>NC_062219.1:12152730-12460331 GCF_902686445.1 Sciurus carolinensis
AATTTATGCCTCAACATCACTTGCTGTTCTTCTCTGCTTGTTCTCTTGGTGACCTCATGATTGGCACTTAGCTTAACAAGTTGTAGGGGCCCACTTGACTCTTGTTCAGTGTTGAGGGACAGTGGTTTAACCTTGAGTTTATTCTCCATTCAACAAAAGTTTGTTTTGTTTTTGTTTTTTGAGGAATTGAAGGATGTATACGGAGAGCCAAGCACAGTGCTCAATAGTTACTTTTACAACTTCTAATTCTTATCTTCGGTTCCAAAGCTTGCCAAGTGCTTCCCCCATATGAGCTCATTTGATTCTTCCAATAACTCTAAGACTTAGGAGGCTACCTGGAAGACACTGAGGCTGGTGATGTTCTAAGACCTGTCAAATCAAGGCCAATTCTCAGACAGACCTCCTGATTACAAATCCTGAATTTTTTTTTTTTTTAATCATACCTTTCTGTCAAGAGTTCTGGCTTCTTTTATTACATTTAAGAAATACAAACACATAGGCCAAATTCCACCATAATGGACACCAAAGGACTTTGGTTTGTTTATAACCCATAATTACTTTAAATTAGTAAGCCGTCAACTGGTTCATTCATTCTTTCCTCCACTCAGCAAGTATTTACAACATTTAGACTTCATATAAGACACTGGGTGTTGGGAGTCGAGAAAGCTCACTTCATGAGATCTTACCATGTAATCCACGCCTTCAAGATTTCCCAGCTGAAGACAATAACGGATGATACAGATGGCTGCTCTTATAGATATATGAATATACAGAGCCATGAACTGGAAGCCAGGAAAGCAGCACTTATTCTAGTTTTGCCTCTACATAAGCTCAGTGACCTGGTATTCAGTTTCCTTACCCATAAAATGGGTGAATTGGTTCATATTGTCTTTAAAGTTATTTCAATGCTATGAAGTGGAGATATTCCAGGATTCCATATAACTGGCAAGGCCTCTTGACATCTACCAGATTACATACTTAAATTTTTTTTTTTAATTTTTACCTTTATTTACTTATTTATTTTTATGTGGTGCTGAGGATCAAATCCAGTGCCTCACACCTGCCAGGTGAGCGCTCCACCACTGAGCCACAACCCCAGCCCCCAACTACATACTCTCATAAGTTTTTTGTGAGATGATTCATATACTCATTGTAACTTGAAAAAAACACTTCCAGATTACCACATAAATTGTTGGAAGTTTTTAAGTGCACACATGTTGGGAGCATTTTTTAAAATCTTGCATCCAATTGAGTTTGTAAATTCCCCTTACAACAAAATTGCATTTGCATGAGCAGATTGTGATTCCATTGAGAACCTAAATAAATCCAACTAAAAATCTTTTATTCTCAGTTTGATTCTGTGATAATGTCACTTTGTGATGTCTTAAATTCTCCTACACGAAATGGAACTTGAACCCAATTTGTTAGCATACATTTGCTGAGCAAAGCTCTTTAAGGCCTTACTTTCGAGTTTCTTGCAACCTTATCTGTCTTGGCAGATCATGCTTAGACGATGTGAACCCCAGCACTTTGCAAGACCAGCTGAGGTGGCCTACCAATGCTGATGCAAACCCAAGCTGCCCACCAGGGAGACCCCTGTCCAAGCATCAGCTGAACAGCCAGACATAAGAACCAACTGATACACGTTTCTGTACACCTGCTTACACACACACACAAAAAAAAATCGGTCCCGAGACCCTTTTCCTTCTAGCATTCACAAAAAGTAACTCTTTTCCCATTGATCTGGGGAACCTTACCCCATCTCCTACTCCAGCATTATGTGGTACTACACGTTGAAAACAGTGGGAACAGGAAGGGTAGCCTGTGCCTTTGGGTAAATTACAAAAGGTGTCTTCTTCCAGCAGAGAGGAGTGCACCAAAGGCTTGGCAAGTTGACCGTGAATTGGATTTAAGTCTCTGCTTGCCTGTTGGTGGGAATGACCTTGTGCAGTGAACAACCCACCCAAGTCTACAAGGTCACATGACCAGTTGTGCAAATAAAAATGTGTTTCAGTAGCAGTGCTGACAACCAGAGGTGGAAGGAGCTCAACTCTGCCAACAGATCAAGGGGAAATGAGAAGGTGTTTGACTGACATATGATGGATGTGGGTAGTCAACAGATGAACAAGAGGAGTAAGAGTGTGAAGGCAGAGTGTTCCTGCATTCTAGACAGTGGCCTAGAAATGACAACCTGCAGCAGTTTGACGTGTCTGGAGCAGGCAGTGTTTGTGTGCTTCTGTGTGGGAAAAGGGGCATTGCAGGTGGGTGGACCCGAAAAAGGGCAGCAGATGAGACTGCAGAGGCGGGCGGGGCCACATTATTAAGCATATTATACAGCATGGTAAAATGTTGAAACCCGCTTCTGAGGTCATTGGGGGCTTGTTTTATTATTGTAAATAATAAACTTTTCTTCAGTTATACTTTACCATATTTTTTATATTTACCCATCACAAAAATTGGGAAGGGATGAATGGAGGAACTTTGGACTGGGCAGAGGGAAGTGAGGGGAGGGAAGGTACAGGGGAGTGGGAAAGATAATGGAATGAGACTGGCATCATTACCCTAGGTACTTGTATGATCCGAGGAATGGTATGACTCTCTACATTGTGTAAAATCAGAGAAATGAATAGTTGTGCTCCATTTGTGTGCAATGAATCCAAATGCACTCTACTGTCATGTGTAATTAGAACAAATGAAAAAAATCTTTAATACCCTAAAGCCACAGGCTTTATTTTCCTGTAAACCGAGTAGGTAAAATCCAATGAAACAGAAATTCACTTCTAGAACTATAGTGATCTTGAGACCCTTTTAAAACAGAAATCTCAAAGAAAATCAGGAAATATTTCTAAGCATGAGGATGGATAGATAGATTCTAGTGGTTATTCCAAAATTATGAGACTGGCTATTGACTCTTTCACCCAGATCCTGGGGCTAAAATTTTTGTAGCACATGATCTGCACCTGTAAGAGACTTGGAAGACATTTCAAAAGCTTTTAGAGACGTTTTTGCTTAAAACTGTTGGGAAGAGAACTGGAGATTGCCAGGTGTTATCGGTTAAAATAAGTCTATATTAGCAGCACTTGAGAAACAACGGGCAGAATGAGAGAAAACCCATGAGAAGAGAAGCCCAGGACCTTCGCGTGTAGTTAGCGTAATCAAAGGTCCCCGGCAGACCCAAGACTGCCCGGGAGTGTCACCAAGTGGCCTCTTGCAGGAAAATTCCCCCTAAATTGGAGATCAAGCAGCACTCCCCCCCCACACACACACACACCCCCCGTAGATAAGTTATCCTAATTTTCAATTTAAAAATAGGCGGCGGGGGGCGAGAAGAGGCAGGGAAGCACGTCGATATTAAGTTTCACCGTTTCAAAGGATGAAAACAGCTCGTGGCTCTTACTCGCACACTTCACGGCGCTGTCAGCCATCGACGGCTGGAAGAATGAGCTCTTTTCTTCCTACGCTGTTTTTTGTAAACACGATCCCGCAGGGACACAACATATCGGCTTTCACAGAAACTTGGCACCTGGGTCCCCAGGGGCGGCGCGGGCCGGGGTGGTCTGCCGCTGGCCGAGCAGTACTCTGCACCTCCGGACGCCACGCGAACCTCGGAGGCTGGGAAGCGGGAGCGGCGCCCGCACGCGTCCGCACCACGGAGCTGGGCACGCAGAACCGCTCGGGCGCCGGGACGACGCGGCTCTGGGGAAGGACCCGCGAGCCTGCGAGCCGGGGCGCGCCGCCCGCTCCCCCGGGATCCGGGAGGGGTAGGCCCTGACGTGTCCGCGCGCGCAGAGGGACCAGGGGACCTGGTGTCGGAGTCTTCCGTACAGTGTCCATCCCCGGCCGGCTCCGCACGAGGACCGGAAGGCGCCCGGGGCTACCACCCGCCGGAGAGGGTGCCCGGGCCGCGCCCGCCGTCGCGCCCCTCTGCGGAGCCCCAGAACCCGCGGGGAGGAAGGAGGGCGATCCGCACGTAGCCGGAGCCCAGGTCCCGGCCCCGCGGCGCCCCTTACCTCGGGTCCGGAGCCCGGCACCGTCTAAGCCGGTCGCGCCCAGTTCTCCCCGTGGCTCAGCGTAAGGAACGCCGGTCGGAGTTGGAGAAGTTTCTGGGGTCACTTTGTTCTCCACGCGGGCGCGTGCTCTGCGCCTGCGGCGGTCAAGGCTGCCCCCCGCCCTGCGCGCAGCGCCTATGCGCCCAAAGCCGCCGCCGCACCTTCTCTCGGGCCGCCCCGCCCTGGCCGCGGGCCCCGCCCTGGCCCCGCCCCTGGCCGCCGGCCACGCCCCGCGCCAGCCCCCAGCCAGCCCGCCCCAGACCCCGCAGCCCGCCCAGCACCGCGGCCGCCGCGGTGTCTCCAGGCGCCTTGGTTGCAACATCCCACTAACGAAAACAACTCAACAAGTTCGAGCCAGAGAGCCAGTCGCTCTGCCCAGGACTGCAGAGTGTGATGAGCGAATACCATCCTGTCCGCTCCCCAAAGAATTCACGTCAAGATGCTCCCCCGGCCTCACCAGGAACCAGTGCAGCAGGAGCTGGTGTCTCGGTAGCAGCAGAGACTTCCCAACTCTTCCCCGGCTGAGACCGCAGACGTGGAAATGGCTTAAAGGCGGTGGAGGCAGTTGAGACTCCAGAATCAAGCAGATTTGGGATGCTCCAGGTGCAGAAGCTGTAAGGTTTACTGGAGAAACTTGGGCGCTCAGTGGGCGGGGATGAGAGAAGCGTGAGGAAGCTGAGCCGCGAGAATAAAAAAATAATCGCGGACCCGGCCTACCGAGGCTCTGCCCTGCAGAGGAGAGGGCAGGGAAGGTAGCTGGAAGTGATATGCTACCACGGGGTCTCCAGGAAGCAGGCCCAAGACAGGACCAGGAGCGGAGGATTCTCTTTGGGGAAACGGCTGTAGAATTAAGTAGGAAGGCAGCTAGGGAGAAAGCCTGACATTTTGGAGGTCTGAGCCCAAATGAAGGACAGAGGGAAGCCACCACATAACGCCCTATAGTCTAAGATCATTGGTGAGTCCTGCAACCAGATTCACCCTTTTTGGGGACACCGATTGTCCTGGGAGCAGCCAGGTGGAAGTGTGTCCTCGGGCACAACCCCACAGCTGAATCTCAGCGCAGCTCTAGGGCCCTTGGTCAGTTAAGCTCCCAGATAGTTGGAGCTCCGTGCAGGTCTAGGAGGAGCATTCTCTCAACCGTTCTCACAGTCTAGATGACCCATGGTTTTAAACCCCAAGGGTTGGCTGGGATCAGACAGACCTGCGCTCCACGGCTTCTGTGCACACTGAGCCAGCAGTGCCAGACTCTCCCCACTATTTAGGTCCTGTCTCCAGATCCTCACACTCAAGGCTCCGCCTAGGAAATTGCACCCCTCCCCCCCACACACACACTCTGCTCAACCTTCCCTGCTCAATTCCAGCATCACCTCCTTGAAGGCACAGTTCCTCCTTAGGATGTTACTTCTTCCACCTTTATTAGTCTGGGGGGATTTGTGGGTGTGTTTATTTTTGTTACTTGTATTGCAATTCTTCAGTTTTAAAATTCTTATTTTTTTCAGATTCTGAAAGTAATATGTTTGTTGCATGAACTTAGAAAAATACATACAACCCAGGTAACTCCAATCCTCTCTTGTAGAGACTGTGTCCCTTGATAGCCAAATAACCAGAATCTGAGCCTCCATCCCATGTATATCAGTCTGGGTCCAATCAAGAGAAAGAAACCACACAGTGATTTGAACAGTGAATGTTTAATATGAAGAACTATCGATTGTAATAAGATTTGGAGTAATGAGGGACTGACCAGCAAGAAGTAAAGAGAAATCAAAAGAAAATATGAATAGCAGGTACAAAAGCTTAAGAAATAGCCACTAAGCCTCAGGCTGAGATAAAGCCCTCAAGAGCAAGCCTCCTTTCCCCCTGGGGCTGAGACACAGATCCTGATAAGTTAGGGATGTCACAGCCACGGCTCACTGAATTGAAGAGATGTCACCTTGGTGTCATGTCTGCGGAGCCTGCTGGAAATCCACCCTTTAAAACTTGCTGGAGCCAGGCACGGCAGGAGGATCATGAGTTCAAGGCCACCTTCAGCAATTTAGCTCTGAGTAACTTAGCAAGACCCTGTCTCAAAATAAAAAAATAAAAAAGGGCTGGGGATGTGGCCCAGTGGTTAAGTGCTCCAGGTTCAATCCCCAGTACTAAAACCCCCCCATCAAAAAACAAAAAAAACAAACAAAAATAAAAACCTTGCTGGAATATTCATTACAAAAGTACCTGAAGGACAAGGTTTGGGGGAAAAGCTGTGCATACTGAAGAAGTCTGCTCAACAGGAGTACAGCCACCAGAAGACAAAACTGCCTTCTTATACGGTCTCACTGGCCCCTTATTGACACAGCCTAACAAGTCTGCAGACAAGGCAGTTATTTAAAGGGCCCAGATCCATATTTTTACAGAGAAGGCAAAAAAGATGAATTTGGGGCTGAGAGGCAACATGTTGATAACTGGAATTCTGTGTCACCTCAGAAAGGCCAGGCATTGCCCAGGGCCCTCTCAAACCTTCCTGCTCATTCCAGAAGAATACTAACATTTTTTACAAATTTCTCCTGGCTGGCACTTGACCCTGAACCAGCTGTTTTGTCCTGACCTGAACTTCCTGTGCAAGCTGTCTCTTAGCATTCTTCCCCACAGCTTCACCATAGCTGGAGACACAGATTCCTCCTCTCCCAGGTCCTCAAAGCACAGCTATGACTAAACTGTGAAATTCAACAAAATTTGACAGAATCTTTCAGGGCGGGTGGGAGTAGGACATAGGAATTACAAAAGGGAAGAGAAAAAAACTTAAGACCAAATAATAATGGTTCTGAAGACGTGAAAACATTTGTGGGCCCTGGGCAGGGAAACAGCAAGTCCCCTCCACATGGAAGGTATATCACTGTGTGCCCCACTGAAATCCAAGTTGCAATGCTGTCAGGGCCAGAGGGGGAAAAAAGGTTCTTCCTTACCCTCAATCTGAGTCCCACTCCATCACATAAAAAAATCACCTGTGGAGATAGTTCTGTCAGTTAAAAAAAAATGAATGTGCATATCATATTAGTAAGAAAAATTTAGTCCCCAACACCTTGACGTACTCATTTAGTGACCCATTTACTGAGTGTCTACCCAACCCTGGCACTGTCCCAGGCAGTAGGAATAGAATCTGCATAACTGTTACAATTTGAAGGTGATAGTAAATTTAAAAACTACTTACAAGTATTATTTTTTAATGTCTCATAAATACTGTGAACACATAGACAGTACAATACAGTTTGAGTACCCTGTACCCTAAATGCTTGGGGCCAGAGTGTATTTCAGATTTTGAAATATTTGCAGATACCACAATGAGATATTTGGGGGATGGGACCCAACTCTAAACATGAAATCCATGCATTCATTCACACAGCCTGAGGGTAATTTTATGCAGTATTTTTAGTGTGCCTGGGTTTTGACTGTGACCTGTCACATGAAATGAAATCAGGTATGGAATCTTCTACTTGTGGTGTCATGATGCCACTCAAAATTTTTGGATTTTGGAGCATTTCTGCTTTTGGGTTTTCAGATTAGGGATGCTTAACCTGTAATGAGTGTTCACAGAGAGAACTCGAGGGGGTCTCTAGAGAGGAACCCCCCCTGAGGCAGCAACATTTGAGCCAAGTCCTGAAGGATTGATGGAGAGCTGGATCATTCCAGATAAAAGGAATGGTGCATTTGAGGCTCTGAGCCCGAAAGGAGCCTGGACAGATGGACAGGAGAGAAGCCGGAGAAGCAAGTGAGAACCAATCATGCATGGTCAGAAGAGTAGGTTAAGAATTTTGGATTTTCATTCTTAGGCCAATGAGAGACCGCCAGTGGTTTTTAAGCACCAATCTAGCTGGTGATGAATAAACTAGAAGCATCTGGGAAGAATATGGAGAATACATGAAGCTAATGCTCAGGATATAGGTTGAACCTGGAGACCGAGGCTGGCATGCAAAACACCGTGTTGCAGTGCGCAGGCTGCGATACCCTGGGTAGACACTGGGGAACGAGAGACAGCCTTGACAGGTGGAGGTGGGTTAGCAGAGAAGGCTGAGAAGGCCAGACAGGGAGAGGGGGACAAGGAGGAGGGTGTACAGGATCATCCCTGTCGTTGGGTAGGATCAGCTTACCTGTAGAATCACTCAACAGTCAAATAAAGAAAATCTACTCAGAGAGATTCACATTTCCACTCCAGCAAAGAATAGGAGAGTGTGAAGGTTTTAAATGGCCACCCTAATTTCATGAGCATCCGCTCACTTCATGGCCATCAAGGTTTTCAAACTACTCAGTTATAGATCCTTTTCTAGTCTAAAAAGTTAATGAAGAATAGTAATAGCAGTCATCTCATCACTTAGAAATAGCCACATTGTCATATTCTCTTAGATTACCCAAATCTAAGGGAAGGGATCTTGTCCAATACCTCTCTTTATCTCCAGTAACTTAGTACACTTTCTGACACAGAGAAAGTTCCTAGTGATGTTTTCAGAATGAATTCTGCCTTCTTAGAACTGTGCAGTATTTCATTGGACTTTCTGGTCCCAGGATACTGAGCCAATTCAGCATCCTTCTCCTGAATTCTACCTCAAAAAGAGCTTCCTTACCACACGTTGCTTGCTTTAGGAGGATTCTTTTAAGTGATGGCCTTCTGCTCTCTTTCCTATCTTTGACAGTACTTGAAGGAAGAGAATCTTCCTGCCATGTAAACTCTCTGCCTTTCAGCGTGAGCGCCAGCAGCTACAGAAGGGACTTTCTGCACGTATTCACACAATGGCAAAATTACTGCATTTAATACCTAGCTCCTCAGAGTGCAAATGCAGTTTTACAGCCTGTTTGTAGAAGACACAAGGGTTCCAGCGATGGTTTGTCCCACTAGGTGCATTTCCATGACTTAATGCCCCACAGCATTAACAGGCTAACCCTCAGTCTCCCTCCCCAGTGGCCCGGAACCTAGGAAACAGCAGACTGTACTGACTCCAGACCTGCCATCTCTTTGACATAGGCAGAGCCTCTGCAATGGGTCAGGCTAATTTTGGAGAAGTTGAGATTTCTAGGAGAGCCTTTTCAAGAACACATTTTCCTTTCTGAAGATCACTTGGCCAAATACAAATGGATCTTTTCTTCTGGCTGCCTGGAACCTTGAATGATTCGCTCTGCTGCATGTTTTAAATCCCTGAAAGAAAGAAGGAGATAGGTTTCATTGAAGCTTCAAAAATCGAATTTTTAAAAAATTTTTTTGATAGTTGTAGAGGGACAACATGTCTTAATTTTATTTATTTTTATGTGGTGCTAAGGATCGAATTCAGTGCCTCACACGTGCTAGACAAGAGCTCTGCCACTGAGTTACAGTAACCCCAGCCCCTCAAAAAGTTGATTTTAGCCCCAAATTTGATCCACCCTGCAGTGCCTTCAAACCATTTGCACATCCATATGGTGCGGTTGAGTGATTCAGTCTTGCGTGTGGGCACGTGTGTTCGTACCCTTGTGTATGCATGTGCACACAGGCAAGGGCCCTCTTCTCTTTCCCTTGGATTTATTTTACCAGTTTTCCTTCCCACCTACAAGTTAGAAGAGTACATTATATATATTTGAAGGAATCCTGGAAAACAAATAGCCACTTCATAGTATTATTGTATCATCTCTATGATATCTAAAGCATATCTATGCTTTTTCAGACAAGTGCTCAAGATTCCAAATCTAAAAACTTGATTCATGCCAGAGAATCTCTCCTAGCCAGGACCACTAGCATCTCTACCACATCACTGGCATCTCCAAAGAAGAGACAGTAGTTCTCAGTATTCCCCGGGAAGAAGACCATTCTCAAATTGAGAGTGAGTTTTGATCGGAGCAGCCGGACTTGCTCAGGTCCCAGCCTGTCTCTTGAGGAGCCCGTATGCAGGCACCCTGTAATGCTCAGAAAGACTTACCTTGGGCTTCACCCTCAGAAAGGAAATCCTTAAAAAATTCACCTTGACATTCATTGTTCAAGTTTGCTTTATTTTTCACAGTTTATAAAGTTAGCTTGATGAACATATCTGAACATGTATCTGAATCAAATTAAAAGAATATTCTAAGGCTTCATGCCTTGACGATGTCTGATCAACTCTTGCTCACCACCTGGATAGAGTTGGCAGTTATTTTCACGGGTGCCCTCAGCATAGGAAGTGTGTTCCTGTTTCCATAAACTTACTGTGAAATGCAAAACTTGCAAAATACAAGCAGACCTTTTCTCTCAAATTTCCCTTTATGGCTCTAGTTCTACTTTCCAATTCCCTCATCCCATTAAACTTGTTCTTGGACTTCGCCAAAGGCTTCTCTGTTGACTCTCCCTGAATTCCTTTTGCTTCCTCCCAAGCCTCTCCATTTATGTTCAGTTTGTTTTTTTTCTTTTTTTTTCCCCACTCTGCCCCCAAGAGCATAGTCCTCCTAACTTCCTGTTATATAAATGCTCACTGTTATTATTATGGAAAATATTGGGGTTTAGGGTTTTGGTTTCACATTTCTAAGGGGGTAAGAAAGACAGGAAAACAGGTAATATTCTGCCTGCTGACAAAGATAAATTGAGTCCCATATGAAGTTGAAAGTTATTGGCATGGAGCCATCTGGTGCACAGATGGGATTTTTAGAAGGGAACTAATTTTTTTTTTTTTTTTTTGGAGTTATGTATTTAGCAAGTGCAGATGATACAATGTAAGATCAACAGTTTTCCTTTAGTCTACTAACAACAGAAAATAAAATAGCATAAAAACGAGATGGATGGATGAAGGGAACTAGTGTTTAAAGTTAAACTACCTAGAGAATGGACTTCAGCCGGGATGTTAGAATTGCCTGTGTAAAAAAGCTGTGAAATCCGTCCAGGTGGATGGGTGAGTGGTTGAATCAGTACATACTAATCATCATGTGCTTCCTGAAAAAGTATAATTTGGTGATGATAAATAATTTGGGAGGCTATTAAATGAGCTAAAACTAAATCAGGCACAGTGGTGCACACCTATAAGCCTAGCGACTTCGGAAGCTCAGGCAGGAGTGTCCCAGGTTGGAGGCCAGCCTGGGCAACTTAGCAAGACCCTGTCTCAAAAATAAAATGGAGTTGGGGGTTTAGCTCCATCATCAAGCACCTCTGGGTTCAATTCTCAGTATCAAAAACAACAACAACATAAATAAATAAATAAACAAACAGGACTAGGGATGTATCTGGATGGTAAATCACCCTGGGTTCAATCCCTAGTACAAAAGACCAGGAGAAGAAGAAGAAGAAGAAGAAGAAAGTCTTAGGGTATAATCTATAATAATTATAGTAAATATTCATCAATGTGTCATACATATGTATGTATGTGTATAAAATGGATATATTTGCATGTCAATACATATAGACTTAACTGATTCATTTAATAGCCTTGTTGCACTTTTTGATTCTTAAAGGAATTTCCCAAACCTTAGTGATATATTGGAGAAGTGGTGTCATGCAGAAGTCCCTTTTTAAATATTATGTCTTAACACAAAATATAAATACATATTAACATATGCATGAATTCATAAATCTTTTTTGTCTCAAGTTTGAGCAATAATACCTTGAATTTGGGGCTATTATTTGCTTTTTATCCAAAGTCTCTAATTATAAGCTTTAAGAAGTCACAAATATTAAAAATCCAAATTCAAGTTTTCAAATTGGATTTTTTCCAGTGCTGAGGATAGAATCCAGGACCTCTTGGAAGCTAGGCAAACACTCCCAGTCCTTAAAGTTTTCGATAGGACTGATTAAAAGGTTAATTTTGTATTATGAGACCAAAGGAAGAGAACCAAGAACCAAGTTTGCAAACTATATAAGTCTTCCACATCATTTTAGGAGCCAGCCTCAGTGAACACACTGACCAGTTGGGGTTCCCTAATAGAAAGAGACAACCTGTGTGTTAGGTTTTCATAGCTGTGACCAAATACCTGACAAGAACAACTTAGAGGAAGGAAAGGTTATTTTGGCCACAGTCTCAGAGGTTTCAGTTCCTGGCTGGCTGACTCCACTGCTCTGAGTCCAAGATGAGGCAGAACATCCTGGAGAAAGGACGTGGTAGAGGAAAGGACATGGCAATCAGAAGTAGAGAGAGGGAGGGGAAGGGGCCACAGGGAAGTTGCGCCCTTCCAGTCATGGACCCACCCCCTCCAGCCGTGCCCCACCTGCCCGTGGTCACCACCCTGTTCGTCCATTCAAACCAGGACGGACAGCTTAGGTTTCAGCTCTCATAGTGCAATCAGTTCACCTCCAAACATTCCTGCACTGACACACGGGCTTTCAGAGGACACCTCACATCCAAACCATGACAACCTGCTTTACAAATGCAGCCCTGAGAAGGGGAGACAAAAGAGACACTCAGACTGGAACCACTTTCCCTTCCTCCTGTCACCTCACACTGTCTTCATTCATCGAGTGCAAATCTGTATTCGCAGCCAGCCGTGGCTCCCTCCCTCCCTTTCCCCCTCCCTGTCCTCCCTCTCTCCCTTCCTTTCCCCTTCCTTTCCTTCTTTCTCCTTCCTTTCCCCTTCTCTTCCCTTCCCTTTCTCTCCCTCCCCTGCTCCACGCCACACCCTTAAAGACAGGTCTTGTTTGTTGTCCAGACTGGTTTGAACTCCTGGGCTCAAGCAATCCTCCTGCCTCGGCCTCCTGAGTAGTTGAGACCACAGGCACTGCACCTAGCACAGATACAATTATCTACAATGAGAAAGGTTATTATGGGCTTTTGTTTTTATTTTCTTGTGCTGGGGGTTGAATCCAGGGCCTCCACCACCTCCAGCCAAGAAAGGATGCAACTGGATTTGTGGGGAGTCCCACCTTCCCACCTGGACCTAACATTTCACCGAGAATCGAGGCCACTCCAGATTAGTATTCCTATTAATCACAGAGAAGCAGACAGTGAAGCAACCAAAGCCACCCTTCCTGCTGCCACCTGCTCACCCAGAGACACTAGGACATTCCAAGTTCACCTACTGGAAGTGGGTGGTTGAGAAATCCATCTTCTCGTCATGGTGAGGCAATGAGAAACTGCCAATTCAAAAGTTCTAGAAGCACTCTGGAGTCCCCGTGGCATTGTCCCCGTGGCAAGGTAAATAGAGAAGGGTCTGGCTTGCTGTTAGCTGAAACCCTTACCAGCTTGTGCTGAAAACAAGTGGATAAATAAGCTGTCCACTTGAGGGTCACCATGCAGCTTCATGGCCCAATACCATCCCCCACTCTTCCCCACCTGCCACCTGTGCAGAAAGTTACATTTTGCTCCTGTGTTGTTCCCAATCCAACAGTTTCTTCAGTATAAAAACACTAGTGGGGAAGCCAGGCACAGTGGTGCATGCCTGTAATCCCAGAAACTTGGGAGGCTGAGGCAGGAGGTTCACAAGTTTGAGGCCAGCCTCAGCAATTTAACAAGACTCAGCAACTCAGCAAGACCCTGTCTGAAAAATAAAAAATAAAAAGGACTGGGGTGTAGCTTAGTGTAAAGTGCCCCAGGCTAAACCTCCCAGTGCCACAAGAAAAAAATAAAAAACAACTAGTGGGAGAATGACCAAAAAACCCAAAACGAATATGCTCAGACTCCAGGGTGCCCCTCCCTCTCTCTGCTTCCCGGCCACCAGGAGCTGAGCAGCATTGGCTGGGCTGTTCTGCCTCACGTTGGACCCAAGAGCAATGACCCTGGCTGTCTGTGGACTGAGACCTCCAAAACTGTGAGCCCCAGATAACCTTTCCCCGTCTTGTTCTCATCAGCGACACAAAGCTGATGGGAACTCTCGAGCTCCACCCCATTCCCCACCGCAGTCGGTAGCATCTCCATTTTCCACACTGCTTGGGGCCGTTGGCTTCTCTTGTCGCTCTCAGTCGGGTGCCTCCAGCCTCTCCTTGTTACCTCCTAAAGAGCGTCCCAACCTCTCTCCACTACCATCCCTGACAGTTTGTCCCACACAAACCGTCAAATCAAGGTAGCCCTCTCACAGGTCAGGAGCTGGCAAAGATGGCATCCGTCTGTGAACTCACCAGGTCTGCCCAGGTGGAGCCAGCTTTGGGCTTCTGCAGTCTTCCCACTACAGGTTCCTTCACTGTCACTCCACTGTCCCAGCCAGAGTGGGGCACAGGCTGGTAGTGTCTTTATAACTGGCCCAGGACCTGGAACCTAGGACCAGAGCTGAGGAGGCGTCAGGGGTCCTGGTTTCCCCTGAGAGCCGCCTGCTCCTCTCACTGTGCACACACGTTTTGCAAAGCCCTGTTCAGTGATGTGGCGGCTGAATGCTTTTCCCCAGGGGTCCAGAACCTCTCCCCACCTTCTCTGTCACCTCTGTCACTTTAGCCTCTTTCCTTACCATATGACAGGCATCCACAAGTCCCCTTTCCCTCTTACCCCTTTCATCTGGCAGCCGGCCATTGGTAACTACCCCTCACTACCTCAGGCTGGTCAGCTTCAGCTGAGAGTCGGGACAAGCGTGGGCAGAACTATCTAGAGATGGCAACTCTGCCCCCGGTTAGTCTCGGCCTCCCTGGAAAGGAAGCAGAGGCTTTCCGTCCCCATCTCCACCATCCCGTAGGTTATTGTACTAGGAAACCGTCCCCAGGGCTGTGGCTCCAGGGCAGAGCACTGCTCAGCACATACAAGGCCTGGGTTCCATCCTGGCCCCACAGAAAGAGAAAGAAAGAAAAGAAAAAGGGAAAAAAAACAGATCTATAAAGCTACGACCAGCACACGTTTTCAGGGACAATGAACGTAAGCATGACGGAAGGTAAAACCCACGTGGCCAGTGTGTGTGTCCACTTGGGCACAAGCCCTCACCCAGCAGGCGAGTTCATGGGTCAGACCCTGCAGTCAGAATGTCTGATTAAATCATGGCTTCACTACACTCGCCGGCTCTGCTACCTCAGGAACCTTCGTTTCCATGTGTGTAAAACGGGGATAATAATCAAATTTACATGATGGAATTATACACAGAAGAAATTAATTAGTATTTGTAAAGGACACACATATGTAAAGCTCCAGGTGTGATAAATAGATAAAGACAGTTGAGGAATTCCTCTTGTCCTGATGTGCAACGTAGGCCTACTTCCAGTGTGAAGAACACACAGAGGCAGGGTGGAGGCCTACCAGGTGCGGGGCCCTGAATGCTTTCTGGGTGGACAGCTAATCTCCACGTGCAGGTCGACAGTAGGGCCCTGGATCTCTCTGTGGAACAAGACAGTTTTAGCAAAAATTGGCATTAACGTGAAGAAATAACTATAAATTCATGAAGGGAAATTCAGACTGATGGGGTACTAACATCCATTGAATATTTATTCTGTGCCGGGCTCTGGGCTCTTTCTTTAGGTGATTTATCTCATTTGCATCTTGCAACCCCCTAACGAGGTCCCATTTCCCAGATGAGCAGGACCCTGAAGCTTACCAAAGAGGAGCTACCTGCTCACCATCACAGAGCTAGTGGTCAGCTGAGCACAAGGTGGATGGGCCTGACCACAAATCACACATAAGAAGACAGGACTCTTCGTTTTATCCATGAACTTCTATTTTGAAAACAGTTCAAGCTTTTCAAGTTCAAGATCACTGTTCCTACCTGGATGTCTGGATATTGGCTATTAATGATGTTATGGTTTCACTATTAGGTGTTCCCCCAAAACTCAGGTATGAAACAATGCAAGAAAGTTTAGAGGTGAAATGATAGGGTTATGAGAGCCTTAGTTTAACCAGTTAGTTAGTCCCCATCAGGGAGTTGTGACTGTAGGCAAGGAGGTGTGGCTGCTGGAGGTGGTCGCTGGGGGCGTGCCTTTGGGGTGTATATATTTTGTGAGCTGAGCTTAGATTCTCTCTCTGCTTCCTGGTGCCAGTTCCCAGCTGCTTCCCTCTACCACACTCTTCTGCCATGATGTTCTGCCTTGCCTTGGGCCCTAAGGAATGGAGCCAGCCTTCCATGGACTGAGAACTTTGGAACTGTGAGCCCCAGATAAACTTTTCTTCCTCTAAAATTGTTCTTGTCAGGTCTTTTGGTCACAGCAGCAAAATAGCTGACTGAAACAGTTGATTATTATGATGTGGCCTTAGGCCACATGGGGAAGGTGTCCCTGGCCTTCTCTGTGACATGCTCAGTATCCCCTTTAGGTCCCAGGCTAGAATCACACAATAAACAATGGCTGGCTGTTGCTAAGAGTGTAAACTGTAAACCTTCTCAGGGGATGTCTGTGCTGTAATTGAAAAACTGATCGCACCTTTGGGAACCAAAGGAAGGACGAGGTGTGATGGAATCTCAGACACGTACAAGCAACGAAGGCGAGTTAATCAAGGAGGAAGAGCCCTTCAGCCGCCCAGACAGATAGGCCCTGATGATACACATTTGTATAAGGAAATACTGTAATTGCACTGAGTAATTTAGCAATTCCCTTCCTGTGTGACCTCGGCCTGAGTAATTTCTTACTGCAAAGTGCACATCTTGTACTGTAAGTTGTATCTGTGTCCTCAGTCCGTGTAAATTCTGACTCGAGTCAGGTTCCACTGGCTTACCTGGTGCTTCCTGACAGTGGCTGCACTGACAGGCACAAGGCAGCTGATAGTTGAGTCCATATAAACTTGGGGGAGTCCCAAATGCAGAGGGGAGAATCGGCACCCTGTGGCGGGGGGTCACGTGGATCCAAAGGTGGCAGGAGAGTTTACCCTGGTAAGGAAAACACAAGTTCAAAGATCAACTTTAATGCAAGATGAGGAAGGGTGTGGAAATGTAATTTCCTTGCCCTTTACCACCATTGAACTGAACTCGGTTTACCAACCCCCACTTCTAGTTAGTAGTTGTATTAGTTTGCGAGGGCTGCTGCCGTGAACTCTAGCAGACTAAGTGGCTTAAAACAACAGAAACTTATTGTCTCACGATTCTAGAACATCTGCAATCAAGTGTCACATAGGGCCCTGCTTTCTCGGAGGCTGCAGGGTGCACCTACTCTGTGCCTTTCTGTCTTCTCTGGCTGCTGGCAATCTTGGTGCTCCTTGGTTTGTGGGCGGGTAGCTGCACTGTCTGCCTCCGCAGTCACGTGGCGTTGCTCTGTCTGTGTGTCTGTCTCTTCTCTAATGCTCCGCTGCTCTTCCTCTTCTCCACAGGAGGTGGGGGAGGTGGGGTGGGGGCAGTGTTCTTAAGAAGCAGGGCAAGAACAGCTGAGGCCAGGGACATCTGGTTGGCAGACTTGCCCCGGTCCTCCCGCCTTGGTCTTCGTCGTAGATGTCACATTGTCAGCCCTTAGACGTGCCCTGCTCACCTCTGCCAGGCTCCTAGGCCACTTTCAGCCACGTCCTGCACCGTGCCTTGGAAGACAGAGGCGTCTGGAGGCCCCGCCCCCACAGTGCTAGGGGTACACAGCCTGAAGAGGCGTCCTCTGCTCTCAGTTCAGCCCTGGCTCGCCCGTCCTCCCTCCCTCCCTCCCTCCCTCAGCTGACAGTCGATTTATTCTAGCCTTTGGCTCAGGCATCCTCCCATGACATCCTCCTGGCCCGCAGGCTCCACACCGATGGAGGCATCTGCTTGGCAATGGCAAAGGGGGTTCTCCTCTGGACAGCGCCCTGTGTCCTGGACCCTTCACCACAGGGTCCTTCTTGTGGCAGTTCTCAGAGTGCTGGCGGGCGTCTCACCTGGTCCTTCGACTTTGAGGTTCTTTTGCTCTGTGCCTCAGATCAGGTGAGCACACACCTTCACCAGAGCACACACCTGTGGGTGCTCAACGGAATTGTCATTTGCTGTGTGGCCACCTCTGGTCCCGCTGTGTCTTTCTGGTATCTTTAAACACCACGGCTGCAGCATGGCTTCCTGAGGGACTGGTTCTTCAGCAGGAGGAGCTCTGTGCGCCACTACCAGACGCACCTTCCTCCCTCCTGTCCTTCCTCTTTCTTTTCACTGCTCCACTGGAGGGGGGCTTCCCCAAAAGGCCCCCCGTCTCCCAGGGGTGTTGCTCTACGATCTCCAGACTTTACCCGGGGACAAGACCTGAGAGGCATGGGACAGAACCCTTCACGGCCGGGTCCAAACCCCTCGTCCTCTCCGTCCACTCCTCGCCTCAGTCCCAGCCCAGAGGAGTTTCTCGGTGTCCACCTAGAGGGTACCAGAGTCCCTTCTTCATCCCGTGGTTCTCCTCTGGGATCCTCTGTGATCATATGCGTTAAGACAAAGGGATAGTTTACTTCAGATCAATCCTTATGATATGAAAAACTAGAAGGGACTCTAGATAAAATATTAAGTGTACAAAATTCCTGTGTTTGGGTCATCCAAGAGTGATCCAGACTCTGAGGTTCTGAACCAAAATCCCGGAGAAAAGGCAAAGTTGAAGAAGGAAGCTCAGCACTTGGCTTTCTGTTCCCCTAGATGCACTTGCCAACCACTAAGCTCCAAGGTGGTCACAGAAAAGACGTCTGCAATAACTATGTCCCATCAAGGTCTGGCATCTGGACTGCAAACAGAACTGGGACAAACCGATGAATAAAAAACAAAAAATCTGTCATTGCAATTAAAAGATGAGACCAGTTACTGTGGAAGAGGAGTTATCCAGAGCTAACGCACACATGAAAAGAGGCTCCACCCCTCAGCCATCAAAAAAGAAAAACCAAGACCACAGAGACTCCCCTGCATGCCCGCCAAATGGCTAAAACTAAAAAGAAGACAATACAAAGTGCCGACAAGGATGCATGGGACACTCACAAATGGGTGCTGGCAGCATATGTCTTTGTACAGACACTTTGGGAAAATTTTGACAGTAGCTACTGAAGCAGCCAAAGACATACTCAACAACCCAGTAATTCTGTGCCAGGGAGCCTATGCAGCAGCGAGGTACATAAACGTGCACTGTTACGTATGAGGCTGTCGACACCATCATTCTGTGTAATGACCCAAACAAGGAACAACCCAAGTGTCCTTCAATCATGGGGGTGGGGGGAAATTATGGTGTATTCATATCATGAAATAGCATGTTGCATCAAAAATAGTTCAACTCCTGTATGACCCAATGCTAGAAATTAGTCAGACATAAAATAATATGGACTGAAGTTCAAAAATGGTGAAGTTAATCTATAATGTAGGCATCAGGGTACTAGTGACTGCCTTTGATGGAAGGGAGGGTTCTTGTAATGTCCTTTTTTTTTTTTTTGTACTGGGGACTTTACCTCTAACTTGGGATCCTCCTGCCTCAGCCTCCCAAGTTGCTGGAATTCCAGGCATGCATGGCAGTGCCTGGCTTCTTCCACTTCTTTTTAAATGCTGCACCCTTGGCATGGTATCTTGAGCAATGTAAACGCTCAAAGACACTTGCTCTCACGCTTCGGGCGTTTTCCCTTCCTGGCCTCAGGAGGGCATGAGGGTGGGCAAGGAATGATAGGAACAGCCCGAAGCTATGGTTAATGTTTTAAGAGAAAAACTTGTGTTCCAGTTACTTGAGGCTTCATTATACAAACCGCACTGACTACATCACATGGAAAAGCAACAGGGCAGCTTATAACACAGGGAAGGGTTGTAGTCCCTAATTGGAATGCACCTCAAGAGACAGATCTGCGGGTTTCAACAGCACCGGCCAAGCCAGGATGAGAATTCCTTCCTGCTGAGGAGAGCTCTGGGGCTCCTTGCTGATAATGACAGACATCACTTGGCAGCTGTCCCCCTGTGCCAGGCACCATGCCCAGCATTTTGCAAGTGCTCTGAATGCCCAGATCAATGGGAGGAAGAGGAAGCTGCTATTCTCCCTATTTTGCAGATAAAGCAACTAAAGCTAATGAAGGCAATAAACTTGCCCAAGTTCTCATGGCTACTAGGAGTAGTGAAGTCAGGATTCATCTCCAAGTTTCCCAGCCTCTGACACAAGGGCTGAGGGAAACATGCACAGAAAACTAGCTGGGCACAGTGGCACCACCTATCTTCCCAGCAACTCAGGAGGGTGAGGCAGGAGGGTCATGTGAGGTCAGTCTCAGCAACGTAACGAGACCCTGTCTCAAAATAAAAAATACAAAAGGCTGAGGATGTGGCTCAGTGGTCAAGCACCCCCGGGTTCAAACCCTAGTATCAAACAAACCAAAATCTAGTAAATAGCTAACAGTCTTGGATGACAGGATTTCTACACAAACAACTGTTTTACCAGGTCATCTGTGGTAAGTGCCACAGGAAGAAAACAAGCAAAGGGTAATAATCACTCTGGCTACAGGGGATTCAGCTAGTAGTAATAAGGTAAAAATTTCTTCCCCACGTTACAACTTAATGAAAGTCACGCTGAATTCCCAAATTGGCGATTTCCTCTCTAGTGACATGGTAGGGATGAGCTGACCCCAGACACCTTCGGAATGTCTCCTTGAGGAAGAGGATCTTGATCCTCCTGAAGTGGAAGCCGCTCTACCCATCCCCTCTGGACCACACGCCCCTGGTCTCCGCAGGTACCATGGAAAAGCCCCAGAGAGCAACAGGGCCGCTGGGAGAGACAGTGCGGGAGTGCTCCTCATAGGCCTCGTGGGCCGTGACATTTCCAGGCTTTTTTTTTTTTTTGGTACTGGGGATTGATCCCAGGGACACTCAATCACTGAGTCACATCCCCAGCCCTTTCTTTTTTTTAAATTTAGAGTCAGGGTCTCACTGAGTTGCTTAGGCCTGGCTAAGTTGCTGAGGTTGGCTTTGAATCGCCATCCTCCTGCCTCAGCCTCTGAAGCCGCTGGGATTACAGGCATGTGCCACTGCGTCTGGCCCATTTTTATTGCAATATAGCCAGTGTTCAATGTGCAAAAAGCCAAGACATCACTTACCACTCTCCATGCTTAAAGGAAAAGCATAAAGAGCAGCACCACTTTGATAAATATTGAGGATATTATTAATCACCGTGAAACTATAATTTTCTTTTTAAACAAAAATAGCTTCAGCGTCTTTATCATATGCTTATTGTTACGCACCCTTTGTTGAAGTTGCTGTATTTACCCTAGGAAACTTTATTATTCGCATTTGCATTTATTTTTTATGTGCCATGATTTACTTAACTTGGCACATACCCTTGTGTGGCTTTCGTTCCAAACTTTAGAGCCAGGGTTCCATTCCAGGGGCTATCATTTAGGGCCAGCTTACAGTACTCAGAATTTAGTATTGGGGGAAACAGGAAAAACTATTGTTCAAGTCATTTTTAATTTATTTGTGAAGAGAAAACTTTCTTGGAAATCTCCTAACTTGCATGTTCTTTTATTTTTTTTCAGAACTGAGGATTAAATCCAGGGAGATCTACCACTGAGCTATATTCCCAGCCTCTTTTTATTTTTTGAGACAGGGTCTTGCTAAGTTGCTGAGGCTGGCCTTGAAGTTGCGATCCTCCTGCCTCAGCCTCCTGAGTCACTTGGATGACAGGTGTGCACCACCGTACCTAGCTTAACTTGCACATTCTTTTTTTGAGTCTCCATTTGAAAGTTTGACCTCAGGGCTCCAAACTTATGAGCTGAAACATTCTTTTTATTTATTTATTTATTTATTTATTTTGCAGTACTGGGGATTGAACCCAGGGCCTTGTGCTTGCAAAGCAAGCACTCTACCGATTGAGCTATCTCCCCAGCCCATGAAACATTCTTCTATTGCAACATTTTACAAAGATAGAGTTAGATTGAGAGCAGAAACCATGGGTCCTTCACTAGCTTAGGTTGGATTCCTTCATGGACGCCTGTATTCATCAGCCCCAAGGTGTGAACTCCAACAGGCACGGTTCCAGTCGCTGGGAATACAGTCACAGTTCCTGATGTAGAGAAAGTTCCAGGCTGCAGCAGGTCAAGCAGAGCCTGATCCCACTCCAGACCATTCTGGGGTCTGGGCAAGAGGAGGGCTTAACCTCATTCTTAGCATCCTATCATCCAAGAGGAAAGCAAGCAAACCCAACCCAGGGTCAGAGTCCCATCCTCTTTCTATCGCCTGATAATTTTCAGATGGTGATAGTCCTGGCTTGATGCCCAAGTGCCACTGCTCTATCTGAGGTGTGTGTGAGCACAATTAGAAAGGGCTCGAGAGCCAGGTGTGGTGACACACCTGTGGGAGCTACATGGGAGGCTGAGGCAGGAGGATCACAAATTTGAAGGCAGCCTGGGAAACTCAGTGAGACCCTGTCTCAAAATTTTAAAAAAGGACTGGGGATATAGCTCAGTGGTAGAGCCCTTGCCTAGCAAGCACGAGGCCCTGGGTTCAATGCCCAGAACTGCTAAATAAATAAACAAATAAAATTTTAAAATTAAAAGAGAGAACTTGAAGATGCTTTGTGAAATATCATCTTACATCAGAGACTCAATCTAAGGGCAAATAAGAAATTTTGTTGTATTTCATATATATATTTTTTTAACATAAAGGTCGGGGTTGGATTGAACAAACTCAGTATTTTGCATTTAAAGTTTAATTCTGCAATCTAATTTTCCTCATTGTACTTTCTGTAGCTTTGTTTTCTGATTATTAAAATATATATATAGCCATTATTTTTAAAAAAGGCATACATGTAGCTGTTGATTCAGTAGTTGCAGAAAGAAGGTAACAGAAAAATTAGACACTAGCGGCCAACAGACCAACAAGAGGGGTAGAGAATTCCAGATAACAAGAGAACAAGCAAACAGCAAGCTTTTAGCTTCTTTGTGCATGCCCTTGCTAAGGAAATTCAGGAGTCTTTGGCTGTGGTACCGTGTAACTGCCAATCAAAATAAGTGCATAAATCCTCTTATGGGAAACTGTCCTTACTTGCACAATCATTAATTAAGGCAGCTGTTTTTATGATTTACAGAGAGGCAATGCAGAGGCAATGCTGAGCCAACAGGAGTGCGATTCCATTACTTTCTAGCTGTTCGACTTTTGGTCAGTTACTTAGCCGCCTCTGGCCTCGGTTTCCTCATGTGTAGAGAGTTGACCTGTGGGGATGTTGTGCAGAGTTACTGAGAGAAACGTGCAAGGTGTTCACACACTCCTCTGGCCTGTGGCAAGTACACATTTTCAAAAGGTTGACATCACTACTATTTAAGTTTCTCAAAATTTCCAAAAATTATAAATAGGCCTTACATGTAACTTATGATATATATGGAATTTTGAGAATTCTCAAGGGTTTTAAAGGAGGTGATTTTTCAATATAAAAATAAACTGGCTTGCATGGGCTTTTAAAAATTGCACTGCACACTGCTATGCCCTAGAGTCTCCAGATTTCTCTGAGGAAGAAGGAACCCTTCATAAAACTCAAACTCGACTGTGCCCCAAACACCAATGTATCTCCAACACATATGTTTTTATACTTTCTTCAGCAGCCTATTTAGTCTTTTTGTGAAAAGCTCCCTTGATTGTATGAAATAGGCCAAATCAGTAAATGAAATTAGCTGAATTTCATTTACCATGTAGTAAGAACACACCAGAAAAGGGCACATGGGATTTCCATTTCACAGGAAATTTTCTGGAAGGCATGAGATCAGAGACGCTGTGTGTGAGTGACAGGAACCCAGGCACACTAAAAATGGGCTCCGGGTCCTCCTGCAGCCAGGAGACCCACGCTATAGCTTGCTCTGATAGGAGCTTTTCTTCCTCACAGACACAGCGGTTCATCTCATGGAGTAACTATTAATTCACATTTCTGTCAGGTTGTGAAAAATATTCATAGCGGCCCTCATGAACCGGAGACTGTCCCGGCCTCTCTGGGTCACACATGTGGCTTAGCTCAACATTAAACTCACTCTGCAAGTTTTTTGGTCTATGCAAACAATGAGCTAAAAACCAGTTTTTCTATGTGTTGTTTTAACTTAGTAATTGTGTCATAGAAGGTTCTCGTGATGGAGAAATGCCTGTGGAAGACCATATGGAATCTTCCAAACACGAGGGAGAGAAATGGCGTCAGACGCCGGTCTCACATCTGAGGTGCAGAGATAGCCCCCCAACACCAGTTTATGGTCTCCTCAAAGAAAAGAAGGACAGTCTGCTGAGCTCTTCTCTGGGGAAAGAAAACAAGCTTGCTTCATCTTTATGAAGATAAATCTACAAACTTTCATTAAAATTCCACTCAGGGCTTTAGTGCAGCTCAGTGGTAGAGCACTTGCCTAGCAAGGCAAAGCCCTGGGTTCCATCCCAGTACTGCGAAACTAAAACCAGAGCCATTCAAACCAAGGAAATGGATCCTAACTCAGCAAGTCAGCCTTGGGTTGGAGCTCTTTCCTGAGAGAACAATGGGTCGTGAAGATAAATCCCAATGCCTCTTTTCCTCCCTTTCATCCAAGATACAAGGGAAAGCTCATAAATTCAGGCAATCTCTCAGTTTAAAATATTTGTTATACTGATGGAGCAAGGAGATTTCTTGAAAAGGCACCAACCCTTACATGAATTACAAGCGCTCCAGTGTAATTAGGGAAAATGTTTGAAATGTCCTTTTTAAAGGAAGTCTTCACTTGTCATCCTCTGAAGATCTATTGCTGTTCTCTAAAAGTTACTTATAAAAATAGGAGATGAATCAATAGGCATTTCTTATCTGGGATATAGTAGGTGTTATAGAATGAGCCATCAGTATTTCCATTGTTAGTGACTCAAAAAACAACCAAAGAAATTCCAGTGGTCGTACTTGCTCCCAGGAAATATGGCTCCGAGGACATGGCTTCCAGTCCTGTTTGGTTACTCATGTGGACAACCAGATGTGTGGCTGGGGGGATTTCCTAAATTGGAAATTTAGGTTTAAGATTTAGAAATTAGATATTCTTTAAAGTCACCTCTTTTTGGTCTTTTTGTTTGTTTTCAAAATCCTATGAATATCATCCTTTCATGACAGGGAGGCCAAGAATTGAAAAGGGTGAGAATGGACAACTTTGGGTAGAAGGCAGTGACTTCAGTAGAGGGAAAATCATAGGGGGTCAAGGGGTCCTACATGTCTACACGCTCAGTGCCCAGCCCTGTCCTGGAATACCCTAGACATTCCTAAGAGTCGTCGTTAGTTACAAATAAACGATAGCTCAAAGGCAATGAACCCATCACTGTTCAACAGAAGAAAGAACACTGTGCATGAGAAGAAGAAAGACAAGAAAACTAATTAAAATTAGCATCTTAAGGTGTGGTTCACTTAAGACGCATTTCTATTTTGCTACTCTACATCCGAATCATTGATTTTTCTTTGCTATTAGATACTCTGTGAAAGTCAAGTTCATTTTTCAAAGTCCAAGCTAAGTGCTACCCTGCTAACATGATTGCAGAGAGCAAGGGGCACCACAGAGAGCCAAGGGACTACTGGAGGAGAGGGGCCAGGTGGCTTTGGTTCTGTTTACAAATACACCCCTAGCACTCACATAGTAGGTGCACAATAAACACGTGTTTAAGATTTCATGGAATACAGAGGGTTACAAATGATATGAACATTTGGCTAACACCTCTGTGTAGGTAAATACCCCAAATTCGTAATTATGAAATGCATCAATCCTTTACTGGAAAAAGGGTCATTCATACATGTCAACTACAATCTGAAATGAGTCAACTATGAATCTGAAATGGAAGGCAAAAAAATCTAGTGCTTCAGAGGAAACGTGTTCTTTCTTCCTGGATCAGTCTAGACTTCTAAATCCCCTGGTTTCCATGACTCTAGACCACAGGTTTCTGCAAGGCTCCGTGTGTTTTAATTCACTCCGATGATGAGCACAGACTTTCCAAATCTCTTACTGGTTTGTACCAATATACTTCAAAGCAGGGGTTAAAGGAAACAGCAAGAAGGAAATAATATTAACCAACTCACTAGAAGTTGCGCTATTTTCATATAAAACAGAGCCACAGAATAGCTGTGCTGAGAATCATTCTGAGTGCCTACAATGGCACTTAGTGATGGCCATCGCTTGCCTTTCAGGATTGGCATTTTGTTCCTTTATCTGCCCATTTTTATTCACAAAGCAAAGCCATGTCTATGTACCGCAGGCCCTGAAAGTGCTTGACTTGGCAACCAAGGTGGGTATTCCCTTCCCAGGCCCCAGCAAGAGTCCAGGGGCATTAACAAGGCCAGCATTTGCATCCCCCACCCAGTGCCATCTGCAGTGGTCCCTGCGGTCCCTGCCAAGAGCCACAGCGGGAGCTGGAGAGACAAGCTGTGTCCTGAGCTAAACTTACTCAGAGAGGAAACTAGAGGGAATCAGCTGGAAGACTTCTCTTTCTCCTCTCTGTTCTCTCTTCTGTCTTCTCTCTCCTCCTCCTCCCCTCCCCCCTCACTTCCTTCTCTCCCTTCTTGTCTTTCTTTCCTTCTTTCTTTTTCTGTGGGTCTCCTAAAAAATAAAAGAGTAATCCCAGAGGCTCAGAAGGCTGAGGCAGGAGGATTACAGGTTCGAAACCAGCCTCAGCAACTTAGTGAGGCTGTATGCAACCTAGTGAGACCACCCTGTCTTTAAGTAAAAAATACAACGGGCTGGGGATGTGGCTCAGTGGTCAAGCACCCTTGGGTTCAATCCCCAGTAAAACAAAACAAAACAAAACAAAAAAAACCCGAAAACAAAAACACCAAATGTACAAGAAAATCTCAAAGAAATATTTCACTAGCACAGATTTCTGAGGCCAGCATTGGTCTTTTCCCAACTCCTTCTACAGCTTGGCCCTTTGCTTTCAGAGTAAGAGAAACACATTAAGTTATGAAAAAGCATTAGAAAACAAGGAGAAAATTCAACAGCTAGCCCTCATTAAGGTAACAAAGCTGACACTAATCTGAAAAGCAACACCCAATGTAACCTGCCTGAGGTATGAGCGTCAGCCTCAGGATCAGCTGTGATCCTCCGCCACCCAAAAGAGGTTGGCAGGATGACTTGGCTCAGGACACTGAGCCATAGTATACTTGAAATATACATCATGGGATAACTTTTGGACTCTGAGCACAATTACGACATTTACCAAGTCTGCCAAGTTTTCCATGTAAACAAGAAAAATGTAGTTTAAATATTAAACAACTCCATTTCTAGGACAATCCCTCTTACAGTGGACCAAAGAAACTAATTTGCAGTTTGTATCCATTTATTTTATTAAGAAGAGTGTATTTCAGTTATGGGGTCTCAAAGATTATCCACCCAGTAACGGCCAGTCCCCAAGGCCAGTGCCCGAGGATGAACCTTTGAGAACCAGCTGGCTCATTCGGCCACGGACCACAGCTTAAAATCCGGGCAGTGAGTTGGTATCTTTATTTCAGTCCTCTGTGTTCAGATTCCCAGGTCAGTGTCTGCGGGTGGGGTTGAGAAGGTGTGGAAGAAGCTCCAGCGTGTCCATCCCTCTGCTCCTGAGTGGCAACCTCTCCACCAGCCTCAGCCTCCCAATGCTGCCATCTGTGCACAGGCACATTGATCGGTGGTAAATAAGTGCGCGTCCAGGAAATTGTCATCCGGGTGATTTGCACGCACGTCCTGCGCCCCAGCGGGCACTAAAGAGATGGCTGCCTTGATAATAAATTGCCTGCTCATCAATATTCGGGTAAAGCAGTCCAAGTCGGCAGACTCAATAAGCAGCCAGCTTTTCTTCTGTTGAATTTTTAAAAGAACATACAACCAACTTCTGGAAAATTCCACCTGCAAGCAGCTGAGCTTGAGTAGCACTTGGCAGTGTTAAACTGCCAGCCACACGCAGGTAAGTCCCTGTGAGCACTTGCCATCCGGAAGTCAGACTGTGCTCCGGCCGCTGCGGATGTCTCTGCCCAGACACCCGCTGAGCAGGCCCGGCAGCCCTGACAATGGTGCCGTCCCCAGAAAAGAAGGAAGCAGCACTCAGGTGTGAGCGCCAGGCTTAAGGTCTACAGTGGCTTCGTCAGAGCGGGATATGAATGAAGGACCTGGACTTGGGGGTCAGAGTTCAGCTGAGGAGATCAATGGCCTCTAGCGGGTGCTGGCCTCTGCTGAGAGGTTGTGGCCTCTCAATCAGTGGACTGAGAGGAGGTGTGGGAGCGGACAGAGCGGGGTAGGAGGTAAGGCTCCAGAACTGGAGAGGAGGAAGAGGGGCTCGGGGCGAAGGTCACAGGCTGGCAGGACCCTGAGGGTCCCCTGGGAGGTGGGACCTCTCCTGGACAGTCCAGGACATCCAAGGTTTCTGAACAGGAAATGAACACAGATGCTGTGCTGGATGGAAAGGAAAGGCAAAAGACTGGCGATGGCAGGATGGTTGGGCCATTGTCATGGTCCTGACCCTGGTTTTAGGGGCGGTATGTTCTGCTCTGCTCCAGATCATCCACTGGGATGCAGGAAGAGATATCAGTATTTTAATTTATATCTACTTTTTAAAATTTCATCTTTTTGGCCAGGTGGGGGTTGCACGCCTGTGGTCCCAGCTACTAAGGAGGCTGACGCAGGAGGATCACAAGCTGCCAGCCTGGGCAAAAACTTCAGGAGACTGTCTGGGAATAAAAAGGGTGGGGCTGTAGCTCAGTGGCAGAGCACTCTCCCACGCGGAGGGCCCCCGCTCAATACCCAGTCATGCAGAAGAAACAAACCAGCAAAAGCCTCGACCTTTTGAGTGTCCACTTTGTGTATTTAACTGTGCGCACTCATTTAACAGGAAGTGTATATGATACGTAAACAAAACTGGAAGAGTGGACTGTATCTCCACTAAACACACATTTGATGCTAGGGACCTGCTTAATGGTAGAGGCAGAGACGGCTAAGAGCCACTACAAAGGAAAAAGAGAAACAGTGAACTGCTGGGCATAGAAAATGAAAGAATGGAGGAACAAGAGGTCTCAGTGTTTCCATTAGGGAAATGGGGAGAAACAGTTCTCCCCCATCAGAGACGAGGATGGTGGAGCTGACCCATGAGAAAAGAGGTAAGGACCAAGGGTCCCAGTAATGTCTTCCACAAGAACGAGAATGTGCTGGAGAGGTGAGAGGGAAGTGGGGGTTGGGAGACACTGAGGTCAGAGAAGAGAGGCTTTCCAGAGGATAGGGCATCAGGAAGGTCAAGTGCAATGACTCCAGGAAACACCCTTTGGAGTTCCACAAGGTCCCTGAAGACTTAGTGACTCAGTGCAGGGGAGAGGGTAGAACCCAGGGTCAAGCAGGGAATGGACGGGCAGGTTCTGAAGGCAGTAGGTGGTGTTTAGATTTTAACTATTAAAACGTCAGTGTCAGATTAGAACTGAGGGGGCAGGAAGGTGTGACGGGTCAGCTTCTCCTTCATCTGGGACCCCTGAGAATTCCCTATTACTACTTCAACAGTGGTAAATGGTGACTGGGTCCCGGGCAGCGAGACATGGGGGGTGAGGAGATGATAAGTCCGACCCAGAACTTTCCAGACAGCTCATGTTTTGTGTGATGTAAGATAGTTATAATTTTATAAAGGCAGAAGGGTTATGTGATTTTTAAATCTACATACTTATTAAAAGGTTGGAAACTTCTCCCAAATTTCACCTCTTATTTGAGAGTTCAGTGTCAGAAGATCTGAGTAGAAATAAACAGCAGGAAGAAGTTTGAATTCATTTGAGCACTGGCAGCAGGGTCTGAGGTCTCATCCACACACAGAGACATCTCGTCCCTGTCAGGTGCCATCCCCAAGGGTGACTGAGGTTTCCCTTCTTCTGATGGATCTCTGGCCCCCAGGAGTGACGGCCTCAGTATTTGAGTTTTTCTCAGGTGCAAAATTGTTTACTATTCATCTGACAAATGAGAAAGTAAATTCCCAGTGACAGGTGAGAACTAATTGATGCTCACAAAATTGACAGTCATGGATGAAAAGGGCTATTTAAAGGCAGAGTATTATCATCTGCTGAAGTTGGAACATGGAGAACAAACCAGATGTTCCCAGAGAATAAGCTATGTCCTGGGAGTCAATTCAGTCATTTGGGAAGCTGCATTACCTGCTTCAGGTGAAAAGCAGTAATTACTGATCATTCTTCAGTAGCTGGTCTTTCGGTTTCCAGAATTATCTCAATAGCCCACCTCCTTAGACACCATGGATCTCATAGAAAACATCAGCATCTGTTTCATAGATGCTCAGGGCTGGAAGGGTCACCTCATCCTCTGCCCATCAAACTCCCTCTCTGGAGAGGCCACCGGGCCCCTGTCTGACACCACCAGCAGGCTTCTTGTCACCCAGGCTCAATTTCTGCTAACTAGAGCTTTCAAAGTCCTTCTGCCATCTTTCTTGCCTCTGCAAGATGGGGTGCAGCCTGCACCTCAGCTGCCCTGAGTCTCTTCGCCTTCAGCCTTGGTCGTTCACTCCACCCTTCCTGGATCATCCTTTTAAAATGCCTTTAAAATTGGATTCCACAGGCAAGGCCCCAGATTTCCTGCAAGAATGACTTAACTGTTGTGTGAATGTGTCTGTGTTCATCCAAAGTGTTTTCTGCAGTGATCTGCCCAAAATCGAAAAGTAAGACCTGACACGTCCGCCGGGCTACAGGACCGTGCGTACTCCTAGGACGCTCCCGGTGCCAGGGGCGGTAGTGAAGAGGTCCTCTTCCTGGGCTGGGGATCTAGCCTGGCACCCTCACATGCCAAGCACGCACGCTGCCCCCAGTCGAGCCCCCGCTGAGGACCTTTATTTACTTTTAGTTTACTTATTATGGTGTGCTAGGCAAGCGCTCTGCCCCTGAGCTACACCCCCAGCTCCCCGGCTCCTCTTTTGATCAAAGGAATCAGATATTACAATATCAATCCTTGATTTGGGTCAATGATAATGAAATCCTGCCAGTGAGAACCTCTGCTAAGAATAGAACAAGGTAGGCTGGGGAGATAGCTCAGTTAGTAGAGTGCTTGCCTCGCAAGCACAAGGCCCTGAGTTCGATCCCCAGTACCGCAAAAAAAAAAAAAAAAAAGAATAGAACAAGGTACAGACAGAGTTCCTGGTGGCCTCTGCCCAGAGCACCATGGAGCTACCATGCCATTGGTCACGAGGGACAGGGAGTGTGGATGGCTTGGCACCATCGGAACAAGGACTTCTGACTAAACAGACCACAGCAGCATCCATGTGAAGGATCTCCGCCAGAGACAAAGATGGTCAGAAAGAGAGACGGAGCCAGGGGAAGCAGCACCTCGTGGAAATACATCTTGGCAGAGGGAGAAGAAAGAGAGTAAACTGTCAACACAAAGGACAGGGCCATTTGGAAACCGCTCACAGTGTGCCTTTGGACATCTCTTCCCATTCTTTTTGTTTTTATATATTTTAGTTGGCAATGGACCTTTACTTATTTAGATGCAGTGCTTAGAATCGAACCCAGTGCCTCACACATGCTAGGCCAGTGCTCTGCCACCGAGCCCCAACCCCAGCCCCCATTCTTGAACTTTCAATGGGGACGTCTGACCCACCTGGAGGGGAGCCCCTTGAATCTCTGAGCACTTGTTTGGCTGGGGTGGGTTGCGGGGCTGCAGGTGAGGGGCCCGTGTGTGGGCATTTGTGAGGCAGGTGGGACCTGGTACTTGCTGCATGCTGGCACTGCCCCCCGTCCAGGCATTCAGGTGCGGGTACAGCCCAGCTGGGGACACAGGGGTAAGTGTGCCCAACCAGGGATCTGCCCCTAACTGCACACAATCTCAGTCAGAATTCACGGAGGTAACAAAAGCTCTGTGTGTGTGTGTGTGTATGTGTGAGTGTGTGTGTGTGTGTACCTGCAGTGTGAGTTTGGTACACATGCAGATATATGTCCAAAGGTTTACCCTCTAGAATTGTAGGTCCAAATTTGGAGGGTGGTTTAAATAATGTGGCAATAAAACAGTAAATGTTTGCGCTACAGTCTTTTAGCAGGCCTGGGAAAATGGTTTATCTTGGATTCTTGGGAAGTCACTAATACGATGAGGAAGTAATAGAAGAGGGAACCATCCAGGAACAAAAGTCTCAAGTCTGGAGAATTTTTCTTATCCACGCACAACCGTGCCTCCTGAATGCACAGGCTGTGAAACTCCACAGACATGGGCTTCTCTCCATGTGAGGGTTCCAGCTGCAGATTTTTCCATGGGGAGCCACACGGAAGCCGGACAGAACTGTTGAAAGCAGAACCTCCCAGAAAGAGCGCAGACCCACCTTGACCTACAAACCACCGTTGCCATTTCCGTGGCTCTGATCCTCAAGGAAAGGAAATGCAGTCACTCAGCCAGATCCCGCCCACGAGAGACCGGTAGTCGATGACGTTCACCCAGCACACCTCCAGCCGCTGCTCCGCCCGCTCGCTTAGCACGTGTGTTGTGCGCATCTGCTTCCCCATTTTACAGATGAGGAGCGTAGGCTAAGAAGAGCTGCAGCTGGAGGTCGGCCAGGAAACCACAGAACCAGGATTTCAATCTGTGCGCTAGGCCTGCAGGGCCTGCGCCCTGACCACTGTGCTCTCCTGCCTCAAGAACAAGGAAGTCCCTGCCCGAGCAGGGTGCCCGGTGCAGTAGGAGGGAGACTGGGGTGAAGGGTGACGTGGACGTGCTGTGGCCAGTGCAGGGGTGAGCTGCACCGAGGGCCTCTGGGCCCCCGAGTGAATGGTGCAGGAGGTTGCAGGCGCCACGCAGTTGAATCTGGCCAGGTAGATGGAGGAGGAAGGCATGTGGTTATGCCAGACGGACAGAAGGCAAGACAAGACAGAGGGACCCACCAGATGGACCCAAGGGTAAGGAGGGGCATGAAGCAGTGAGGCTGAGGGCCGTGTGGGGTTCAGGTCAGAAAGGACTTGACAGGGAGCCCCACCCCTCGGGACGGGTTTCCCAGGGCAGCGCGTGATGGCACATGCCTTTTATTTTAGGTGGTGAAACGAGAGCAGGCAGAGACTGATGAGAAGGTCAGGGCAACCGGCCAAAGACGAACCCAGAGAGCGAGTGAACCAAGACGGGCCTACAGCTAGCTGCTCCTCCCGGCCATGCCAGGCTGCAGTGGGCACCCGCTGTGACCAGGAGCCCAAGATGCAGCCCTTTAGGAAACAGAGAAGGAAGTCCCTTCTGAAAGTCTGCGGCAGGCGCTTGGCCTTTGAGGTCGAATCGCTTGCCACCTAACTTTCTTTTCCAACAGCGTCTCTGTGGGGTGCTGCCCAGAAGCAGCAAAGGAGAAGCCGCCTCGTATAGCGAAGCTGGTGGCAGAGAACCCAGCAGGAGCCTCGGGGCACACGCCCGTCCCTTCTCCTGCCTGGGAACTTCACCCCAACAGGTTAGAAGGGCCCCAGGCAGCTGCGACTTTGGAATGACCCTGCCAACTTCAGACGGTCTGCTCATTAAGGACTTCTGAAGACGGGGCAAGTGGAAGTCACTACTGACCTTAAACTTCAACCAGACAGCTGAGGATGAAGGCCTTCACATGCCCCCAGAGGCTCAGGAGCTCCCTGATCTTCCCCGTCACTCCGTCCTGGAAGAAAACAGCAAACAGGCTGTTAAATACTCAGATACAAGCCACCGATCCACACAGCATCAAATGAAAAGCTCACATCTCAAGGACAAGATGAAGTATAATTCAGCACAGACTCCTGACGATTCATGCAAAAGCCTGGTTTTACTTAGATAAAGCTAACCTGACTCTTGGTTGGCTCCAAGGTTAGTGAAAGCATCACTTAACCTTTACACATGGTAGTACCAAGGGATGGTGATGGAGCACAAGGACGGAGATACCACATTTGACTTGGACTCTGCAGCCGAGGTACGTCTCTGTTGGGTCCCAGTGGCTAATGTGTTCCCATGAGTGTAAACCGAAGGACCCAAAGTCCAGGCTTGGGAGCACAGGACTTTGGAGCTGAATGGGATTCTTCTTTTCAAAGGTGAGCAAATGAGATCCAGAGAGTCTGTCTCAAGCACAACCCAGCAGCCAGTTCCTATCCAAGTCAGAAGTTCACCAACCAGTGCTCTTCCTGCTAAGTCACACTTAGTTCACACTTGGTTTTGAAATAAATGTTGGTGAAGATGTGAGGAAAAGGTACACTCATACATTACTGGTGAGACTGCAAATTGGGGCAACCACTCTGGAAAGCAGTATGGAGATTCCTCAGAAAACTTGGAATGGAACCACCATTTGACCCAATTATCCCTCTCCTTGGCCTATACCCAAACAAAATCAGCATACTACAGTGATGTGACCACGTCAAAGTTTATAGCAGCTCAATTCACAATAGCTAACCTATGAAACCAACCTAGGTGCCCTTCAACAGATGAATGAATAAAGAAAATGTGGTATACATACACATTGGAATATTACTCAGCCTTAAAGAAGAAGGAAATTATGGCATTTGCTGGTAAATGGATAGAGCTGGAGAATATCGTGCTAAGCCAAATAAGCCAATCCCAAGGAAGAAAAGGTCAAATGTTTTCTCAGAAATGCAGATGCTAATTCACAATAAAGGGGTGGCTACGAAGAGTAGAGGTACTTTGGATTAGGCAAAAGGGAATGAAGGGAGGGGAGCAGGTATGGGGGTAGGAAGGATAATAAAATGAATGGGACATTATTACCCTTCGTGCATATATGATGACATGACCAGTGTGACTCTACATCATGTACAACCAGAAGAATGAGAAGTTATGCTCCATTTATGTATGATGTGTCAAAATGCATTCTAATTTTAACTAATTAGAACAAATAAAAATTTAAAAAATAACAGCTCTTATGAAGTCTTTCAATTTATAAAAAAAAAAAAAAAAACCTCTGAATTTCAGGTTGCTTATTTTATAATCTTCCTAATATGGAAGCTTTCATTTCTGCAATGAAATTCTAATAACCTTAGATCTCCATTTTTTCTGAAGAAATAAATCCCAAAAAGTGTGACCAAAAGGACTGTCCCCCATGACACACATATTTTCAGCCAGAGTCTGACCCGTGCTAAACCTCAGGAATAAACTGTGCCCCTGAGGGGCAATATACCTACTGGCTCCATGGCCCCTTGGAAAATGTCCCAGTGCTGGGACTTTGGGCTAACGGAGTTCCAACCTCTCATTACAGCTAGAGAAACTTCAGTGCAGAGTTAAACGTCAATTCCTGAGAGTCAGAGAAAATCAGACGAAGTGCAGGGTAACACCGTCTGCTGGTGAGGTTCCGTGCGCTCTGCTTCAAACGCAGGGTCTCAGTTTTCCCGACTGCCCCTGTGAAGACCAGGGGCGGTTCTCCATTGTACGAACAGGGCCCAGAGGCCCAGAGAGGCTCTGTTCTTGGGTTCAGTCATTATTTTTCTGGGCATCTGCTGCGTGCCGGGCACCAAGGCAGTGCTGCACTCACCACAGAGTGACGGACACACTCTCTGCCTTCACTGAATCCCCAGCCAGCAGAGGTGAGAGAAGAGAAGTTGGGCACCTTGATTAGAACCACGTGGTTCAAACTGCAGCTTTTTGACACATTAAAAGGTCATGGGATCCATTTAAGTGGATCTTGATCAGCATTAAAAGTAGATGAATGGACAAAGAAATAACATAGAACAGAAAAGCAGAGAGTGGAAAACAGCGTGCGTGTATGAAGGTAAAACCCACTCGGACACATTCTGTATCGTCACATCTATGACTGTGGGTACTGGTTTGCGATGGAAAATATACGTACTTTTTGTAGGTTAGGGTGACAAAGTGAAGCTGGTGAGTTATGGACCAGAGTGATGAGTGTCCTGTTAGAGGTTCATACAAGATGGTGAGGGCCAAGAGGAGCGAGTGTCTGTCCAGGGATGAGTCAGCGTGTAGCACGGGAGTGAGCTGGGCACAGGGGTCCCTCGCCAGGTGGTCTGGAAGGCTGAGGCGCTCAGGTGAATGCTCAGAGCAGGAAGAGCTTGAGAAGAACTGGTGTGAAGTTTCATGGACAAGACAGGAAAATAGAGGTGGGTCCCCTTTCCTGCAGCCTGGGACAGAGGGGGCACCATCAAGCTGAGGAGGTACAAGGACACCAGTTCTGCCTGACATGATGGAGCAGAAGAGAAGAGGGGGTTAAGCCTCAAGAAGGTGGGGCCCCAAATCTAGCCCTAATTGCCAGAACCAAGGGAGCTGCCAGAAAGCCTACAGAAATCTGCCAGATCTGGAAAAAGTTCCTACCATCCCACTGTTGAGAAAAAGTCAGAGTCTGGAAGGTCAGTGGGAGGGAGGCAGACCTGGGGAACACAAGCGACTGTCGTCTCAAAGCAGAGCCTCCTGTGGATGGTGGGTTATTGTGATCTCCCTTTCCAGGATAAAATACGTCCTAAGTTTTCTCTTCTTTTAATAAAGAGATGCCAAGTTTGCAGGGCTGAGGATTTATGGCAATTCTCTAGAGCGTCACGTGGAGACACTCTCTCAAGTTTCTGAGTATGAACTCATGGCAGGAAAATAAATGCACCATGTAGTGACCTGTGCTGTCCATACCATAAGACTTCTTTCAGGTAGACAAGGGGCAAACACTGTTATTCTGGTGACTTGGTCATTACATATTGATCTGTTAAGAATGACAGGGGATGATGTCAAGATGAATTATCTTATCCATTATTTAATCTGTATTTTTCCCTATGCAGACTTGTGATAATAGTGACAAGTATTGGATGCTATACAAAATAAACGGCTCCAGAAATAGATAGAAAAATACCAACTAGATGTTTATATTTTAGATTTCCTCACCCATGATGTGTGACACAACTGTACAAATAACAAGGTCTTGACAGATCTTTCTTCGTGACAGGTTACAACTACGGAGAGCACACCAGCTGATGCTGAAAGCAGGAGAAATAACTAGGACATGATTTTTTAATTCTATTAAGAAACAAATGATTCTACCGTCATGTGCAACTAATTAAAACAAAATTTTAAACAGGAAACAAATGAAATAGTTAGAGTGAAAGTGCTTCATGAACCGAAAGGTATTTGACAAGTATTTACCATTTTAGTTAATATTATCAAAGCTAACGAATAATCAAGAAAATTCTCCAAGTTTTAGTGCCCGCAAGTAAGGGAAAGTGTATTAAATATTTCTTGAGTATGTGTTTTTCACCCATGTATTATTAAACGGAGGACTCAGCCTCAAGTACCATGTTCAAGAATCAACATTAATAATAAGGGAGGTGGGCTGGGGAGATAGCTCAGTCGGTAGAGTGCTCGCCTTGCAAGCATAAGGCCCTGGGTTCTGATCCCCAGCACCGCAAAAAAAAAAATAACAATAATAATAAGGGAGAGAGTTCAATGCATAATTGTCCTTTTTCGTTGTTGGGCTGGGAATCGACCCAGGGCCTTGTGCATGCTGGCAAGCCCTCTCCCACTGGGCCACATCCACAGCCCTGACATACCTGTCCTTCATAACACAGGCACAGAGGGACTCGGCTAATAATGGGTCCTAGTATTACACTCCATGGATGAGGGACAGAGAGAAGCTAAATGGCCTGCCCAGAGTCACACAGGAGCCCAACCAGAATGACAACAGAGCCCTTGCTGGTGACTCTGAGCTTGTTCGTGACCCTGGTTGTTATTATTGCCATTTCTTATCAAGCTATATAAATTTCTTTCTATTCTTTGTCCAGAAGACAGATGGTGATATGGAACGCAACGGTTCCATGTATTACAACCACACACATCACGAAACCAGTGGTATCATTGAAGAGAAAGCTCTATCTGAACATGAGCAGAACAACATCCTGTCATTTTGAGTCTAGATTCAGAAGACATTCTTTTCCTTCTTAGCTATTTAAATGAGATCTATTTTTAGGTTTCACCCTGTTTCATTTAAAATTAGGTGTTAACCATTTTAGTTTTGGGGGAATGTTTTAAAATTATGGGTAACCCAAGACTAGATAACTAACGTGATTCTGTTGGTGAACACACGTTAACTTAAATACTCTGAGTTTTGCTTTGTGCAGTGCTGGGGATGAAACGCAGGGCTTTGCACGTGCGAGGTGAGCGCTCTGCTGCTGAGCCCAAGCTCAAGCCCAAGTTTCACTTAAAGGCTTTCAACAGATAAAGTAGAGGGACTGGAGGAAGCATCTGCAGTTTAAAAGAGGAATGAACAGATATTAAGCATTTTTACTTTTTTATTTTGGTGCTTGGGGTGGAACCCAGGGCCTCACACACACTAAGCATGTGCTTTACCACTGAGTTAAACCCTCGGCCCCATTAAACATTCTTAAATGGGTAAGATTAAACTTTCGACTCGAGGGATACACATTTGCATTATTAAACTATTAAGAGGAAAACACAAGATGAGGACCCCAGCCAGCCAGCGCGGCGGAGCCCTGGGCAGGAGAGGGGCCTGTGCCCTGGGCCTCTGCTCTGTTTCCTGACTTGGCTCGGGTGCTGTCTGCTCAGCAATTCATCCAGCTTTCCCCCGTTTGTGGGGTTTTCTCTTTAAAGCTCCAGTTTACATAAAGGAAGTGTTTAAATAGAGGATCCACAATACTGTGATCAACGCCTGGAGCACTTGGTGTTTCCAGGTCCAGGGGCACAAAAAGAATGAAGTAAGAGCCCACGTGTCCTTCATTTGTCAAAGGACGGGCTGCCTTTCGCGGGGCCTGGGGCACAGTCCATGTGCTCTGTGGGTCGCTGAGCCGCCCTCAGAACCACCCGGCTCCTCCTCTCTGGGAATGTGCAGGCAGGGCCGGTGGAGGTAAGCTGAGCTCTGAGCCAGCAGATGGAGCTTCTGGTAGCCGTGGACGCACTGTAAAGTGTTTGCTGTCCAGAATGCACACGTTTCTCTGCTTTCTTGCTGTTTTTTTTTTTTTTAAATATATATATTTTTAGTTGTAGATGAACACGCCTTTATTTTATTTATTTATTTATTTCTATGTGGTGCTGAGGGTCCAGCCCTGTGCCTCACCTGTGCTGGGCCAGCGCTCTGCCACTGAGCCACAGCCCCAGTCCCCTTTGGTTTTAATTAAGTTTGAAGCACTCAAAGATTCTTCCCCAAAGGGAATCAGTCGAGATGGATCCTCTGTAAATTCTGCTGAAGGCCAAGCCAGGGTGGCCATCGGCCTGCGGAACCTGGGCCTGCCGCGCCCTGCAAGGGCCTCTGCTCCCCGCCTGGCCTCCGGTCTCCAGGGCAGGAAAAGCCAGCGCACTGCAGAGGATGGAGCCGGGTATGCGACTTTGGCTCCTTTCTCTTGAGCTGACTACAAACCCCCTTTTCTGTTTATTTGCTCAGAGGGCTGTTTAACATTGAGGCACAAAGAGTGGGGAAAGCCACAACCACGCGGGCCAGAACCTTTCCAATCACAATAAACACTCCCAGGGAGGAGGAAGATGGCAAGCGATCCGTTTCCTTTCTAACATTCTCAAACTAAACGCGCAGCCCTGGGGGCACTGTGACGGGCTCCCACTCTAGGGCCAGCGCCGAGGAAAACAGACCTTTGTGTACTACCTGCTCTGTGCCCACAGAGATCTGTGGGACAGAGGATCTGGACACTGTCAACAACGCACAGGAGGCTGGGCGGTCCTGAAATCGACAAGGGCTCCTTCCCTCCCATTAGCCCCTGGCAGTGTGACATCCAGGAAGATGTCGGGCTCAGACACATTCTGCAGAGCTTCCCGTGTCCTCCAAGCTGAGTCTCCGGCCCCTGAGAAGTGATGTGATAGCTTAGAAACCTCAGCCGCAGAGGCTGCAGCCGAGAGCAAGCCAAACCTAAATTCTGGGCCGTCACATTTTGGAACCGTTTCCCTTGAAGCATGTGAGCAAGATCCACAAAAGTTTAAAGCAACATGATGGTTGTGAAGGGATCTAAGGATCCTATTTTCTTCATCTGCTTCTACGAATCCATCCCTCCAATGTGTCACTCTGCATTACGCCCTTCGAGCACCCTTATGGCATGGAGCACGCTACACACACCCACCGACCAAAGCTGGGCTCTCCCATCGCTGCCAGAAGCTGATAGAAGGGCACAGTTTCTCAAGTGCTTTAGGAAGAAGAAAAACATCCCAGTTACTCAGGAGGCTGAGGCAGGAGGATCTCTTGAGCCCAGGAGTTTGAGGCCACCCTGGGCAACATAGTAAGACCCCATCTCAAAAAAAAAAAAAAAAAAAAAATGGAGGTGGTGGTGGTGGAGAAAACCGTCTTCCATTTTCAACATTGAAAGAGAACCACCCAGTTCTACCTAACACACGGCTAACATGAGGAGTTGGCTATACAAGGATTCACATCTCCTCAGATGATTAATCCTTGCACATGCCTCAAGTTCCCATCCTAAACGGTTTCTTTATTTGTTGTTAAAAGCAACAGTCCATGAATAAGCTGAGTCGAAGGATAAGAAGAGCATAGAGCAGCTTTACAGGGTGACCTGTCACCATCACTCGAGCTGTCCTCTAGAGACGTGCCGCGAGCAACCCGTGAGGCCACAGGGAGCAACCCTGATTTCACGTGTGACATCAGAATACTTTCCTCATTCGCATGCTTGTACATTATGTCTATTACAAATTATGTATATTGTATGTCCAGTAGGAATCTGTTCTTTCGTATGTCCATGTACGTCTTATTGGTCAGTGAACTCTTACTCTCTGTTCATGATTCTAAACCAACATCAAGGAGCTAATTATGCTTAGTGCCCAAGTGTTCGGCTCTCTTTTCCCTTTCATCTTTGAATATAAATCTAGTTGAAAGTCAGAATTAGTCTCACTTGAGACCACAGTGATCTTTGATTTCCCCTTTTATACCATTGGTCACCAACACCTAGGGCTGGATCCTACTTCTGCCCTGTAAGTATCTCTCGAGCCTCTACCCTTGGCCTTCCCATGGCTACTCCAACCCGGGCCAACACTTCTCTACTGTTGTGACCATGGTCTCTCCCAAACCAAAGCGTCTCATTGCAGCCAGAACTGCCCTCACGCACAGACAGCCTTCCCTCGCTCCTTTACTTCAGAACCTTTAATGATTCTATGCCACCGCGGGATCGCCACAGAGCACGACCTGCTCACAATCCCATCGGCTCGGCAGCCTGGGCCAAAATGACTTCCAACGCCAGTCGACACCATGCAGGCAGCCATTCTGTGGAAACCTCCTGGCCCCCATGAAAACACAGGAGGACTCGGGAGGAAATGAAAAAGTCAGTAAGACTCGTTCCCAGATCTCAGGGTGCAAATGCTTCAGCAGGAGATAAGGACACGTAGACAGATAATTATGGTTGACTGTGGTTCTTGCAATGTGGCCCCATCCAGTGAAATGGCTTCACATCCAGTCAATGGTCGCCTACCCATTTGTCCTACTTTCCAATCACACTGCATTGCTTACTATCCAACAAACAAGTCAGTCCTTTGATACTTGCATATCATTAATTCATCTCCATGGCTCAAAAGGCCCTCCCCAGGTTGCTGTCCACTGGACGCCTGCTCACCCTTCAGCGCTCTGCCCAACACTTCCTCTGCAAGCCCCTTCCAGTCATCGCCAATCGCTCTTTCTCGGGCTGCTACAGTTCCTGGGTGCGGCAAATCCAGGCACTCTGCTGCAACTGTTCACTAAATGCCCGTGCTTCCCCTGCGTGCAAGCTGGATCGGGACAAACGGCGGAGCAGTGAAGCAAGGGACACCGGGCTCTCGGGCCAGGGCCTGAACCACAGTGTTTCAAAGCAGCCTCTTTTTTTGCTGGCCTCCAACACATGAGCCTGCCCCTTCCCCAATGTGGGAGCCTAGCCCAGGCCCCGCGGGGCTGTGGTCTGGGCTGGGGATCTGGAGGGGTGGCCACGTGGGGACAGGATGGCGGTACTCTAGCCATGAGGTGAATTCTTTGGGATGAACCAGCAAAAGATCCCCAGCAGCTACATGCAGCACCTCTGACTTCTTCAGGGTCCGGTGGTATCTGGGCTCTGTGGAAATGGCTTCTGGTGGCTTCACTGAGCCTGGGGCCAAATGTGCTAGGGCCACCAGGAAACATGAAAAAAGAAGAGGGATTCCTCTCTGAAATTATGTAAAAGAGCTTTCCTCCTCTTCCTTCTTCCTTCCCTTCCTCCCTCCATTCCATTCCTTCCTTTATTTTTTATTTTGGGCATGGGGGGTGGGGGAGTCTAGGGGACATTGGGGATTGAACCCAGGGGTGCTTTACCACTGAGCCACATCCTCAGCCATTTTTCCCCCCATTTGAGACTCACTAAGTTGCCAAAGCTGGCCTTGAACTTGCGATCCTCCTGCCTCAGCCTCCCGAGTATAGGCATATGCCACTGTGCCTGGCTTCCTCCTTCATTTTTAAATACGGAGAAACTTACTTGTATGATTGGTAGATGTCCTTTATATATTTTTGAACATTTTTATACATTTTATATATTTGTCATTTTTATATATTATTACACAGCCCATTTTTTAAAAAATGCATTTCAACTAAGTGAAATTCATTTGGGGGTCATTTAGTGGATGTAGTAAAAACACATAGGACGTGAACACTGCCCTCGAGAAATTCATGATTCCGTTGCCAGGGTTTAGTTAGCCGATAATTCTGCCATTTCCCCCAAAGTGAGACGTTTAACCCATGGGTGGTATTATGGAGAAACTCAAATAAAATACATTAAGTCCACCACTCCCTGTAGGATGAAACTGGTAACTTTCCCAAGAGTAGTGACCAAGCCGAAGCTCAACACAGAAACTGCCTGGAGCGAGCGACGTCTGCAGCTTAGGGTCTGCACGTGTTCCCCCGGAGGAGGAGGATGGAGGACGCAGAAGGTCGCCCCTCTGTGACTGCCATCCAGATGCGCTGAGAGGCCAGGCGGCAGGTGGGAATGGCCACTGCCCCACCAGGGATGGTTCCCAGGAGGCTCCGCCTCCTCCTCCAGGGACGCTGGGGAGGGGACCCTGAGGTGGCTCACAGCCCACCCCTCCTCCAGGTCACTCCCTGGTGCAGACATTCACCCACAAATGCCCACGCGTCAGGCTGGCCTGCTGCTGCACAGGCCTGACGTGAGGGCACGGCAGGCTCCATAACACCACCTTCCTCCCCACAGCGGTGTTGGCCCGGCCTGCACCTTGGCCAGATGTTGTGTGGTGAAGCCCTCAAACGTCCTCAGGCAAACCTGAGCCTGAGGCAGCTTCCTTCACACAGAGAAGGCCAGAATCCAGAGTGGCTGTCCACAGGATATCCAGCCAGCGAGAGTCCCCCCCGCAAGTTCTGAAGAACACCAAAGCGGTGCCATTAGGTTGAGGAAAGCACATTCCAGAGAGGCGGGTCCCCCTCTGCACAGCAAGGCCCATCGGGAATGGGAATCCCAACCTCAGATTCTGAAATGGAATTTTCTTCCTGCTCCTTTTCTTGCACAAAGTAAACAGCTTTGCTTTGGAAACCATTGTATCAAACGAACTTCAGAGAAACAAGCACAGCCTAACAAAATCTGGTTGCAGGAGGAAGGTTTCAAAACTACCAGTCTGCTAGATTGAATCCCCAGAGCCTTTCAAACTTTTTGCCGAGACAGCCATTTGTCTTGCACTCTGTACCTGGAAGGAAGACTTGGAAGGAGGTACAAGCATCATCCTGAGTTTGAACCTGGAGCGGCCATTTCTGAGGAGTCTCCCTTCCAGATCGACGGCTGCGCTCCCACATTGAAGAAGAGTTGCCCCCACCACACGTTCCTCTCACTGTCCTCCACGGTCACTTGCATACATCCCAACCAACCTGGGCCACTTATAAAAGGGCTTGTGTTTAACTGGATTCTGTTTAATTCCAGTGCTTTCTTCCAGCTATCCAATCTGTATGTAATTAAAATCATATTGCAGCAAATGTTGAATGGTATGAAAAGTTTTACCAGATGTATACGGCTGACTAGCTGTAGAATTTGGCAAGACTGCAGTGATCCCATTAAAGAGGGGCGAGCTGGCTTATTTTGGAGCATACATTATATGCCTTGGATTGGGGCTGCTTTGCACTTATACGATGCTGTCTACCACGCTTAACCCTTTGTCAACAGTCACTGAGATGTGGTCCTGCATTTCAACAAGGAGGACCACGGCACCCAACCAAAACCCTAGGGCAAAAACTATTTAGCTAGGGGAGAAGGCTCCTTTGAAAGCGTTTCATTTTCTAAGCATAATGAGCCTTCTTGGTGGTGACGAAGGCTGAGCAGAAGTCATCACAGCCTCCAGCTCACGTCTACTCGTCAGGGAAAAAGCAGATGTCATGGCTTCCGAACGCTGGAGACAGAGTGCACTCCTCGAAGCTCCAGTGAGGTCATCTCTGGATGAAAAGAGGAAGCCCTGTGCTTCTGTAGGTAATCAAAGCTCGAAACCTAGGTTCCAAGAGGTAGCAGAGGAAGTACAAGCAGCTTCGAGAAGGAGCCAGCAAAGGGCTGCTGACAGATCCACCTCTGAGGAGCATTCCTCACACCCGAGGCAGACGCAGAGGGAAAGCACGTCTCCCACCTCATCCCATCCCTAGCCACCCGCGTGTCCCACACAAGATAGACAAAACAAAACAAAACAAAACCCCGAGGCCTTCGCCAAAGAAAGAACTCTAGGTGGAACAGGCCTTTCCTCCGACTGAGTCGCTCTCTTCCTGCTTGAGGTAATTTGTAGATGATGTAGCTGTAAAGTTGCAATTTTGCTTTAAAGACATTCTGCAATAGAGACTTCAGAATGAGTTGAAGTCTCTCTCAACATGTGACAGGAAGAAACATATGTTCCTAATCTGTGGGTTTAAAATTGTTTTAGAATTACATCAATGAGACTTATCCTCAAAAGAAAAATCAGGCCACCAACCCCAAGCACAAGAGCATTAGGAGCAGTGAGGGATAGTCCTACTCGCTGGCCTACTACCTCACAACACACCAGTTAAATGCTTTTAAAGTGGACTTTCATCCAAAGCCTAAAAAGCAAAATAAATTTATAAGTAAAATTGAAATTTTAAAAACAAACAGGAGCCTTAGAAACCAAAAGGGGTTGGTTTCTTGCTAGAGGCGGGTCCTACTAAGCCAAGCTGAGGATGGAGTGAAGGCTAAGGTCCCAGCAACCCCAGAAAAGGGTGTCAGAGAGAAGGAAGTCCCATTTCACACACAGAGCACGTTCCCAAGTCAGAATGCAAATATCAAGTTCTCGGTGCTGAGTGTTAAGCTGGGAAATTTAGGATCAGGAAACTGTCACAAGAACCTCAAGAATGCGTCCCTTCAAGGGGGTGGGGGTGGCGCGTAGCTCAGCCCTGGGACGCTGGCCTGGCGTTCATGAGGGTCTGGTTCAATCCCCAGTGCAGCAAAAAAAGAAAAGCAGCGAGAAGGGAAGAAAGGAAGGAAGGAAGGAAGGAAGGAAGGAAGGAAGGAAGGAAGGAAGGAAGGAAGGAAAGAAGGAAGGAAGGAAGGAAGGAGAATAAGGGAGGGATCCTGAAGTGTTTGAAATAGTTTTGGTGGGACTGGGTTGTGGCTCAGTGGTAGAGCGCTTGCCTAGCATGTGTGAGGCACTGGGTTCGATTCCCAGCACCACATATAAATAAATGAATAAAATAAAGGTCTATCAATGTCTTAAAAAATTTTTTTAAAAATAGTTTTGGTGACTGGGGTACATGATAAATAATGAAAACAGTGACAGTTCACCAGACAAGTGAAAGAGGAAAAAAATAATAACGTAGGAGGATCTCTAGTAGGAATAATGGACCAAAGGAAAAGACAAGTAGATTATGAGAAGGGACACGAAGTAGAAAGAAGAGGCCCAGGCTGTGACTGAGGCTGGAAGACCAGGACTGCCCGACACCTGGGCTGTCGCCCACACAGCCTTTCACCTGCATTATGCTACCGTTACCCAGCGTCAAGAGGTGGCCCGGCAAGTACTCATCTCCCCAGCCTCCGAATGAGGACACTGAGGCTCAGATGAGACTCCAGTGTCCAACCTCACAAAACTAACGGGTGGTGACCTTGACTCTGAGCCCGATGCTCTTTTCCCATTGTATGCCAGGGTTCCTGACTCCTCAAATCATTAGAAGGAAAAAGTGGACAAGAAGCTGTTCACATTTATTTTACCTAAAATAAATAGGTTCCAAATTCTTTCTCCCATTTGGGAGACGTAATCAAGCCATCAGAAGAGAAAGAACTAACTTAGAATATCTATCAGATTATTTCTGAAATGATACCATAACTCCCCTCTGCCTTAGTCATCCTCTAAGCTGTTGTGGAAGTTGGGGCAAGTGGAAGGGCCTTCCTGGAGGCTGGGGTGAAATGCTCTATTCTTTCATGTTCTGTTTCTTTCATTAAAGACAAAATGCGGGGGTGGGGGGGTGGGGGGGGAGATGCCTTACTCCATTTGGGGACCTACCACAGGGACCAGAGAGGATTTGAAGGGCACAAAAAGCTCTCTGTGACATCAAGGTAGAGTTACTAACCTAGCTGAAGAAACCAGTTGCAAAATGTACCATATAGAAGAAGAAAAATTATGGATATCACAATCGATTTAAGACTGAAGAGTAGACTTCGGAACTCGAGTCTCCGGGCAGCCTGCGCTGGATGATTCTGCAGAAACTAGCCTGAGCCCTGCTCCCTTCCCAGGGATTAGTCCCTAATGCTTTGCAGACTTTTCTGTTTATTTTGTTTTTGAGTAGCGTTGGGTACTAGCAGATCTATTTTCTAACTCCACTTAAGGTAGGAAACAAGGAATAAGGCTGAAATGAAACTAAGAAAACTCTAACTTAGAAACCAGAATTATTCCCAGACCAGTCCAGGCTCCACAACCACATGAATCTTAACTACAGGGGCAAAAGATGCTTTCACCCGACTGATCTCCCTGCCTTGTCCTGAGACAGTGCCTGCCAGGTCCAAAGTCATTGTTTTCTCAATGGAAAAATGTTAAATCCTATCAGGGCAGGAAATTGAAAAATTCCCTTCTTAGGAGCCGGTCAAGGCTGAGAATTAGGTGAGAGAAAAGCCCTGTGGCTGAGGGAATGAGGCTGGTCCTCCTGCTTCCATAATCCTATTAGGTGGCTCCTGGCAGAACTTTATCTGGTGGTGAAGTGAACAGCGGGACGATATGGGTCTTTGATTTTAAGTGTCACTTAACTACACAGGTGAGACTATCTTGGAGTTGGTGGGCTCATCAGCATAATCAACACTGAACAGGAGGACCCTCCAGAGGCCCACTTCCCACCAGCCTGGTGTTTCCTAAACAGTCCTTTAAAAGATACTCCCAGGAGACAGATGGGGGCCTCACTTTGCTTGAGGGGAAGCGATTTACTCTGTGTGTTTGAAACCCTTCCTGCCCAGGGTTGGGCTCGAGTCTGGCGTGCACTTGCCTCGGCTGAGGCTTTAGGTTCACTCTCACGGCAGTTACGACCCATCTCAAGACATCCTCGGGCTAACAAAGGATGCTGAGACAACTGCTCTTCATTAGCCAAGAAAATTAAATAGAAACTCTTGTGAGCAGGGTACTCAACGGCTGGCGCCAGTTCAGTCCCCTGTGGACGACACAGCTAGATGAATGAATTTTTTTTTTTTTTTCCGGTCTGGTTGTTCTATCAAATACTGACATAGAGATGTTAAAATCTCCTATTAGTTCAGAATCATGTGGTTGTGGAGACTTGACCTCTGGACTGGTCTGAGAATAAGTCTTATTTCTAAGTTAGTGTTTTCTTAGTTCAGTTCCTTTGTTCTCTAAACTAAGTGAAGCTAGAAAGTAGATCTACTACTCAAAAAATAACTCTACTCAAAAAATTAAAAAGGTATATCATCTTAAGGTAAACCAATAAGCCAAATTAAAGAAATCATGGTTTATTTATTAGTCCCTTAAATTCTGTCAGTATTTCTTCCTGCATCTTAGGCTCCATTACCAGGTGCACACAGTTCGTGATTGTTGTATGTCCGTGGAGAGCAGTCCTTTTACTTCTGGTAATATTTATCATCTTGAAGACTCTTTGGTCTTACATTTACATGGCTCCTCCAGCTTTCTAAGGCATAGTGCTTCTAAGACATATTTTGAACCTTTTATTTTTATTTTTATTTTTTGGTGGTACTATGGATTCAGCCCAGAGCTGCTTTACTGCAGAGCTATATCCTCAGTCCTCTTTATTTTTTATTTGGAGACAGAATCTCACTAAGTTGCTTAGGGCCTCTAAGCAACCAGGCTGGCTCCAAGTTTCAATCCTCCGGTCTCAGCCTCCTGAGCTGCTGGATTATAGGCCATCTGCACCCAGCCATCTTTTTTTACTTTGAATCTATCCTTACTTATATTTAAAGATAGGATATAGTTAGGGTTTTTCTTTTTCCTCCAGTCTAAGATTCTGTGTCTTTAAATTGGAGTACTTAGTCCATTTATTAAATATAAACAAACACCATATAAATGTTAATTTATATTTAATGCTAATTTATATCTAATATGTTAATTATTGATGTGGTTGGTTTTAAGTCTGATGCTGTGTTTTCTGTTGGTCCTATACATTTTTAAAATTCTTCTGCTACTCTTTTCTTATTTTCCGAATGAATTAAATATTAGAGTGCCTTTTTTATCTCATTTTTTAATCTGCCTTTTTTTTTTTTTTAAGCTATGCCTCTTCATTTTTTTTCCCTGAAAACAACCATGATTTTTTTCAAAGAACAAATACCCTAACACCCGCTGCCTCAGGATCCAAATCAGTATTTTAAAGGATCTGTTCTGTGTCCCTACATCCATGCCTTTGCCTTCTGAGTTTTGGTTACCCCAACTCAACAGCAGTCCAAGAATATTAAATGGAAAATTCCAGAAATAAGTAACATTTTAAATAACTTTTATTACAGCATCTTGTTACAACTGTTCTATTTTATTATTAATTATTGTTAATCCCTCACTGTGCCTAATCTACTTACTGAACTTTGTCACAGAAGTGTGTATGTCTAAGGAAAATAGCACACGTAGGCTCCAGAACTATCCCCACTTCAGGAACCTGCAGGGCCTGCTTAACTGGTTACCAAGGAGAACTGGGAATTGCCCTGTGTGTCCTTCAGAATAGGGACACAATTCTTCCAGTCTTCTTGGTCCTTCTATGATCCACATAGTAAGGAATATAGGGGAGTTTCTTTCTTTCTTTCTTTTTCTTCTTTGTGGTATCTTTTTTTGTGTGTGTTTATGAGTTATCATTGGGATCTGGGAAAATTCCTAGCATAGAAAACACTCATTGAATGGTACCCCATCAAGCTTTCTGTCTGTCTGAGGAGAACATAATTACTGGGCAAAATAATAACTTTCAATTTTCAAAATATCCATGGTTATTTTGCAAACCTAAATATTCACAGAGAAATTTCTTTAAGTGATCTTTATAGGAACACGAAGTCGCTGAGCCTTCCTGGCTGGCACCCTGAGAACTCTGACCTCTGCACTTCTACTGTGCTTCCTCGTGGCTCTTCCACGAACTCCCTCTCTCCTCACGCAGGACTGCAATCTATTCTCTGAAAATGTTCTTGAAACCAAGTTTCTGGCCTGGGGAGAATGGAACAAGGAAATTTAAAGCTTGCGCGGAGCGCCCTCTTGAGGCAGCCTTTATAAAGACGCCAAAGAACGTGCTATGAATTCGTTGCGACAGTTCCAGCATAGGGAGCTAATAAAAATCAATCCAGAAGATATACTAGCTAAATTATGGATGTAAGTATCTTCTCACTAGAAATAGACTGCATCTCCTGAAAGTCAAGATAATGTGTATCAGAAAAAAACATAAACCCAGTGCCTGGTTAAATGTGTCCCTTACAATAACACAATAAAACACTGGAAATACGCTAACAACAGAAAGATAAATGTGGTTCCAGAATTTGGGCGTCCCTGTTAGTTTCAGATATTGTTTCTTGGTGTGAAGAGGAAGGGGCAAGCCTTTTCCAGAGGCAGGTGGTAATGCCACACAGTGTTGGAAGGACAGCCTACTGGGTCAGAGGACCAGGTTGGGTGTTGATTCTGCCGCTTGGCAGCCGTGTGATCTTAGTGGAGTTTTTTAGCTCCTTCAAGTCATGTACAAAATGGGGGTGATGAGAGAATGACTTCAGAGGGCTGTGAAGAGGACCGAATTTAAAAATGCGTGTACAGCGGATGGCCCAGGGAGGACACTCCTTTGTTTTTGTTTAAATCACTGAATCAGCTTCTTGTGGCCCTGTTAATGTGCCCTTTCAACTCTGGTTGGATGATATATTTTTTCTCTAGATTTTCACCATCATTCTGGCTATCATCTGATACATTTAAACAACAGCACGTCCCTCAGGCGACATGCACTGAACAGCCAGGTCAGTTCAGGAAGTTGGTGCATCGCAGTTCCACCAAAGTACCGGCACAGTTATGGTGCTGGGCATCAGGCACAGTGAGCTGCCTGCTGACAGGAAGCTGGAGACGAGGGCGTACCATCATCCTCTGGGTCAGGTGGTCCCTCCCAGAACCCCTCTAGCCACCAGCCTGGCCCTGGAGTAGGGGTGATGCTCACTCTTTGGTAAGCGGAGCCACTGACTATTCTTGGGGGCACCTCTTCAGTTGGCTCTGAGTCTTCTGTTTTGGTTTGCTGTTCATTTGCTTGGGTCTCCACCTCTGCCCACATATTCAAATGGAAAACCAAGCAGGGATCTGGCAGGGAAGTCTGCAAAATTTGAACCATCTTAGAGAAACGGGAAGGAAAAAGAGGCAGGAAGATCATGACCTTTGTGTCCAAAGGATGACATGGTGGGTGTTGTGAAAACACCCAAAGGAAGCAGCCACATGGGAGGACGAGGTAATGACGAGGCTGGGGAAAGCCTGCCCGGGGGCTCTGCAAGGTCCAGCAGGCGCTGCTGCAACAGCCTTGCAAGAGGCCTGGGCCCCTCCACAGGGCAGGCCCGTCCTGGGGAGCTGCAGGACAAGCCCCGAGATCCTGGTGGAGCCGCGACCTTATCTGAAGATTGGGAGGAGGTGCCGTCAGGAGAGCAAGCAGCCTGGCAGAGCACATTTCCTGTGGGTAGGATGAGGGCAGAGCTGGCCCACGGCTCCATGATGGCCAGGCTACTGCGTGCTGGTGACAAGCCACGGCTGTGCCTTAGCCTGAGGATGGGGAGTTATTCTTTCTCTTTTACCCTTAAGAGTACCTGGTGGGAAAGTGAGAAATGCTGCTTTGGGAACATCAGAAAGTGTCCCTTCATCTCAACTTTGGTGAAACCTCCTTCAGGTTCACTTGACGAACATTCGAAGTATCCCTGATAAGAGAGTCTTCCCTGGGGTGGGGGGCGCTGGGGCAGAAGCTTCCAGAGGGCACTGGGCACCGCCCATGTGGGGATCCAGACTTGTGCCCCCAGCTCAACAGCCACCAACACTTCTGCCAAGTGTGTCTCACAAGGCTCTGCAGATGAGCCTCGGAGGCGTGTCAGGCCACCAGGCCAGAGTGGGGCAGAGCACCCAGGGAGGGGGACAGCTCCTCCCTGCTAAGGGTGAGCTGTGACAGCAGACAGTCTGCTTTCCCACTTTTCCCTTGAGACTTGGGAAGGCCTGGGACCATTCCTGAGGTGAAAACAGAAGCCACAACATCCTCTCACATCCTGACAGGTCCTGGATAGAAAACTTGAAAGGAAAGCGATGCAGGAAGCTTTGATGGTCAGGAGCAGTTTCCTAAACTTGCATTTCCATCTGGGTCTTTGTCCCAGCAGAGCGTGGCTACAGCAAGCTGCTTTCAGTAGGAAAAGCTAGTCAATCTTGTGGACATGTTTGCAGTCTCATGCAGAAAAGAGATGACAGTGTGTGTGTGTGTGTGTGTGTGTATGTGCACGCGCGCGTGTGTATGAGTGTGTGAGAAAGTGAGAGGAAGGTATATTCCGCAGGGAAAATTATGAATTAATTTTTTAAAAATTTCTTTCAATAATTACAGCCCACATCCTGTGACACAGGCAAATGCAATGATCCCTGTTTTCCGGTAAGGAAACTGCATTACCCATGAGTGACATTAGCATCCTTCCTAAAGACAATGTGCCTGACACCACAGCTTACTCAGGTCAGAATCCTACTTAAAGTCAGTGGAAATCTAGTTTGAGAGCAAAGATTTCAGATCAAGGTCCTTTTTCAATTCGTAAGTTTTAAAAAGAGAATGTTTTAAAAATCAAGTATACTGTTCTCACACAAATCACCAGGATCACAGAGAGACCTTGGGCACAGTGCATGTTTGGCTCACGTTGTGACAGGGAGGACTGAGGACACCGGGGGCCAAGTGGGGGTCAGACCGCAGAGAAGACAGCAGAAGCCACAGGGGACCAAGGCATCCTCTCCCTGGGAAGGAGAATAAGCCCAACGAATAAGCCAGGGCACCAGGACTCAGGCCAAGCATGGCGGTCAAATGCTGCTGGAGCTGAGTCAGAGATCTAGGAGCTTCCAGCCCGTAGCCTGGGCCTGCAGGACACGTGGACCTCCCGCAGGCCCGGAGGTGTTCGGTGACAGCGATCCTGCTCCCTCCTTCCGCTGCTTTCTGGTCCTCCCTCGGTGATATTAAGCAGTCAGACAGCACTCAGAGGGCAGCCCCAGGCTGACCCTGCATGCCTAACTCCCTCCTTTCCCCTTCTGTCCCTCTGTCCTGGCTCTTCCAGGGACTGGCCAGTGCCGACACGAGTCGTCGCCAGACTCGCGGCACCGCGCTGAGGCTCTCAACACGCCCTCCAGGTCACCCTGCGACAACCCCCTCTCTGCTCTCACCTAGGCACCGACCAGCGGACCCACAGTGCTTTCCCCTCTCATTCCTGCAGCTCTTCAAGACCCCCAGACCACCACTGTGGAGCCTCTGCCGTGATGACCACTCTCCCCATCTCAGAAAGGGCGCCCAGCCCAGCGGGTCAGGAATCATCTCTGACTCCTGCTCCATGTCCTCCGCGTCCAGCCCTCAGGCAGTGCCCCCAGGCACCCTCCTCTCCTTTCCACCTCTGTCACTCTGGTGCAGCTCCCTTGGCTTCCGGGGATGACCGCCAGGTGGCCTCCCTGCTCCCGCCCTCGACCCTCCTCACTGTTTCCCCAGGCAGCAGGAAGGAGGTGATTCACAGGACAAGGACCCCTCCCCTAACGCTGCGCAGGGCCTGCTCCTCGCGCCCACAGATGGTCTCAGCCAGAACGCCTACTCTTTAGTTTTTCCGTGGCAACACTTTTCATGTCCACTCACACACTACCACCCATGAGTGGGTCCTTCAGCCTCTTGTTTGTTAAGGTCATTGTATTTCTTAAACCTTGAAGTGACGTGCATCCCTTTCTTTGCCACTTTCTGGATTAGAACAGAGAGCAAGTGTGTTGCTTGTGGATTCCAACATACACACGTTCCACCACTGAGGGGCCACACTGGATTGTTGGTCACTATCTCCCAGGGCCTCCACGCCTCTGTTGAGGGTTGAACAGATGCTCCCTGGCACCTGGGTTTTGTCCTGCCCTGCCTGCATCCTCATGCCCACATTCAGTGGTTCACCTCATGGTTGCAGGCGGAAACCCTCCCCAGCAGCCTTCCTGCCAGGGTGCCAAGCTCAGCCTTCCTCCTGGAGGCCCTGGGTTCCAGGCTCCTGACTCCCCAGCCCCTCCCTGGAGAACGGCAGCAGTGGTAGCCTGAGGTGGAACCGCTGGGCTGCGCTTCTGTCCAGCTGGGGAACTTCAGAGGCAGGAACTCCAGGTCTGACTCCTAAGGTCACCCTGGAGTAGGAGGCTGGGCAACCACAGAGGGCATCCACGACACCTTGGGTCTGACCACTGTTTACCAAAACCCAACCCATTATTCCTTTTCCAGGCTGCCCAAGTTCCTGGCATCCCGGGAGAGGGAGTGAGTTAGTCCTGGCTGGGAACTTCCTTCACCTGGCTCTTGGCCTGGCTCCGAACAGGAGAGTTCACGCCTGTGATCACCTGTCTTTCCTTCCGGTTCATTGGGGTGACCCTGGGCCAGAGGGAGGACGGACAGTGCACAGATGTGAGGTTCAGCTTCACCTCTTCAGCTAGTGGTGATAGGCTACCCCTCTCTCTAAATTCCGCCAGCAGATGAGAGAATCCATCACAGATGTCACCAGCAGTAACCTAATGCATCCCAAGTGCTCAGCAGGCGCCTGCACACAGATAACTAAGAGCTGTTCCCTGCGTGTGTTTCACTGCGAGTGTGTGAGGAGTGCAGAAGAGCAGGTGCCTTCTTCCAGTGGAAACCCCCAGCCCTCACGCCCTCCACCTGCAGCCTACTTCCACACGAGGCTGGTCTCGCCAAAGCAGTTACCCTAGGCGGCCCCACCAGCCCCTCACGAGCCAGCCTCATGCCAGGAGAGAGGGGATGGAAACTCGCTCAGCGACCAACCATCTGGCAATTAACCCAGGGCCTTTGCTGCTTGTGCGGGCACCTGGTATGACCTAGCTGAGGCCCTCTGGACGTTCACTAAGACCTTCTGAAGGACGGGCGGCTTGCCCAGGTCAGGGGCTGGGAGAGCTATGAGCTCAGTGGACCTGCTGCTCCCACACTCTTGACAAAGATAAGGATCAGGGCACGGTCCAGGTAAATGCCTGGCGTTAGCTGGTGAAGGTGAAGGATGCCCACGTGGGCCTGCTGCTGACACAGCCGACTGGGAACTCCAGGGCTCGGGCCCCTCTTGTCCACTGCCTGCTTCCCAAACATTTCTCTGCACACTAGGATAAACAGAAATGAGAAGAAAACAGAACCGGCAACCAGCAGTTTTCTTCTTTTTTTGGACATTGACCAGAAGCAAGCTTTCCACATCCTTTGAGGAGTGTGAACATCTGTGTTCTCTCTAGTCCCTCACCTGTGAACAGGCTTCGTTCAGTGAAAGAAGGCGGACGGCCGTGGCCTCCGCAGGTAGGAGGAGCTGTCCCTAGGTGCAGACTGCACGCTCATGCCTCAGCTGCAGGCATGCCCGGGGTCGGGGACAGGGCTCTGCCTAACGCACACATCAGTGCTCTGATGGCCGGCCGAGAAGAAGCCTCTCCCCTCACCATCAGAGGTGGCCACATGACTGAGATACATGACTGAGATGAATCTGGCTCGAATGAAAGATCATGAGCACCTAAGGCCATGATCCTAAGATATTCAGATGATGGCTGGAAACGGTCACTGATGCCCTAAAGACTGGCCTCAGAGACATTCTGGGACCTGTGTCCATGCAATCAGGGCTCTCTCCCACATCGCTTCAAGCTGAGGGTCCTTGTCATGCAAGGCAACATCTGTCCCCTATGGTCAATGGTCAATGCCCTTGAAGCTCTTTAAACAATAATGGTGATAACAACAACGAGGATGACGATGATGATGTGTGAGTCCCAGCTACCTCAACCTCAGCGCCACAGAGCTCCTTGTCCAGAGTGGGAATTAGTAAACCACTCGCGGGAGAGACTGCTCTCTGCGGTTCCGCCTCAAAGACTGACAACCGACTCGGCCACAGGGTGAGACCTGGAGACATTTAACCCTGGCCGTCTACAGAAAGCAGCAGTTTGTCACGTATTTTCTGCCACCAGGTAAATTTTGGTTAAATACTTCAAAACCCATAGGAGGCACATTTTACCATAGAAAAAATTTTTTAAATGTCTTATCACCAATTCTCTCACTCTCTCTCTCTTTTTTATTTTTATTTTTTTTTTGTGCTAGGGATCAAGGCCAGGCCCAGGCAGGCTGTGCACGCGCTTGACCACTGAGCTACAGCCCCAGCACTCTTACTTCTTAACTCCAAATATTGTAAAAATGGAATTGGAAATCCATGGTGGAAAATTTAGGGAAACACATTAAATAAAAAGCAATTTGCTTCTAGCGAGTTTGATATTTTCCTCTATAGGAATCCTTTCTCCACTGGGCCCTTCCCTGGGGAGTTACGGTCAACAGTCCACTCCTCCATCAAAGCGTACTTAATGCTTTACTGTAAAGACAACTGCATGGAGCACAAAGATGAGACTCACATCCTGCCCTTGAACCACAGCCGTGCACTGTCAGGTTCAGAGGCTGGAGATCAATTGCGGGGAAGTTACTTTCACACAAACCCTGCTGGGACGACTCAACCTTTGGGCAAATTCCTCACTGTACTAACAGTTGTCCAAAATAACGTTTGTCACCAGCAATGAGCTGACACTCCGTACGTACCCAGCTTATTTGATTCTATCAGCATTACCATTATCATTCTCTCCACTTAAGAGATGTGAAACAAGCTTAAGGCGTTTAAAAAGCATGCTATGGTCACGGAGCTAGCAAGCAGCACAGAGGGAGCCGAGTCCTCTCTGGGTGACTCCAAAGCCAGAACTGTTACTGCTTGTCTACAGGCAAACACCCAGAAATGAAAATACTCAGCTAAGCTGCACCCTGGGGGGCAACGGGAAAGAACGCCGTCGCCACAAACCACTGCCGTTCACCCCACGGTGCCAAACACCAGGTTCAACCTGCTCTCCCGTCCACTTTTTCAATCCATCAACCATAGCTTACGTCCCACATTTTTCTGATCTCCAAGACTCAAATGTCAGTGAGGTCTTTCCAGAGTGCGACATATAAAATATTGACCCTGGCCTTTCCCACCCTTCCACTCTCTCCCCCTCACCCTGCTTTACTCTTTATAGCACACACACGCACACCCTCTGTGGAAGCAGGGACAAGATGATCCATTACGTGCATGGACACAGGTGTCAAAATCTTAAACGGAACAGAACCCTGGCCAGCGGAAGCAGACAGCAGATGGAGGGAACTAAGGTCACTGGTTTGATGCTCCTGTCCCTCACAACCCTGGTCCACCCCTGCCCCATCACACAGGGACCCTGTTCTGACCCCGAGCTCCTCACTGTGCCCTGTTGCGCGTCTGCCCACCTCCTGGTCTTTGCTCTGGGTTTCCTCGTCTTGGAATCCCATTCCCCTCCTACCCAAAGCCCAGCTCCACTGCCAGCTGTTCGGGACCCCACCTCCATCCCTCTCCTCTCCTCTCTTCTCTCTCTGGCACAGCACGTTCCCGTTCCTCTCCCGAGGCATGGATTTTTGTTTCCCAGAAGTTTAATGCTGGCCTCTCAACAGTCTCCGTGGCCGTCTCTGTGCCTCATTTGTTTTTTAACTCTCCCACAGGGCAAGCAGAGTTCTTTGCTTAGCAGGTACTTAGTAAATGTTCCCCAATAAACAAGAGACAGGGAGTAAATGGTACGAGCTTCCCTGCTCCATGAGCCACGCTCAGAGGAAGCTCTTGGAGGAAGAAGGGTCCAGGCTGCTCAGGCTGGCCTTGAACTGGCAATCCTCCTGCCTCAGTCTCAGCTGGGATTACAGGTGTGCACCACCACACCCAGCTCTCCCAGGACCTGGTGTTTATCTGAGCCACACAGATTCAAAGGTACCCAGTGAAACGAGTACATTTGGGACCAAATATTGAACACATGGCGACTAAACCAGTATTGACATGATCTCAGTACTGAGGACCTGCCAGCCAGGCCAGCTAGTCAGTCAAGGGCTTCCCACGCTGCAGGCCTGGGCTAAGTTCTTTCCAGACAGTGCATCTCCATTGACCTGCCTTGCTGTGTAACTCCAAGTAGCAGGGAGACCACTAGCTCTGCAAAATCGAGAGTGCTGGACACTGGCCAGCAAGACGAGGACGGTGATGGTAAGGGATGTGATATGGCTCAGGATATGTGCTGCTCACCAAGGGGACATGCAGGCCATCAAGGCTGAGTCAGCCCCTCGCCCGTGCGTGGCCCTGACCTGGTGGTGTGAGCTGGGTTGTGGTCGTCGCTGTGAGCAGTCATGAGTAATGCTAGATTGTGTGTCAACAAAAGGAAATTTGCTAAGTGGAGCAAAAGACCCTCCTGGGTCATGGCCATCAGATAACAGTCTTCTGTGAGAAGACTCTGAATGCTGAAGTTTTGGGGTATCAGGAGAAGTGCTGTGGGGAGCCAACCAGCCACAGCCTCTGAGCCACGGATAGTCTGCAGTTAGACTGAGATGTGCTCACGGGAAAGTGACTTCATGCCATGGGACGATGTGACTGGGGAGCTGACCTCGGAGGACAGGTCAAGGAAGGCTCCAGGGGAGCTCCATTCAAGGAGAGAGCCGAAGGGTGAGTGGCATCTGGCCAGGCAAGGCGAGGAAGAGGAGGGGCACATTCGAGAAAGGATGAGACCTGAGGGAAAATGTCCCAAAATATGAAATGAAAACTGCAAAGCTGAAGTGAATAACTGCTTAGTGAGAGGCCACTTCCGCCTGCCAGCTTCACAGTCAGGATTTAGCAGTCGTCAAGATTCTGATTTCTGGGAGAACATGCAGAACGGGCTGCTCTCCTCGCCACCACTTCTGGGCACGTAGGAGACATCCGAGGACCCAGTGCTCTGGAGAGAGCCACTCTTGTCAAACAGTGCGAAAGCCAAACCCCAAACCAAAGGCCAAATGTCTTCTCTGATATGCGGACGTCAGTTCACCATAGGTCGGGGGATAGGGAGGAAGAGAGTTACTTCTTATTAGGTAGAGGGGAGCGCAGGGAGGGGAAGGGTGTGGGGGCAGGAAGGATATGGAGTGAAACAGACATTATTGCCTCATGTACATGTATGACTGCGTGACCATGCAATCCTGCAATGTGTATAATCAGAAAACGAGAGATCACACTCCATTGATGTCTGATGTATCAAAATGCATAAATGCATTCTATTGTCATGTACAACTAATTAGAACAAATACAAAATTTTTTTTTTCAAATAAACCTCTAAAATGATCTTCCACCCCTTCCACGTGGCAAGTGGAGTGGACACATTCTGACATTTTTGATATATTTTTTCAAAATGAAAGTACCTTGGGCCCAAGGCCTTGAAACAGACGTCAGGGCAGGACACACAGGCCGAGTAGTGAGGTGACGCTGTGGTTTGGGTCTGGAGAGGCCCGTGCATTTGGGATTATCATTTATCTTTGTGCTGTACATGCTAGCAAGCACTCTGCCACCGAGTCCCAGTTGGGTTCTAGTCTTAGGAGAGAAGGTGGGTGCGTGCATGTGGTCTGTGGTGCAGAAACTAAGGCAGGGAGTGTGGGAGCAGGTGAGCCCACTAGCAAGGTGGTGTGAGAGTTCAGGTAAGGATGACGGTCACTGGCATTAGGAAATGCAGTGGAGGTGAGGAGAGAAACACAGACTTAAGGATCATCTGGTCTTTCATAGTTAAGATTCCTTGGGTGCCGTGTTTGGACCTTCAATGGAATTGCGTTTCCTAGTCAACAGGGTTCCAGCACTGTCAAGTGATATTCTAGAATATTTTACTCTATGTAGGGCTTATACACAGAATGCCAGCCTTCTGGGGAAAATACAGAAAAACACATGCAGACTGGGTTATGGGGTGCAGGATGACAGGAAGTGCCCGCGTTCTAACCTCTGGATCTGGACAATGTGACCTTGTTTGGAAAAAGGACCTTTTCAGATGTCATTAAATTAAGATCTCAAGGTCATCCTGGATTGTCTGGGTGGGCTCGAAACCTGACAAGTGTCCTTATAGGAGACAGAAGGGAAAACAAAGAGAATCCGAGGCAGCCACGTGAGGAGGCCTGAGAAGCTCGCGCGTGGTGAACGCCGAGCAGGACACAAAGGGCCCCCGTCTGTCCGTCCTCGCTTACTCCTCACACACCAAAGTCCCAACCTTCCTTCCTTGGGACATGAGCTGACCAGGGACCCGGCTTTGCTGTCTCCTGCCCCTGGAGTTCTCACTGTCAGGCTGCAGATGAGCCTCTCCCGACACCACCACAGGGAGGCTCCATAGCCCTAGAAGTCAGTCACACCAACAGGGATGGGGTGGGGAGTGAGCGACCTGGAGTGAGGAGGTGAGGAGGCCAGGAGGCAGGCCTGCCTGCAGAAGAGTGCCAGCAGCTAGCAGAGAGGGGGAGGCTGCTGGAGAGGCTCAGAGCACCCGCGAGGCCCTGCATGAGCTGGAGAAGGACACCTCTCCAAGTGCAAAAGGAAAGTCCTCAGCTCCCATGCCAGCACCTTCACCTCCATCCTGACACTCTCCAAAACCTGGGCATTAAGTGAGCAAGGCTCCCAGCCCCTTGTTCTTCCCGGTTGGGTGAAATGGCTCAACTGGCTCTGTTCCGGGGCTGCTAAGCAGTCTGCAGGTTGCACACTGTGCAAGAGTCCCCTGAAGGCCTGAAACCCAGCTATGCTCCCCTTACCATGCTGCACACACACAGGACAGTGGCACGGTCAGTGCCAGCAGCAGCCCCGCCCTCTCGGAGGCTGGCCTGATCCAGGTACCCAGCACCTCCCCAGTTGCTCTGCAGTGAACCGTGGCACCAAATGCTCTGCCGGCACCAGGAAGCCCTGTTCCCTGGAGTAATCTGTGCATCTCTTCTCTTTCTCCCCATGTGCTTACTTGGGCCATGCACAGGTCCTCCTTTCTAGCCCTGGACAGCCTCTTGAGACCACTGCTAGACTATCTGGAGGAGGAACTACCACTGTCACAGGTCACGATACCAGGCCAAATGCAACAGCCCTCCAGCATCTATCACAAGGAAACCATGACCCTAGGCTAGGTCAGCAGGTGTGTGCAAAACGAACTGGAATCAAAGACGTTTCCTGGGCTTTTTCCCACATGGGGCCTGCAGATCCGTTTACATGAAAGTATATCAGTAGTTGTTTTGGAAAAATCTCGACCAGTCATCTTTATTAGTTATATAACCTTTGTAATGTATTCTTTTCTTGAATAATTAAAAAAGCAAAGCCAGAGCTGGGGATGGAGCTCAGGACGGAGCATTTGCCTAGCAAGGTCCTGGGTTCCACCCCCAGTGCTGCCAAAAATAAATAAAAGAAAATAAAACAAACCAAGAAAGGTAACATTTGGTTCAGTCCTAAGGCAGGATGCCTAACAGGAAAGCAAGCAACTGGCGATCATTCAAGACCTTTCCATCACAGATTCTGAACTTGAACGATCAGGCCCACAATCAGGCCCAATTCCTTCCTATCTGATGCTAGTTAATAATTAGGAAGTTACATCACAATTTCACAATGCAAAATATATTTGATACAATGAATATGTGGAATCAGCTAGACACAGAATCTCCTTAAAAATCACTGTCTCATTCTGTCCTCAAAATTATCCCACCACATAGACACCATTATCCCCATTTTATGGATGGGGAATTGAGACTTGGGAGGGAGGGAGGGAACTCTTGGGGGTGGGGTCTCTTGCAAGACCCACTCACAGTCTGCGTGGCTGCTGCAATCCTCCCACAGTGCGCGGGCCACTGCAGGGGAATGCGGTGTCAGCCCCATGGCTGTCCCCTTGGTGTGGAGTTTAACAGTGTCACACAAAGTTGTACAGTTCCTGCATCCTGCTCAAACTCTGGCTCACGAGGCTACATGGAAACCGAATGATACTGAAGAAAGGGAAAGAGGGCTGAATTCTCCTTGCTGTCTTGAGGCCTGGAACTCCTTTTCCCTCTCTGTGCCCTGTGTGCCCTGGGCCTGCCTGGCCGCGTTGTTGGGGTCAACATCTGGAGAAGTTCCATCAGCAACAGCTCTACCTCCTTCCTGGTGCCTTTGGGTGACCTGATGTCCTCAGCTAAAGGAAGATGGAGCCGCCTCCTGTGTGTCGTGGCCTGGTGGCTTTGGGCTGCAATCGCTGGATGAACCTGGGCTTAGGCAGCGCTGCCACACCATGCTGGGGCCTCCAGTGAGGTGGGAAGTGGAGGCTGGAGAGCAGTGAGGCTCTGACTTTGCAGTTCCTTTTGAGCACGTTTCCTTCTTAGTAAAATTGGTTCTCTGGTCTTGGAGGGTTCCTGAGCTCTTTGAAATCAGATGAGAACTCACGATGCTCCTCAAACTAAAATGCAAACTTGCCAAGGATGTTGCATCTGTTGAGCGTGCTCACAGCTAGCAACCTCTGGAGTGCAGGGGTGGCTTCGCTCCTTTCTGCTCCGACATCCTGTCTTCCCATCATTCTACGCTGGAGGAACGCACACCACTAACTCCCCCTTCTCACCCTGCCACCAGACCACGAAGGGTTGTCCTCCCCTTGGGACAGAGAGAGGCACTCTCTGACTGCCCTCAAGTCTCGGCAATAAGAATTAAACTCATGCCAGTAGGTATTGTGTGTGTGGTTCATTTTTGAGAAAACGAAATTAATTTTTGTTTGAGATGAATGCAGAACAGGTAATAAAAAGAGAAGAGACCGTGGAGCCTGGTATGACAGCATGTGCCTGTAGTCCTAGCTACTCAAGAGGCTGTGGCAGGAGCCTAGGAGCCCAGAGTTTGAAGACAGACTGGGCAATGTCTAAAAAAAAAAAAAGACAGGAGGAGAAGAGACTTATTAGATTAGAAGATAGTCAGGTGTTGGATCCCAATGTGCCAAGAGCCTAGGACAAGATATGTGCTGGCCCCCTTACTTCCTCTTCTTCCTTGGAGACATTTCATCCCTGGGCTATGGTGGGGTTGATCAGCAATTTGCCCTTCAAACTCATGAAGCCAAGCAGGCCTTATTAAAAGAGGCCACTTCCCAATACTTTCCAGATTTATCTGCCAAGCAGATCCTGTTCACTCCACCCTGGGAAAGAGATGCACACAATGGCCTTATCTCTGAGTAGAAGTTACATCGGTCTTTCCAAAAGCCCACATTTGATTGCCAGGGCGGGGTGGGGCAGGGGGCACCCCAGGTGAGCCTCGGGTCACCCTGCTTGCTTTTGCTCTCCTTAGCCTGACCTCACTTAGGCAACTGCTGTGTCCCTGACTTCATTTTACTTCCTGAGCACCCCCACCCTGTGCCAAACCCATCGACATGTTACTCACTGCAGAACGCAAACAGTGTTTTCATTATGTGGGTGAGAAGACGGCTGGCATGATCATTCTGTCACACATTCAAGGAAACCAAGCTTTGGGTGCTTAAATCACTCGCCCAATCAAACAGGGAACAGGAGGCAGAGGTGGACTCAAGCCTCGGCTGCCAAGTCTTTCTTCCCTCTAGTGCAGGGTTTCCAAACTTGTCTCTGCGTTAGAATCCATTTATGGATCTTCCGAAATCCCCACTTAGGGCACATCCAGGGAATCACAATCTTTGAGGACGGGACCTAGGATTTTGTGGTTCTTTGAAGCTTTCTAGGGGACTCATGTGCAGACTAGTTTGGGAAGTGTCCTTAAGCATCTTCAGCAGCGAGCATTCAACAAGGAACCCAAGTGGGCGCCAAGAGCAACCAATAAGAAGGCTGCAAATCGAAAGCTGAGCAAAAGGCAGCTGAAGAGACAAGCCCTGGGTGAGGGCATGTTATCTCTTTACAGAGAATGGAAAAAATCTGTTAAGAGATGAAACTTCTTTGATGCAAGCCCAGTTATCTCCAATGGGAAACCGGGAAGCCAGTTTTAGAGATCTCACATTTAGGAGATGAACTAAGATACATTAAGCATGTCTCTCCTATTAAGTGGGTTTCCCTTTTTTCTCTGCTCTTGGAGACAGTGACTATAGTTACTGTCTACGTAGGTTAGCAGCTCTGTAGCTGACACTGCCCACAACCCACAGTTGAACATGCTGAGCTCTAAGAGGGCTGGTCAGGCTTAGAGCACGCCAGGTCCGGATGGTCTTTTGCAACAGCGAAGACTGATAGGATTATATCCACGAGAGCATTCATGTTAGTGCATTTTAAAAATATATTCAAATTCCTTGAAGACTGGAGATCCATTGGAAAACCTCAATCCTATATTCTGTTAGAAAATAGGTTCTTATGGTATTCTTTTGCAGAGTCTCAGTTTGAAGAATTTGATAGTCCAGTTAAATATATCAAGGTTGATTGGAATGCAAACAGGATTTTAGTTGAATGGAGCACCACGCTCCAAGAAAGGGCAATAAGCAAGTGATTTGGTGGGGGTTATAGTTATACTTATTTAAGTTAATAATTTGCTTTATGTAACATGTATTGTCCATAGTGTTCACCATTGGAATAGAAATGCCTGAATTTCCAAAGCAAACCTGCATTTCACCAAATCTCTATTCCAGTTAGTTAAATTCCTGCACTTAGATCTGATACATCCATTTGCCTCAGAAAAACATATAAGCTGATGGTGAATTAAATCCACAGTTCACAGATTATCTATTGGCTTTGTTTTCCTCTTTTGGAAACACCTTTCTAAGCAAGATGCAACTAAGTCAAAAACTTTCAGTCCACGTTCCTTCTATGCAACTGTTAATTGTGCCAGAGATCTGAGAAAACCAACCTTGTCATTACTTGTGTACTGTTAAGATGGCCCCAGGACAATCGAACTCACTTCAGAAAAAATGTCAGTTAAGAATAACTTCCTATCTGTTCCATCCCACTGTGCATTAAATTTGTATTTTTAAATAGGAGAGATTTCTCAAGAAACAAAATTCATGTGTTTTCATAGTGGAAATAGCTTCTCGTGTTTCATTGATTTTCCCAAAGGCTGCTAAGTCAAATTCATTGTGTTTGAGAGTATTTGAGGTTTTCCTCCACCTGCCTGTAGTTGAAACTTGTCACTTCCAGTGACCGTGGCAGTATCTATGGATGATAGTGTATAGTGGTTATAAACTTTATCATGGCTAAAGTTTAGGGGTTCAGAAATGTGTGTCCTACTTAAGCTCTGTTGTGTGGAGAAAAACTTGTGAAATCTTGCCATGTGGAACTTTGTTGCTAGAAGAAAGTTCTTGGAAATATTTGAATAGAAATGGTCCACTACTAGAAGTAAACATAATCTCAATATTTTCAAATCCAAATAAATCAATCAACATGTTACTGACTAGGGAAGCAAAATGATATAATGTATCTATAATCTATAAGAAATGTTTTCCCTTTTTTCTATAGTGGAAAGTATATTAGGAAAACCAAATTTTTAGGGAAAGTTTAGAGCCTCTCTCTCTCTCTCTCTCTCTCTCTCTCTCTCTCTCTCTCTCTCTCTCTTTCTCTCTCTCTTTCTTAATTTGATCTTCTTTTTAAAGTGAAACAAACTCTGATGTTCCTTTTTAAGATGTAGCCGGTCGCATGGCCGTAATCCCAGTGGCTCGGGAGGCTGAGGCAGGAGGATCGGGAGTTCAAAAACTAAGGCCCTAAGCGATTCAGTGAGACCCTGTCTCTACATAAAATACAAAATAGGGCTGGGGATGTGGCTCAGTGGTCAGTGCCCATGAGTTCAATCCCTGGTAGCCCTCCCCTCTCCAAAAAGTTATGGATCCTAATGACATGCACAGGCATAATTATTTTAATACAAGTTCCATCTGTGGTCTCAAGCATAGCATCAGGCACTTAGTGAGCACTAAATAAATTGTGTGTTGAATGAATGAAGGAACACTGGTATTTTCTACTGGAAAGCGAAGCATGGGCCCTGGGCTCAGCATGAAGACACCGGGGCTTTGGTTGTGGCTGCGGGGAGGCTGGCTACACTCCTGTGCTCTTCTGTCAATTCCTAGCTGGGCCTCACTTGGGAGTTCTGCTTTCTTAATGACCTCAGAAAATTCTGGTCACTTTGCTTATGCCTCCAATTACAAGAAGCGTGTGCGCTCCTGTCCACACGGGCAAAATACAGCTCCTGATAAATGCACTTTTCTGGCAAGAGTCGCCACCTTTTCTTCATTAACTGTTTTTGCTTTTCTGTCAGTAAAGAAAGGACAGAAGGACACAAAGCCAGGCAGGATGTGCCCACTTGAGTCTGGCTGCTGTGGCTTTTTGCCTGTTGGGCATGGTGTGTGGGAGTTTTAAACACCAATGAATGTCTGTCAAGGGTTCTTCATGATGATGGAAGGTTTGGTTCAGACTTCACAAAGTTTTCAAAAAATTCTGTTGAATCACAATTGCTTCTACTCAATAATATTATTATTCTCACTCACGATCAACAGGGCGAAATGACAAGAGGAGCATGCAGGTTTCTTCCCCAACTGAGCAATCTGATCCTCTTGGCCACGTGAAAGTCATGCTTATTTCTAGAAGCATGGATCCTTTAGTGGTTCTTAAAATTTGTATGTAATTTTATGAATGACATCTTTTTAGAAAAAAAAAATCTCAGTACTTGAACTTAAATCAAGTATGGATAATAAAACGCATTTTTTACTACTTTACAATCTTTTTTTTCCAAATTGTCTATAATAATGGGCATTTGATATGTTAGTATGTTATTGGATTGTAAATAATTTATTTTTGCTATAAGACTTTATAAAAAAATGGGCTCCATTTTATTTCCTTATAGTTCATGGGTAGAGCCTGTTTTTGTGATTTAAAAAAAAAATGTTTTGAAGGAGATGTGCGCCTCAGGAGAAGTGCGGGCAAACCCAACATTTTCAGACACTAAAAGGTGCAATAAATATCTAAAACAATCATCACGGGACAGTCTAAGCCCCGGGCCAGACTGTCTCCTTTTGTAATCCTAAGCAGTTCTCTGAGAATGGCAAGCTATAAATGACTGGATTCAATCCCACCACCATAGTGTGGAACGTTCCCTGATTTTAACGGACGCATAAATACCGGATTTGGGGAAAGCTCAAATAATAAATAGAAAGAGGCTTTCTTTTAAAGCATAAAACTTTACTTTCCTAACTGCTTATATTTTAAATTGTTTATAACACAAATTACTTTGGATGAAAGTAATCACCTACGAGCACTTCCTTTGGGGAGTCCACTGGAAAAATATTTTTTTTTCCTTCTATAAGAATGTGTCAACCACAAAAAGAAATTGCTGAAGACCACCCATCTGCTTCCAGTGAGATCACTGCCTTGGAATTCAAGTGAGCGGCCAGCACTTCCAGAACCAAACAACCCACATGTGTCAAAGTCACCAACACTGTTTTAAAAGCCAGCTCACAATGTTGGATGTCCCTAGAGAGTAGTGGCCTTTGAAAGTCTCCTTTGCCATGGACTGAAGGCAGGCAGAGTGTGAGCGCAAATTACAAGGAGGGTCCCTCGGATGCTGGAGGACATAGGGAGCTTCCACAAGGGAGTCAACCAGAGACCGAAGTGCCAACCTCTGCCCCTGCGATGGGGCTCTGGGGCTTTAAAAGATGACCCTTCCAACAGATGGTCCTTCTGTGTACCTGGCCATTAGAAAAACACCCCCAACTACGCACCAACCGTACATGCACTCAGTTCTGAAGGAATGAGCCCATTTTAAAGTCTGGCTGCTGTTCTATTTTCTCCTCCCACTCCAATCATGGGAAAGAACCTAGATCCCCCTCCCCACCAACAATTTAAGAGTTCTAAAATCAAAGTCAAGTGTGGTGACACTTGCCTGGAGTCCCAGCTATTTGGGGAGCAAACAGGAGCATTAGTCATGCCCGGGAATTTGAAGCCAGCCTGGGCAACATAGCAAGACCCCATTTCAAAAAGCAAAGAAGTCCTCAAATTATTTAATCATCTGCTCATACATGTGCCAGAATGCCCAGGTGAACCCCAAATCCACACTGATCCTCTGGGGGAGGGTTGGGGGCTGGGAGGTGGGAGCTTCTGGGGTGGTGTACCTGCTAATGGAGGCATAATTACCAAAGAAGACAAAGAAAGAGATCTTTTCTTACTGCCATATCGAATTTATTAAAAGTGACAAGCAAGGCCTAAGTTTTCTACAGGAGACTCGCGTGTCTGGCCTGCTTTGCTTCCTCCCTTACTGCAGTGTGACGGAATATATAAAACAGCACCGACACACGGCGGACAGCCCAAGAGAGATGCTACTGAAAAGCCTGACAGCTACTGTGCTATCCACGGCCATCTCCAGTTTTCTACTTATTATTTAATAGAAATATACTAGAATCAAAATATAGTATATCAAGGTAATAGAAAATATAGCCCCAAACTCAAGAAAGCTCAGGTGTGATCCTCAGGAATTTTCCTTAATCCAAGTTGCCAAATGCATATTGAAAGAGGCTGTGCCCTTAAAAAATATCTTAGTCTTTCAAGAAATAACACAACGGTGGCCGTTCAGTTGGGAAAAGGTCTGATTCAACGGAGACGGTGAAGGCCTGAACTCGGTGCACACCTCTCATCTGCGCATATGGCGACACAGCGCGTGGCTCCCAGGCTATGCTAAACCACATGAGAGATCTGCTAAGCTATAAAGCAAAATAAATGACTAACGACCAAATTAGTTTCAATTTTTATTATGAATGTCCAAAGTGACAGCATTCTGTGAAGGTGTTAGGTTCTCGTTGACTAAACTTCAAGAGACCACAGACTACAGCATTCCAAGCACTTTAATTTTTGACAGAGCCAAAACAAATAAAAGAATGATAAAAAATATTCTTTTAGGTGTAAAGGGTGCTCATATTTGAGTTTTCGCAATTCTCTCCCCTGCAGGTATTGTGAACGCTGATGAGTTCCAAAACACAGACCCGTTCTGGATACTTGCAGCAGACGTTTGCAAGATCTGCCTGAATGAGACGCTAAGGAGCCGTGTACTTAGGAAGTATGTTCACGGTACAATGTGGTACGACTGCTCACCCCCATTTCCTTTCTCTCCCACAGGGCTGCTTGTCTACCACCTGGGCACCTGCCGTTCCTAACGGGACAGGAAGGCTGAAGTGAAATACTTGGAAGACGATATGGAACCCTGGATTTTCTCAAACCTGCATATGATTTTTTTTTTTAATGAAAGCTCAAGACTTTCAATGTTTGAGTGTCCAAAGGGATAACTAATAATAATGGATTAAAGCCACTGGTCAAGAACTACACAGTGTGCACATACGGTGTTCAAGAAAAGAGCCTCAGTGTACTACGGCTATGTGGTTCCAGTCATCTGCAGTTCCAACACAATGACTTTCCCCGCGATAGGCTTCCTCCAGCTCTGTCTCCTCCGTCACTGGTACTGGATGCTACAGATGGAGTTAGTTGCCACTGATCTCCCAATCAATTCTGGGCTTGTGGAAGTGTGTATCTCTTACAGATGCGATATTGTTCATCTGAGTGGATCCTCAAAAAGAACAATTATGAACTAGAAACTCATAGAGTTTGTGTTTAAAATTTATAAAATTAAACCTGCTCCAACAGGTAATACAGGGAGGCATGCTTGCAACCTCTGGATTCAATCAGAAACAATGCCTGAGAGCATAGAGCCTTCTCAATAGGTAACGGTGGGTTCCTTTTAACGCTTCCTTAAACAAGATCCGATGTGATGCACATTAGAACTTTGAAGCACGTCTGTCTCATTTATTTCTACAAGGCCTGGGACACAGGAAGCTGCCAGGACTTCATTCATCATCTTGCCTGTTGACAAAAGGAACAATAACTGGTCATCACTGGTTAATGGAATAACTTTTCCTAGCTTTTTCCAAGATAATTCCTAAAGAAGAGATGGTGTCAATACAACAGCAAATGTTTCAATGTTTGATGAATTTCTGTGCTCTAAAATGCCATGTCTTCTTCCAGTAGAGCAGGAAGAACCAGGTTATGCAGTGTCCATTTCTCCCCCAATGCAGGAATGGTTCAGGAGGGAGCCCTGTCCTAGAAGTCAGCTCCACAGCTCCACACGTGATTCCGCCCATGACTAGTGCAGGCACTTGGCCTTGCTGGGCCTCAACCTCTGCATATATAGACTGAAAAGAACTTCAGCAGATACTGTCTAAAAAGAAGGCCACCCAATGCTAACCTTTAATGGGTTCACGCACTCCTGCCTTCACGGATCCTGGGAAAGCACAACCAAGTACCACTGTGTCAGCCTGAGGCAATGGTTATTAGATTTACAAAACAAAAACCTATACCTGGGTACCTATGGTCCTAGTTTTGCTTTGAGAATCAGCTGAACTTCCAGAGAAGTCTCAAAATATTTATTAGCATCTGAAGTCAATTAAAATCATGTTTTTTTTTTCCACAGCTGTCAAAGGTACAAGTAGAAATTAGGTTAAATATTTGGAAATTTTGGGATAGGTAGTTCTCGTTAGTAACAAAATGATAAGCTCCAGTAACTGAAAGATTGTGTTTTGCCATACAGATTTGATTTTTATGCCTTTGCAGCTGATAAAACTTAGACAAAGTATTTAAATGATAGTATGTTTAATTATATTATATCATACTTATAGATCATATTCTATATTTTAAGGCATTCTATCTGTCATGTCCGACAAGAACAATGGCTTGAAGGATTGGCAAGAATAATGACATGCACAAATTTTTCCATCTTTCTACCGTGGTTTTGACATGGGGAAACAAAACTTTGTGAAATGTGTGAATGATGCACACAAAACAAAACTGACATCATCTATTACTTTGGATTATTCTAAGTGTTTTGCTAGTATGTTTATCTTTTGAACATAAAATAGGACTTTTTAAAAGTTGATTTTTTTAAAACCTGACTTATAATCTACTCAAGAAAGTCCATGAAAGTTCAGTCATTTCACTCTCAATGGCTGCAAGATTCAAGTTCCAGATCCATTTTCTTTGATCTGGATAAGACTGGTTGCTACTGGTTGTAGCAAGGCAGGGGCATTGTCCACAGCAAATCAGTATTTTTGTGGTAAAGGGACAGGGATCACAGGGGGAACGAAAGGAAAAAGACACAAATTCACTCAAATTACGGGGTGGGGACGAGGAAGAAAGACCTGTAAATGCACATAACACTAATGCGGACTGAATTTGTGCTTGTTTCTTTGTGGCCAAGTAAGAGAAATAAATATTTCTGTCTTGACAAATGAACTTAAACAATATGTAAAATTTATTATGGCATTCTGGCAAGTATTTTCAAGGTCGTGGTTTTCTGGGATGCTCTCTGTCTGTCTCTCTCTGTGTGTATATGTATGCATCATAAGTGACCAATGGCATTGCCACCAGTGCAGGGCAACCACCCACCGTGGAGGAAGGCAGATGTCCACTGGGTGCTCTGTAAGCGACAGGAGAGCCCTGTGAGTCCCGGGGAAACCCACTCAGCAACTGTTACAGAGACCGCTTTGGTTTCCAAAGCCTGGTCACATTCATGAGCCTTCTGGTCCTATCAGCAGAGGACCCAGCTGTCCTTTGAGATGTGAGGGCTGGTGACTAGCCCAGGTTGGGGGTGAGTCCTGGACTGGGAAGAGCCAGCAGGCCTCTGCTTCCCAGGCTGGGCTCTCTCCCCGCCACATGCCATCTCTTGATCCTAACCCTGAATACTGATGTATCCGTGATTTGTTATGATCACCCTTCTCTTCTGCTGACTTCTGTTACTATTAGCCCTAATATACAAATGCTTTATAAATAATACCCTAAGAAATAGAACTGGGTACACAAAGAAACTGAGGTCAGAGAAGGGCCCAGCACAGTGTGGCAAAGAGCACCAGAGCTGCAGTCATACTGACTTTAACTGCCTGCTTCTCCCCTGGTGGGCAGTGATTGGGCATGTGCAGTACCTTTGTGCAGAAGCTTCTATACCTGCTATGGAGCCTCTACCTAAACAGCACCAAAGCCAACACAAGTTGCTGCATATAAAGCCTTGTCGCATAATAGGAGAACCAGCTGCCCCAGACGGTCACCGCTGCTGGGATGTGACAAACGGGTGGGCCCCTTGCAAACTCCTTAAGGAGCTGGATTTTTTGTGAAGAAATGCATTTGGTCAAGGGTCACTCTCATTAGCAATTACCAGTGTACATCATGACCCCCCCCCCAATAATACTGTAAATAAAGAAGGGGGGGGCAAAACTCTACTTTTTATTGGGAACATGGTGCAAAGGACAAAACTTCTTTATATAAATCTGAGCTGGGCGGCTCATCCCTGTAATCTCAGCAACTCGGGAGGCTGAGTCAGGAGGATCATAAATTCAAAGCCAGCCTCAGCAATTTGGTGAGGCCCTAAGCAACTTAGCGAGACGCTGTGTCAAAATAAAAAATAAAAGTGGGGATGTGGCTCAGTGGTAAAGTATCCCTGCGTTCAATCCCCGGTACCAAAAGAAAAAAAAAAAAAAAAGAATGTATTAGAACCAGTTTTCTGCAGCTCAAGATAGGATGAATATATTCTGCAGCTGTCCTGCATTTGGAAATGCAGAGTTACAGTTACTCTTGTGTAAAGTGGATACAATTGAGGCCCATGGAAACGAGGATACTCCTTATACCCACATAAATGCCAGGGAGTCTACTGGTTCCAGCTAACTTATAAGATCTCTCACTTAGTCTATCTAAGCTGCCCTGCAAATACATCTATTCATGAATCCTACATTGCAAACAAGAAAACTGAAATTCACAGAGGTCAAATAACAGGGTCAAGATTAGATACCAAGGTAGTACCAGGGGCTGGATTTCAAACTAAACGTGTCTGATTCCCAAATTCCATGCCTTTCCTCTCTGGGGCTGCTCCCCGCAAATGCCTGAGCAACCAGACACGGAAGTGGCCATCCCACTCCCTGGCTCAAGATGAAGGCCAGGCAGTGGCCAGGGCTGTAAAAAGACCCACCGCGTCACATCAGTGACAGCCTCTCTTACCACACATAACCCCTGCAGCAACAGCGACCAGGCTCCCAGGGCAATGACTCAGGGTGCAGAACAAGCTGGAGGAAGGACCAGGTAGAGAGAGTGCCTCCTGAAGGGCCCAGTCCCCAGGGCCCCAGGCAGGCAAAACCAGAAATGCAGCTGACGTGCGGTACTGTGGAAAAGATCCTGGTTATATTTTCCATCCTTAACTGATTTCCAAGGGACCTATTAGCAGGCCATGAACTGCATAGAGTCTAGGAGTCACTTCTAAATTATAAAGAGAAAGAGAAGGCAGGGAGAACAGTATGGGAGAGTCCACAGAGAGCCTCTGACCCCTCTGCAGTGAATCTCCTTCATACCCCTGCCCCCACCAGGAGAGTTCTTATCAGAGCTGCCAGCAACCAGCAAAGCTGTCCACTGGAAATCCCATGTCTTCCTCTTCCTTCGTTCTCCATGGAAGACAAAGGCTTGAGATTAAGAAGCCAGGGAAGAGAAAATCCACAGTGGGGATGATTTGTTCCAGCACTGATCATACTAGATCGATAACCAGTGGGCTAAACAAGGCGGCGAGGGAGCAATACCAAAGGCACTTGGAATGTTCTGCACCTTTCTAAGAGCCGTTGAGACCCACGCCTTGGCCAGCCTGTCCTGCCACATGGAAGGGAAGTGCCAGAGCTTTTCAAGGATGCCAGGCTCCAGTCTGCCTCGTCCAGCTGATCCGTTTGGTCAGCCCATATGGGAGCAGGAGGCTTGGCACCGAGCTGCAGTAGCAGAGTGTGCAGACGCGGTCTAACATAATTTGCTAAATGTTTTATTGTTCTGTAGTTAAAAACCTACTTAAAATGTGTGGAGCCATGGCCCATTAGATCAGAACAATATGAAGGCGTGTCTTTCCAAGTACCAAGTGTAAGAATAACTAAAACCAAACAGGCGATCGTTGCCTAGCGTGGGGGAAGGACTCTCATGACAGGGACACACAGGACTCCTCTAGTACACCGAGGTCACGTTTCCTGCCTCATGACCACATGTGTACTTTGCAGATGATCCATGAGAGTCCCTAAAAAGGTTACTTAATTCCTCCATAGTAGGAAGCTTGATCACATTAGCCCTTCAACAGGTCTTAGGAATTGCAAGACACAAAACTTCCATTTTAAACATCAGCATACTGGGGCTCTGAGGTTCCACACTTCCTGCCCCTATCCTGCCCAATACACACAGAGATGAAGAACACGTGACAAACACATGATGCGCTGACTCTTGGTCCTACAAGATCCCTTATTCATTCAATTCAAAACTCTCATATAGTATACCCTGAAATTACAGCACTTGGCACAACTCATCTAGTAAATGTAGACTTTTGGACCAAAATGGATGGAGCTGTTTCCATAGGGGGTGGAATCCAGTACTGTGAGCTGGCTGCAGAGAGGCAGGTGGCAGGTTGGTTGAAAGCGTGTGGGTTTCTTGGTCACGCAAGTGTGATGGAGATGAACACCTGCCACTGAGGCTGACCGTGGGGACAGAGGGGCTGTGAGGGACGCCCCTCCTGGAGGAGGAAGAAGAGGGGCCACTCTTGCTTCAGCCAGCCTGTTCTCAGACAGCCCTGGGGGAAAGGAGCAAGGCTCCTTGTATGCCCTCTGCTGGGACACGCTTCCCTTCCCTGTCCACCCAGAAGGCACAGCCAGCCACCCAAAAAGCTCTACTTGGTGGCTGCCTCCCCGTAAGGCCTTCCTGGGTGGCTAAGGCTGCCCCGACCCGGGCTCCCTTAGTTCCTGTTCACATCAGCAGCAGCTCCTCTGCCTCCTCTGCGACTGATGAAAATGGGAGGGAGAGGCCACAGCCCTGGGCTTGTCCCAGACCGGGCGTCAATGGTGTGCAGACAGTGCTCTACACACCTGCTGTCCGCAGCCTCGGTACTTCCTCCCTCTCCACCCTGTTCCCAGCCCAACCCTGTCCTTCTCAGAGGAGGGAATCACCACAAGCAACCAGGAATCCGTAAGCTTATGTTTTAAAGAAGTCCGTGCTCATACCTTTGTTGAGGTACGAGAAAAAACAAGAGTGAAAGAATTTCTGCTGACCACTCACAGAAGCCTTGGCCCAGATGTGCCACATCCCGTACTCTGCCTGGCTACACAGGACCTGGCAGTTCTGCACTTGACACCCTGCACCTTGGGATGGAGGATGGGGAGAGCACAGAAGCAGTCAGAGCGCAGAAAGAACGGGTTACCCAAGGCACCGCTCTGCAAACTTGCGACAGTCCGCCAAGTCTACAGGATGGGAACTGGACAGCAAGCTCCAGGGGAGCAGGGCCAGGTCTCGACTCCGGGGTAAGGGGAATGGATGCTCAAGAATGCACGAAGGATGTGTGGCTGGAAGCGAAAGAAGACAAGCCCTCGTGGAAGGTCAGTCCACCGTGAACATCTTAGACCACAGCTGTACAGCAGCCCCAGGACATGCGCCCCAACCACTGGAGAGTCACTTCCCCTGCCTGCAGGCCCCCAGGCCAGGGCCGATGCTGAGGACCGAAGAATTTTCACTGAGAACTCAGATGATCCTCCTTCCAGCCTAAGGGTTAAAAGCTTGACTTCGGGTCTCCCAGAACAGATTAATGCATGGCAGGTCACATGCTGTAGGACCCTTATTTCCAAGTTTATCACGTTGAAACCATCACTTACCAAAATGTACCCTTCCCTACCTCTAAGTCACAATGACAACTACTTCTTCTTCTTTATTTTCGAGAATTGAACTCATTGGGTAAAAAAGTTCAATAATTTTTAAAGTTAACTTTAAAAGACTTAGAATTTTTCTTATAGATATGCCACCTGTCTGCAGAAAGAATGCTCTATAAATTCAGGACATTAATTAATTTTTTTTTAAGTGTACTAGAAGGAGTTGGTGTTTAAAGAAATCCTACTAATTTTTTTTTTGTGTGTGTGTGTGTGAGGTAAAGGAACCTTTGAAAAGTGAACAATCATCCATTTAAAATTTTTTTTTTGATTTTTCCTGTATCGTTTGCTGAGAGCAAACTCAATCTGGTGTCCTCAGCTGTCTTCACAGCTGAGCTGGAGAGACCGCACACCGACCATTTGAGCAGATGCTATTTTTTTAAAAATAGCAACAGAAACTAATTTGCAAACTGCATTAATGGCAGAAAATTGACATGGCTTAGTCAAAGAAATGACAAGTGACACATTTTTGTTAGATGCCAGAAAACACAGTCCAAAGGAAAGGTGATACCAAGACAGGAATGGCACCTGGAGCCCTTGAGAGCCAGCCCAGGGACAGGCAGCCAGGAGGTGGCCCCGGCACACTGGGATAAGAATGGCACCCACGACCTGCACGGCATGGGGATCCAGGCTGTTGGGCCTGCCCGGTGCCTCACAGGCGGGCTCTGCCTCCCGCCAGTGCGGACTTGCTCTGCAGCACGCGCCTGCTCGCCTGGTGCGGAGGAGTGTTTAGAAGTGGGACGTGACTGTTTAAAAACACTGTTAGGAGGGTGGGGGCTGCCGTCAGGGCTCGGGCACTCCCTGCATGCGAGGCACTGGCTTCGACTCTCAGCCCCACGTATAAATGAATAAAATAAAGGTCATTGACAACTTAAAAAAAAAAAAAATTAAAAAAGAGAACTATTAGGAAAGTAGGGGAATGAAAAAAAACGAAGACGATGACGACCTGCCATGTGTGTTTGGAGGGCTGGGCCACAGGTGCCCCAGGGGCCTGACCCCGCAGCTCACCCGAGCTTTGTGCACCTGCTGTCCACGCTCGAGTGACTACCACAGACACCAGGCTCCACATCCGTCAAGTGGGCACAACGCAGGGCCACAAGCACACGACTGGGGTCACTCGTTCCTAGCAAGGACTCCCGAAGTCCCCCACCATCTGGAACATCCCGAGCGTCCTAGAGGGTGGAATTTGAGCTATAGTAACTGATGTCAGTGGAAGACTACATTGAATTGCATGTCTTTTCTTATTATTATTATTTTTTTTTATTTTGGGACATGGTCTTGCTAAGTTGCCCAGACTGGCCTCAAACTCGTCATCCCCCTGCCTCAGCCCCCCGAGTTGCTGCCACTACAGGCACATGTCACAGTACCCAGCTTTTTTCTTTTAAACAGAAGAACAGGTTTCAGGAAGGCACAAAGTCTTATTTTAAGAAGCTCAGAGAACTCTGAACATGATCCAAATTAATGAACCACTAATAGAACTTTTTTTTCTACAAACAGCACCGTCTTGGGAACATTTGTCTCAGGCATATCCAAAAGCACAGAATAGAACAAGACATGATTTCTTGAACAAGGGGTGGCTTTCCATCACTACATTCCCGGAAGCCTTGGCCAAGATTTGGGGCAAGAAATCTCTCTTCCTCTGCAGCGTTTGAGAGCTGAGGTGTGCTTCATCTCTGCTCAACACAACTTCCTCACATGACCAGGAGGTGATGTAGCATGGAAACTTCCAGACCATACTTCACAATGCCCCCAGGTACAGCACCTACATTCCACTGAGCTGTCCAGAGAGTCCTACACCGTTTTCAGAAGACCTAACACATTTATGAAGGTCACAAATGTCCTTCATATCTCAGATCTTAGCAAATCTTAAATGACAAAGCCCTAAAACAGGTACACAGTGACAGTGAAAAAGAATGTGGTATGTGGGTCTGATGGCGGCCAATAGGCTGATCCACCCAGCTAGGCCACCCACCCGCCCGCAGCCCATGCCATTCACACTTGTGCCTTAGTAAAATCACAGTTTAGTTGGCCTGGAAGAGCCGAAACCAAGCGTCAGAGCCAGGAGCCATGGTTCCCAAGCACTGGTCTGCAATCAGTTTCCTATTTTCTAACTTGTGAACGTCTGGTGTGTAAGACATGAGTGTCAAGCAGCCTGGGAAGAAGCTGGGCTTGTCCAGGCCCCCGGGGAACCCATATCCTCCTCCTCCACAGCCTCCAAAAAACAGACTTTGAAAGTCACTGATCTAGATGCAACTTGTTTGATTCTAACCAAAGCATTACAACTAAAATGATTCTAAATACTAACATTGAATCTGTTCAAACCAGGGGTCAACACAAATGCAACCTGCCCCAGGTCCACACCGAGGAATCCCACAGACTCTTCCTCCTTGAATCCAAGAAACATGCTTGATTAAAATTTAACATCCATTAAAATGCCCTGCCTCGTCAGCCAGTCCTCCCCAGCACAACGTTCTGGGAAGCTGAACTGTTTCCCTGGGGATGTGTACTGCAGGGAAGCCCAATTCGCTTGATAAATAGCAATTGGAGATGAAACTTTTCCATTCAGACTTAGGTGTAAATATTTCAGAACACAAATTAGCTCTTTATCTTCTTCTCTGTCTGTCCGTCCCTTCTGCCAATCACATACAAACTGAGAAACAAGCCACAAAAAATCTCTGTTAAGTACATTATCATCTGTATCCAATCAATAAATAAACAGGTAAAGCCAAGGGATCATCTGCAGCCCCAGGGAAGGAGGGCCTTCACCCCGAGCCACCCACGAATGGAGTGCCACGGGGTGGGGCAGAACGGGTGTTCCTGGCTTCAGTGGCTTGGCTGGGAGACAGGAGAAAGAAGAAACAAAAGTCCAACAGGTCCCAGGGCAACTTGAACGCAGCCCTGACTGTAAACTATAAGAAAGTTTTATACAAGATTATGTCCCATATGAGTCGAAGCCAACTTACTAAAGTCTGCAATTGGAGACTTTTTTGTCTTCAAAAGAAACTGCTACTTACTTTTCCAACTACCTGCCCTGGAACACATCCAAAGCTCCCGGGTCCTCTGGCAATTTCATAGAAAATAGTTCCAGCTCCTCAGACCCATAACTATTTATCCTTCTCTTAAATTGCAGCATGAACACGGTAAATCTTGACCAGTCCTGGACTAGGGAAGGAGACCGACTGAAAGCTAACCCTGCAGGAGGAGGGAAGGCAGCACCTGGGCCCGGTGCCAGGCCACCAGCAGGCTCACCTCAGCCCGCTCCTGAGCTTCCAGCAGCCCCATTAACCTGCAAGGCTCCTGTACTCCGTTAGCGCCTGCTGCCGACAGCAGTGAGGCCAAGGCTTGAACCTAAGTCTCTTCTCTCCCCCGCGATGTTTCAACAGACCTGCTCACCCTCCAACAAGGGGCTGCGTTGGCTGTCGGGGCGCTGACAGAGGGTTTTGGTCTTCTAACCTCAGGTCGAGTGGGAGGAAACTTCTGAAAGGGTGTAGGAAGAACCCAGCCCAACAAAGGGCTTTTGGCATCCATGAGCCACAGTTGGGTTTGAGCTGCCAGCGAAGCTCGTGCGAGGAAATCATCTTGAATGTGCCCCGCTGCCAAAAAATCTGTCAAAACGTGGGCGCTCTTTCTCACTGGAATTGTGGTGAGCCAGATGTCCCCCACTTTCTCGAACCCCTCCCAGGACGCTTAATGGCATCGCTTTGGAGAAGGTGTCCGAAGTCTGCACAGAAGCTGGACTTAGACACACCCCACAGGGCAACGAGGGACTGGTGCTGGGAGGGACGACAGGGAAGAGGAGGCCCACTGCTGGCGGTAATGAAATAGAACCAGGAGTTCCGGGGCGGAGAGGGCACTGCTCTGTGTTCCTAGTGCACTGAACATACGCATGACATTCTTCAGAGTCTCAAGTGCCGATGATAGGCACTGAGGTAGAACTAAAAGTCTCAAAAACATCATGTCTATTCATTCGTTTATTAGTTAAGAAAGGAATGGAAATCAAGGTACGATTTATCTGTGACAGTATATATTAAGGTTTTTAAAAAATCATAACAAATCCTCAATTACATTTCAAATACTAATTTAAAAATATCTCAGTGAATATTATGGGTTACCTTTTTTTTTTTCGGGGGGTTGGGGGGTGGGGGTACCAGGGATTAAACCAGGTGCTTAACCACTGAGCCACAGCCCCAACCCTTTTCATTTTTGAGACAGGTCTCACTAAATTGCCTGGGGCCTTGCTGAGTTGCTGAGACTGGCTTTGAGTTCGCCATCCTCCTGCCTCAGCCTCCCGAGTTGCTGGGATCATAGGTGTGCACCCCCACACCTAGCTTTATTTTTGGTTTATTCTAAATGTCTCAGGCCGTTAATGCTTCTGGTATTTTAACTTCACAGGCAATTTTTATAGGTAAGGAACAATTAAAAGTTTGGTAGTGAATATTAGCTATGAAATAACATATCCATTTCCCACTTTTGTGGCCTTTGTTCTTTGAAGCAACTTTTAACGACAGCCACTTAAATGGCCCAGTGGGGTGAACTTCGTTTTGTTACATGTAAAAATAGTGCTGTAAAATCTGCACATTCTGCATTGTTTTCTTAATAGGTGAGCTGGCCTTTACTAAGCCCACTCTCTTTAGGAAGGTCCTCTTTGGGTCCAAAGTGGTTTTTTTTTTCCCCTCCTGGCACAAAGGAAAAATAAAAATCCACAACCCTCACTTCTAGACCTGAAGTCTAAGTCACCTATTTTCAACCTCACCGTGAATCTGCGAGGAAGCAAGGTCCACCCAGTCATTTGTTAAGTCTGGTGACAGTCCTAAAGTCCACATCTGCAAATACTGTTTTAAATGATAAGTATTTGTTTTAAATGATGAGCAGAAATGACTCAAGGTCATCCTTTCAACAATTACCCTCACTTATATGGTTTTTTGGGTGGAGAAAGTGAAGAGTGAGGGAAGGACCTGTGAACACCGTTCAGATGTGGGTTCGGCTCCAACAAAGTCCTGGATGAAGGTTGGGACGGCAGAGCTGGGGCACGAAGGACATCAGTTTTCTTCTGGGAAAACTGTAGAGAACACTGAGCCTCCTAACAGATGGCCAATCAGTATGCATGGGGAACTCAAGGGTTGGGTTGCCAAATTAAGCCAAAATAATAATAATGATAATTGTTATTATTTATAAGTACATCCCATGTGACATTTTGGATATACTGAAAAATATCTATTGCCTATCCGAGGTTTAAAATTTTGCAGCGTGTGCTGTCTTCTCTCTCCCCTACTCGGGGCTGAGGAGGGGACGTCAGCGACACTGAACCTGAGGTGGGAGTGTTCACTCCACGGCCAAATGCCCTTCAGAACTGAAGATGGGTTCAGGACGCCTACCCTTCTCTACTGACCCCAAGTATAAAAGCTCTCTCCTTCTGCCATCAGTGGCATGAGTGACCCCTCTGGCGGGCCGTGCAGCAGCGGCAGCCGCTCTGGGGAAGACCTGAGTGGGAAAGCCAGGGAGCCGGGAGAGGCGGCACTGTTTTGGACCAGGTGCTTCCAAGGCAGAGAATGTGAGAGAGGGAAGAAAGAAGGTGGGAGGAGATAAAGAGGACAGGCAGAGGGAAGAGGGAGGAGTGGACAACGACAGTGCCCCAGAGCTGCCCAGGAGACATTTCGAAGACAAAACAGCCTTTAGGTCCCACATCCGTGGCTGGGAAAATGGCATCCTACGCAACAGGGAGGACACCTCCCATCTCAGTGCTGATTTTCAGTTGAGGGCACAGCCTGCAATCCCAGTGACTCAGGAGGCTGAGGCAGGAGGATCCCAAGTTTGAGGACAGCGCTCAGCAACTAAGAGGGGCTCTAGGCAACTTAGTGAGACCCTGTCTCAAAAACAAACAGAAGTGGTAAACCTGAGACCTGGGAAGTAATTCCCTCCTCCCTAAGAGCATCCCCATTTGAGGTCAGGAGGAAAGTGTTCGCGCCATCCACACTGACTCCTTTCCCGGGGAGTAACGGGTGCCTCCAGCGGGTTGTCGGAAACAAAGTTCCCAAGGCTTTGGATCCCTTCCCAGGAACTTTGTCATCATTTATCAGCTATCGTTAATGACACTGTGTATTTATAATAAACACATTCTTGACACTTTAATTTACATTAAAATATCTATCTTTAATAACCTGCCCACATTTATTAAAAAAAAAAGGAAAAAAAATTTCAAAGTATGAAGAAAAAAACCACAGCACACTTTTAACCTACTCTAAGAGTGCTCTGCGGTCTGGCACCCCGAAGTGGAGATAAGACAAGGAGGCTCTCAGCCTCACCGTATGACCTCTCTTCCGGGCTCTCTCATTTCAATCAAGTTCCTCTAATGAGGCTCACGGAATGAACCAGGTTGAAACTGATGCCCGCACCATAAAAGATAACCCCAAATTGCCAGTTTTGAATTACATTCCTAACAAGAAGGACACAATTTTAAATATCATAACTTTTACACCAATGATTCTGAATTTGCAAGTGATGCTTTGGGGAACAACTACATGGAAGCATAGAAGACAACTGGAACCACATCCTCTCAGGTCCAGACGGGCTTACGGCCCCCAGACCAACATCTCTGCGACGCCTGAGATGTCACTAGCTTTCCCCAAATGGCCTCTGTCCCCGCTCTTCTCCTCTCCAGAGGCTGGAGACACCTCCCCCCGCCCCCTCCCTCTCGGCCTCACGTTTCTTTTCCATCAGTGATGCTGACTGGGAAACCCAAATCTGCCCTTTGGAGTCACAAAGGACAAGTCCAATCCCTCAGTTGTATTCTACTTATTTTAAGCCATGGCCTTAAAACCCCTCAAATGTCCCCCAGGGTGGGCACACAAATCCTCATTTGACACACAGTGCCAAGATATCTAGGTCATGCTCCTCTGGACAAACTCAAAATTCGTTCCCCAAGGTATGGAACTGATTTAGAAACCTACGCGGTGGTCTCATCTGTGTGGGACAGAGTCCCACTGTCATGGCCATCAATCAACCATCTCGACCACATTCTTGAGCTACAGCACTGAGAATGGTCTGTCCCAACTGGCGAGCTGCTGCCTCCCGCCACGGGGGGCTATGGAGCGGCATCCTCCCCACGCCTGGAACAGCTGAGTTTTCTGGACCCTGACACAGAACTTGTCCAACATTTTAGTTCTCTCTCCCACCTTCAGGTCACTCCTGGGTTTAACAGGTCTGACATCCATTTCCTCATTCAAATCAGTAATAAATAAGTTGAAGAAGGCATGTCTGGGGTCCTGTTTCAGCCCCTTTAAACGAGCCTGTGACAATCTGCAAGGACACTGGAGGCTGCAGGGAACCCTCATGAGCCACGACACCAGCCCCTCGTTCTGTGTTCCCAGGGGTACTCAGCTCCCTCGCTTCCTTCCTGTTGTCTCTGGGCCTGTCTTCGTCCAGCTGGGCTTGTCTTCCCTCCTCTGACCAGGCCCTGGCTTCTCACCTCTGCTCCACGACTCTCAGGCGATGGCCTGGGTAGGGCTGGCTCCCCCTGGCTGCCCCATGAGGTCAGGAGCCTGTGCTGGTCCTGCAGTCCAGTCCCCTCTCCCTGAGACAGTCAGGCTGCACTGCCACCCAGGCCAGCTCCTCCCTCCTCGTTGTAAAGAAACCGAGCGACTTTCTCGCCTCCTTACTGAACGATTAGTTTCTCAACATCTTCCTCATCCACAATGAAATAACCTTCCTTCAAAGCTGCAATTGTTTTTCTGGCAGGAATTGTCCTTAGTGACCCCATGGCAGAGAATCCCTTCTTTACAGTGACAAATCTTTTAACTAAATCCTTTTGGCGTCGTGCTAGGAGAAACGAGGTCAGTGGCCTGCACTTCTAGGAAACTAAATTTTCCGTTGCTTGAAGGTCCAAATATCTTCAGAGCACTGGAATCTTCCCCTGCTCACCACATGCCTGGCCTGCAGCATGCTGTGGCCCAATTTGGAAGGCCCGTTCCCTGGGATGTTTCTCCAGTCTGAGCAACAACACTGTAACAAGCGCCTCTGTCACCCTTGGATGTTGAGCTCTGGCTTCGTCACTTATTAACATCAGGCACAGGCACCTGACCCCGCCCCCCCAGCTCTGAGCGATACTAAAAAGACCCCTTTTACTTCAGCCACACTCACGCCCACTCTTAGCCTTCCAGTTCACCTTTCACAGACTTGCACTACTCTTTTACGCTCCTCTTGGCTTAATGAGTCATCATCTGTTGGTGTCCTTTCAGAACTGGTCCCCAGGCCTTGCTGAGTTCGTTGGCATCACGTGCCACTTCACTTGTGCCAGCAGGGTTATCCTGCAGAGTCTATCGTCCCTCTTGTGTTGGCTTCCCTTGTTGAAACTCTTGTCAAATTTTTCTCTCAATCCCCCTTGAAATGTCTTTCGCAAAATGTCACAGTACCGTTGTCCTTCGGGCACGTGTGATCAGGGCCCAGTAGGACACACGGTCACCAGTGCCCTGCACAGACTCATCATTACCTGAGAGAAGGAGCCGTGGCCAGAGGCAAGAGGCTGAGTAAGGGGCAAAACCGCCACACGGGCACAGTTCCACACAACTGCAGGGCACGCAGGTCTCCAGCTACCCTGCGCTGTCTGACATTCTTTCCGTTTCCTACCTGCAGGGTTGTTCTCTACATGACAAACCGACGTCTATATTTTAAGGAATTAAGGAAAAGAAGATCCAGATTTTGGATTATAAGTGACTTTGTCCATACTTGCCTCTATCTTACACAACTTTCTACACTATGCATTATTTGTGTAGTTTAAAAACTAGAATCATAATAGTAGGAATAGAATACGCATAACCTGAGACCCAATTTTATCTACGCAGTGAACAGATAAGAGACTCTAACAAAATTTAGCAGAAGTTTTTCAAAAATTACAAAGATTGCAAATTAAAAATTGCAAACAAAGGTTTGCAGAATTGAGAGGCATCATGATTGGAATTTTATTATAAAAATGGGCGAGAGAGACACTTGCTTATTTATTTTTTAAAGAGGCACCTAGCGGGGTGGATTGTGGAGGCGGTGCGGGCCAGCCTGCAGAGACTTGGTCTCCACCCCACCACCTCCCCAGTCCGTGGAGCCTGTGATGGCTACCCCCCAACCCCCGTGCTCCGTTCCCTAGAGTTACGGCTTTTGAATTGACAGGCTGGTGAGAACTGGAGCCCCCCAAAATTCTGTTTAGGTACTACTGACTCAATTTGACTCCTCATGGGAACACTTATGACTAATACATATGGGCATAAAGTGGACCTGGGCCCAAGTGCCTCAGTGAATTCAATTAATATGAATACTTGGGGGATTTTCCTAAATATATTGTGACGACACTGATTATATGTGTTGTACGAATGTCAAATGCACACACTGGAAACATGGTTTTAAAGGAAGGTGGAAAATCCTTAGGCAAGCTAGAGACCTGTCCAAGGTTATGGAATTAAATGAATCAGCACCTACACTCTTTTTTTAAAATTTAATTTAATTTTTTTTTTTTTTTTTTTTTTTTGCAGGAGGTTGGAGGTGGTTACCAGGGACTGAATTCAGGGGCCCCTGACCACTGAGCCACCTCCCCAGCCCTATTTTGTATTTTATTTAGAGAGAGGGTCTCACTGAGTTGCTTAGTGTCTCACTTTTGCTGAGGCTGGCTTTGAACTTGTGATCCTCCTGCCTCAGCCTCCTGAGCCGCTGGGATTACAGGGGTGTGACACAGCGCCCAGCATAAACCTTACTTTTTTAAAAACTGGATTTAACCTACATTGTTTATGGAGAAACTACCTGGATAATTTAAGTAGGTTAATTCTAGTCAAGGCAAATGTCTACTTGGAAATGAGATGTTTATGATGTACAGTACAATGAGGAACACTTCTGTCAGTCATGTAGATTTACATGTATATTTCACATTTTACAAAGTTATACAGATCAATGGTTTGGCAGCTGGCTAAAATGATCCCATGTTTTAAAAATCTGTAGGATACATCTGTTAGCGGTTTTGAGTTTCACTGCAGACTCACAATTTGGTGATAGCAAGCTGTCTTCCAATTAATGTTCCAGAAAACAGTTTATTTCAAGATTTTTAGAAGAAGAGCCAAGATTTTCTGGGATTCAGTTATATGAAGCATTATCAGATTTTTTTTCCCTTTTGCCTCTTATAAATCTTTCATGTCGAGGATTAATAAGCAGTGTGGCTTGAAAATGTTTTCTGTGTCTTTCTAAAAAAGCTTAATTCAGATTCTTTAAGGGGACTTGCTTTAATCTTTCCCAACCTAATGGAAAAAGTCATCAGAATATTTAAAATCCCCCTATCACATTATATTTACCTCATCCCTTTCTCAAAACTATACAATTGCTCATGTTTTGACTGGAGAAAATTATGACTCAAAGACAATAGGAAGATTCACCCTCCCCAACGGGTCCATTTAGTTTTCTGGTTTGCGTTCCCACCCTTTACCATCAGCTTCCTGTAAAATCCATCCCTGGGTCTTCAGAAGTCACAGACTAACCTTCCTAACGGCTCCCTCTCAGTCCCAGGCAGCCTGGGGGCACACCCAGTCCCCCTGCCTCCCTGACCTCGGTCACCACCAAACTCGCTTCTAGCTGAATGAGGCGAGACTCTAGCTTCCAGCAACCACTGATCACTCATATGCTGGGAGAACAATAAACAAAACCTGAGGCCAAGTTGATGACCAATGTGAGCTTATTCTTTATAGTTCTGACATTTCCTTTTTCTACACTACATCAAACAACGATGTAGAAAATCTGAAAAACTATAGTTATGCATTTTGTTTTCATTTGGCAACTGGAAAAAGTGGCTAAAAAGTCTTATATTCTGACACTTTCTACTTCATCTTTTGTTTTTGTTTTATAAATCATCCCCTCTATGAGACTCTATGTTTTATGGATATAGAGTTAATGTCTTATTCAACCTCTTATCAATTAGAACACAAGGAGTGTCATACACACGCGCCCAGTGACTATTGGATGCTAAAATGCTATCCTGTGAAGCCAAATACAGGCCATTAAAAACTATTATGGGGCTGGGGATATAGCTCATTTGGTAAAGTGCTTGCGTCATGTGCACAAGGACCTGGGTTCAATACCCAGCACCACAAAACAAAAACAAAATTATAATCACTTGTGCCTGTTACACTGATGTCGAAGCTGCTGTCACCATCCATACCACTACAGAATGGGCACTGGGCTCCTTTTACTTTTTGAGCACCTCAGACTGGGATGTGACTTTGCCAAGCTTGAGAGGCAGTGGATACAAACCTGTGTGCTGAAGGAATCAAGGCACACGGTTTCTCACCAAGTACTCGGCATTTAGAATAGCCCAGGACAACTTCAGGGACTTCAGGCTGCCAAGGGGAAGCCCCTGCATCCTGTGGCCAAGAGGCTCACACTAGCTACAAGCACACCTCGGAGGGTCTCATCAAGGTGACAGACTGGCAGAGCACTCACAGAGCATGTGCAGAACAAGGGCTCCTTTGTTCTTGCCATGTTTTTTAGATGAATATTAAGGCTGCCTGAGTATAAGAAAGAGACTCAGGTGTCGCAACAGTTTAAGCACCTGCCAGGACCAGGACTGGATCCCCAATTTTCCAATACTCTTCTCACTTTATCCAGGGACCTCTGAAAGTCCAGAATCCGGAAGTGACATCTGATACAGAAGAATGATACTTCCCCAACTTTAATCGAAACTATCGATGGCAATTAAACAGCACTGCCTTGCCCCAACCAGAGAGACCCTGGCTGCAGTGTGCTGTGTGGAAAGTGGCCGGCAATGAGCCGCCACGCCCCGCCCCACCGCCTCCTCCCCAGTGGCTCTTCTCCTCTGCAAGATGATGAAAACCAACCTAATCTGAGCTGCTCCGCCCGCCGCAAGCCCTGACTGTCAGCCTTCATTCTCTCGCCTCTCTCACTCCATCAGCAGATGTTCCCACCGACACCCCAATCTACACATCCAGTGTTGGTCAGACCTCGCCCCACGCATCCTCACCTGCCCTGGCTGGTGCTCCAGCAGTGACTGAGCCAGTCCTCCCCTCTTGTCCTCCCAGGCCCCCACCCCTGTGCCCTTTGCCCTAGCGGACTCATCACCCCCAGCTGCTCCCTGGAATGCCATGTTAAGGAGAAAGAAAAGGGAAGGAGGGAAAGAAAGAAAGCTCTCACTCCAAACGCGAGCGCAGTCCTGACAGCGTTTTCCTGATGAGAGAATCCGTTAACTGTGTGTGCATCCGCACATGTAAATATACCCACGCCTAAACTGCAATGCACACAGTCAGCCTAACTGAGCACTTACAATTCATTTCGTGCGATGGATAATTTCAGCGGAGTATAATGAAGAGTGGTAATTGTAAGTGGAATGTTCCCTTGGGGGAACATAAGGAATTTTTACAACTTTCAAATAAAGCATCTTGTTGTCAAGTGTTTCTGCCTCTTAGGCCCCAAGAGGAACGATAGCCACTAAAAGTCTGCTAAAAACTACAGATACCTAAACTTCAGAAATAAGTCAGAATACAACCACACCCATTTCTTATTTAGAATCCTGAAGAATCATCAAACCCAATGTATGCAAGACACCCCCAATATACACGAGTGCAGTAATTTCACTTCATTTTACTCTTCAAATAGGATGTACATGATATATACAAACACGCTAGAGGGCTGTTATAAATGAAAAATGAAATATTCATCCAAATAATTGTAGTCTAGAGCTCTGTGAGACCTAAGTGGGAGAAAAAAGATTACTTCCAGGCAGGGACCCTGAGGGTCAGCAGTGATCTCTGAGATCACTTTTTGGAGCTTGCATGGCTGTATTTCATTTTTCAAAGTAAACACCATGCCCTTTTCCTTCCACAGACAAGGTCAAAGGTACACTTGTCCCTATCATCCATTAACTGCTCCTGAATATTCCATGGCTTTCCTGACTTCACAGTGATTCTCTTCCTCCGGTTCTCCCTGCAGTCAGGGCCAGCTAGTGGGCTGGTAAGAGCCCTGGACTGTCACAGGCACACACTGTGAGCAGGAGCCCGGCGGGAGGGAAGAGGGGCTCATACAATTTTATTAAAATGATGGTTAAGTCACCAGCATATGTGATCCTTCAAACTCACATGAAAATAAGAGTTGTGAGTATGCAGGAACACAGCAGGCGCTGTGCTGGGGCTGATGGGCATCGCTCCTCGACCCCCAAGAGCCCTGGAGGGATGAACAGTGTTGGCCGTCCTGAGTGACCAAGGGAGTGGGACGTAGATGACTGAGTCTGGTCAACCTCAAGGGCCCATGCTCCTCACATGACAGGATACTGCCTGTTTTAAATGGAACAAACTTTGCACTTAATTTCAAGTAAAACAGATTTGCTACTGTTTTTATTCAACAAAAAATAAACCGTCTTAATTGTCTTGGAAGAACTTCAAAGTGTTTTCAATGAGAAAAACAATCAAGCAGTGCACATTCAGAAAACCATTTGGTATTGAGAGGGAAAGAAAGGTACTCAATGTTCTATAGCAGCAACTCAAAGTGAAGGCCACAGCCACATCCACTGTACTCCTAGAATAGAAAAGAGAAGCTGATCCCTTGAAGAAAAAACCCCTCAGACTCCAGAGTGAAATGTGAATTTCTGGTTGTGCCTAGTGATAAAAATTAAGTTGGAAATTAAACAAATCACTTATTTTCTACAGTAAGCATTAAATCTGTCAAAGTCATCTATGATATTGAAAAAGAGAATATCCTACATAATTTTTCAAAACTACAGTTGCACCTGAAGGCAAACCCAGCTATCTGCAGTGGCATATTTGGACAGGACAGTTAGATATCAGGGTTTATCAGGGGTTCTCTTTTTATTTTACAATGTAAAGCCACCAGCCGCTGGTGCTCACTGTTGGCAGCTGTCAGCTCTACCCTGGGTGCCAGTTTAGTCGCTGGGTTAGATGCTTGCACTTCTTGGTCCTCCAGGACACCTTGTAAGCCTCATCTGTATTATTTGGTCAAGACAATCAAACAGTCAAAAATCCTTAAAGCACAGCCAGGAGACGCGCTCACTTCCCAGTGTACTCATCGCTAGGACACCTGCCTGCCTCCAGCCCAGGAGGAAGGGGTTCCCACCAGCTCTGCCCTGCCACTTGCCTGTAACCACTACACATAGCTGGGGCTCTCACTAACTCTCACACACACCTCACCAGTACCCAGATGGCCTGAGGCCCCTTAACAAAGCCCTGGGCCTGGCTGCTTAACATTGACTGATTCCCTGGGCTGTGACCTTCTGGCCTGCCCAGCCTGAGATAGTTGGCCTGACACTTAAAATCCCATATGTTGCCCAAAGCAGATTTTGTCTTGACACTCTGGCTGCTCAGGGGGCTCTGGTACTTGCTTCCTGTTCTTCATGGGCTGTATTTAAGAATAACTGGAGGCCAGGATTGGTGGTGCATGCCTGTAATCCCAGTGGTTCAGGAGGCTGAGGCAGGAGGATCCTAAATTCAAAGTAAGCCTCAGCAACTTAGCGAGGCCCTGTTTCTAAAAAAAAATCTAAAAAAGGGCTGGGGATGTGGATCAGTGGTTAAGTGCCCCTGAGTTAAATTCCCAGTACCAAAAAGTAAAAAAAAAAAAAAGTGGGGGTTAGGGGAAGAATAACTGAAGACCCTGGACAAGTGAATTTAAATAAGCTAGGTTTCCTTGTAAGTGCCTGACTCTGAATGGTTCTGGAAGCAAATCACATTTTGCTTTGTTCTTAAGTGTTCCTCCTGATGGAGGCTCTCACAGTCCCTCTGAAGGTACTGTGCCCACTGTGCCAATACCAGCAGAGCAGCTATCAGGTGCTATGGGTGCACAACTGATTTGGTGTCCCAACTGTCACAGCTGTTTTTTCGCAGGGAAATACCACACTAATTTAATGACCCAAAAAAGAGTTATTTTAAGGATATGAAATTGGAAAGACTTTAAGACTCGCTCTGCAGATGGTAGTCATGCAGCCTACATCCTTGGTTTATAAGTAAACCAAAGCTTTACAAGGAGCTGACCATATAGGTTAGACAACTGCCAAATCTGGAGAATTCTCATCAGCGCTGTGATGGCAGGGTCATGTCTTCTGTGTCCCATGGCACCGGCTACCTGGCAGGCCCTCAACAACTTGTTCAAGGAATGACTAGCTCAAGGTTAAAAGCGTGAGGCACTGGCTACCTGGCATTCGTCCTCCTCGGGTGAAGCAGAAAGCTGCTCTGCCTTCCTTCCACTTCGGAGCTGGTGATTATCCCAGGTCTTTCCTGCATGAGCAGGGATGTACTGCTGCACGTACGCCTGCAAATTCTGCCTACTCCCTGTCTCCTTTCTCAATCACTCAAATTTCATGTGTTGTTGTACAACTTGTAACCAATGTATTTGTCATCGGATTCCATTAGTTAGAAGTAAGATGGACATACGATTTCTTGTCCATAGAAGAACATCTCCAAAGTGTTAAGTAATTACACTGGACAACAGGCATCAGCTGGGGGCTTCTGGGGGCAAACTGGGATGCATGGGTCACACTAAGTCATGTGATCAACCAAGCTGAATTTCACCCATACATCTTGGGCCTAAAGTAAGACTAGAGAAATTTTTAGGAAAAGTGAAATGTGACAAAAGCAGAGTACTGGCTGTCCTGGATTGTAGGCCCTACTATCAGAGGCACAGAAGGGTCCCACTGCCACATTGCTTAAAGATTAACAACATTCGCACTGATTGAAGTATGAAGTATTTGTTACGGAGTTAAATTACAAGCCCCTCCCCCAACTTTATAACTTTCTCAATAACTGGGTGACAGTCCTGAGCTCCCTTACTGAAGTTGAGGTAACAACCCTAGTTGAAGCCAGAACTAGACACAAAACTGTTAGTTACTACATATAACTTGAGTAAAAACACATTTTCCAAACTGCTTTTGTATTTATACTCCACGGGCCTTTTCTTTCAGGAGCTGTGATCTTCAGGTACAACTCTTACCTTAGGGAATAAATTCTAGCAAAATCCAGGATACCCCAAATTTTTATTTTGATTTTTCTCACTGATTTCAGTGATAAAGGTCAGATTTCTCTTACTGGAAAAATATCCTAAAATAAGACGACTATGTCAAGCTGACGGTATCTCAAAGTTGATTGATAGGTCACTAGGCAGAAGATGAAACTCAGGTGCCTCAGAACAGACTTTACTGTTGGAGAGTTCAATGACATCTATGGGAGAAAGGTGGCGTCCAAAGGCCACACTATCCTATAACTCCTGCTTCTGAGAGAAAACCTATACTTTCAGGAAGTCCTGGCTTCTGGGCAGAATATTTATTATTATACTGCTTAAAAGTACTTAGAGAACTCTATTCATACTTGCTCTGGAAAAACAGAACAATGGGAAAAGTTGAGTAAGTGTTGTAAAAGTTACTGATAAGTATGTAATAAAAAGGAAATACACATGTTCCCGTTACAGGTGTCTAAAAATTAAATAAAAACACATGTATTTTAAGGAAAAAAACCTCTCTTATTTACAACTGATTTTGTTAATATTTCTAAAAATGCTATTTTGGTTGTCCACCAAAATATTTCAGAATCTCAAACTTTCTATTCCCATATTCCTTAACAGTAAGGGGAACATGTAAAGTGAAATGAAAAAAATATCTTTTTATTTCTCTGTTAAATGTAATGAACACAAATAGCCTCAACCAGGCTATTTAATTTCAATGCAACAAATATTCACTGAGAGATAGGCACCGTCAGGAATTTTACAAAGCACTGGAGATGGAAAGTTGCTACCAGTAATACCCCAAAATTAGCTCACAGGCATCAAAAGTGAAACTAGAAAAAGCTGACTTTGTCTCCCCAACTGATGAAGGCATCTTCAATAATCAGTGGATAGAAATTATCCAGCAAATTAAGAGCAAATACCTCTGACTCTGACAAGAGTTTCAATCACTAGGACTAAAAATCCCTTACTATGCATGTGGTAGAATTCCTACGCTTGCTCTGTGGGCATTCATTCATAAAATCTCTCTCCTGATCATTTCTGCCACAAACGGTTTGTTATTATTATTACTTAACATAATTTTACTTAAGAATTCACACATAAATGTGTTCTCCAAAGATGGTACCAAATAACATTATCTTAGCTTCAATTTCTAAACAAGGTTTCACAATTTAGTTAACTCAAATTTACAGTTATTACTGGTGATATTGATTTTATATTGGAATACTGTATTGACTGCATTCAAGTCATTCCCATGCCCCTTACCAAAGTGTTATCAAAAGATACTTAGCAAAATTGGACCCTGTTGTCACTTTCATTTACTTTATTCCTTTTTTAAAAGATCCTGAATACAAATGCCTTCAAGTAAAAATTTTTAAGTAGATGTAGGTTTCTTATATATTTAAATTGGCTACCGAAACCCAAACACCAGACTTTGAAAGCAATTTCCCAACTGTCACATGCAGATGTCAAGCGCGGCTTAAACAAACGAGCACGATGACAAAGACAAGCCTTGCGGGACACAGAGCGCGCAGTGGCTCTCAGGAGCTTTGCACCTGGTGGAAGAGACAACGTGACCTGGGGAAAGGTGGGCCCACACACGGAGACTGCTCAGGGTACGTGTGAGTTTTAAATTCTCATAACTAGAGTCTCTTACAAATTCAAGTAGTCCAAACTCCAAGCAGCAATCACGAAGAGAACTGAAAATGTTTTAGATTAGAAGAACTCCTGGGTAGGTACTGGTCATGTCAACAAGTAGAACATGACATTCCTTCAGCTTGCCAAACTTAAATCCATGATCACAAGTAAAAATAGACCCTACGTTGTGCAGTCAACCAACTGTCCTCTAAAATCTTTGCACTAAGAACATGGCAGAAATGAAATCAGATGGAGAAGATGGTTGTGTGTCATACAGCTGACAGATAATAAAAATAGTTTTAAACACAATTTGGTTGGTAAGATAATTTTCAATAATAGATTTCCATTCTTTAACTTGATATAATTCATTTGAGAACAGGTGCATCATCAACAGAGAACCTGCGGTCAGACCCACAGAGGATTTTGCATTCTTTTCCAGGTTGTTAAATGTAATACCCAATGGGAATTCATTTAATTCATGGTGAAATTCAGAAAGTTGAGGAGGGACCCCAGATGTTCCTAAAAGGTCAAAGTGCACACTAATTAGCAATAAAAGGCATTATTTTAGGCAAAGAAAACAAACTTGAAATCTGAGGGGGAAAATGACAGAGCTTGGAGTTTGGATACATAGTCCATGGGCATGAAGAGAAATTCAAATCATAGTGAAGAAAAATAAGACAATCCTGCAATAAAGTTGTTAGTCAACTACAAGCCGTCCTGTCAACCCATGCAGAGTAAATGTTAAGAACTCAGGCTGCACCGTCACATACCCCTAAGCCTGAACCACCCTTTGCCCAAACTAGCTGTGTAACTTGGGGTATCTGTTCCTACTCCTGCTTAGTGTAGTAATCATACCTGTACTACATGAGGATATAACAATTTATATAATAAAGGGTCTAACAGAGCAAGAACTCGATACAGTAATATTATTATTATTATTATTATTATTATTATTATTACAATGCCACCAAAATGCTTTCATCAATACTCCACAATCCTGGGGATGTGGAGGAGGAGGAGAGTAAACCACCACTGCTGCATATCTAGAAGAGTCCATGGAGGTCAAGGCCCCTGAGGACATCCCTGCATTTCTAGGACCCTGAGCCGTCAGTCAGTGTCCTGGCTCTACTTTGATTCCAGGTTTCCAATTTTAAGTGAAAGACAAAATGCAGGATGCCAGTTAAGCATGAATTTCAGGCATGTTTAAAATGTATTCACTCTTTGTCTGAAATTCAAATTTAACTGGGTGCCCTATATTTTTATTTGAGAAACCTCTAGGCTTCTTTTTTTCCTCGTTCATTCATTAAAAGGAATATAAGGAAATCTGTTTTATCTTCAATTCCCTGGACTGGGAGTGTGGTCTCCTGAGATACAACAAACAGCACCATTTCTCTACAAAAGCTGTATTAAAGCCTCCCCAGACTCCGAGGAGTTTTTATGCTGTGATGTCATTTGACACTGTTCTAAACTGCTGGTCTCTTCTCTCCTGCCTTACAGATGAGGAAACCATGCAGAATTGGACCTCACTTCACAGCTCTGACCAATCTAAGCCCCTAAAATCCCCTGCAGCAGCATCAGATCCCACCTGCCTTCCCTCAACCAAGAAGATCTGAAAAAGTTCCATTTTGCATTACAAAATAAGGCACATTAGATATGTTTTTAAAATTCCCTCTTCTTCAGTCATCTGACTTTTCATTCCAGTATCTCTCAAGAGCCTTTGGGCTCCCGTTTTCTTTGATCTATGACCCATCTACATAAACCTTGCTAAGTCCCAAGGACAGCGCTTTAAGGATCTCAAACAGCTTGTAGCTGCAGACCCGGCTCACACAGACAGATCTACTGCACTGAAACAGAGGGAGGATCCGTTCCACAGTGCTTGTCAGTCTGTCCCCTTACTGCCCTCAACATCAATTTCGAGGTTCTCTGGGGTGGGGAGCTGGTTCAGCCCTGTGCTCTGCAGGCAGCTGGCCAGCGTGGAAGCTTCAAGGTCAAGGGCAGCCTCCCTCTGCACTAAGCTCCACAGACCCCACCTCTGCCCTTCCCAGTGCAGGGGAAAAGCCCCCGAACCTGAGCCGCAACACTCTCAAGTAACATTCTCACTCACTCCTCACCCAGTTCTTGCTGCAGAGTTACTTCTTGAATGACTTCTTTTCCTCTACATTGGTTTACGTGTTTATGCACAATAATGCTACGCGGTTTTGAATAAACAACCCACAATGGCAGAAGCTCTGGCTGGGGAGGTTTCGGCCACAACAAATACATTGTTACATAGATAGCCTGTAAAATGTGTGCTCTCTTGAAAGCCTGCTAAAAAGAGAAGCGACTTTAAGTCAAGAGAGATCCCCTCCCCCTTTCCATTTCCACACATCTTCTGGGACACTGAAGAACAAACACTGACAACAAGTATTTAGGAGTCTGGCACTCCTAAAGTCTGTGGTCTTAAAATTTTCTTTTCTAGAATCTAGAGAATTAAAAAAAAAAAAAAAAAAAGGCTACCTTGTATTAAGTGCTTACCACAAGTCAGTCTGTTCTGAGTTGCACTATTATGTGCTGTTACAAACCCTCTTCCAACTGACCAAGAAACCTGCCTAATGTCATGTGATTAGGGAGAAATAGGGAAATTTGCCTCCAAAGATAAGTTTTCATTACTCGTACACTATCCTCATACCCTAAGTTACAACTAGCTAAAATTTTTCATATAGAATAGGTCTGTGTAGAACGAAGAAGGTCTGAGTATAAAATATAGAAAAGGCAAGGTAAAACAATGATATCTTCCTTCTGATCTAGCGAAGGGTCATCAAGGTCGCGGGAGGGAGAAGGGCACTGGGTACTTTGGGAGAAGACAGGAATACTGGAACCCAAACAGACGGGGCATCTGAAGGCTTTCTCAGCCATTTTTCCTGAGATCACTAATGTTGACCAGGATCATGCTGGTTGAGAAGGTGAGAGTGTATCTGTGGTCTGAACTAGCCACCTCCTGCTGCGGATTCCCACTGTGGGTCAGCCTGGCAGAGGCCTTGTGGACCTTCGTGCCTTTGGGTAACCCCTGCAAACGCACTTCACTTCCAGCAAGGTGCAGGACTGTCCCTGGTCTGGTGCCACCTCCTCTGCGCGCCTTCCCCCGTCCAGCCTTCTCTGTGGTGGGATTCCCTGATACGTGCTGGGCACACTGCTCACACCTCCACCCCAGCACCAACCCCTTGGTCTAGTCATCTGCCTGGCTACAGGTTTGCCTCTTCAATCATACTGCGGATCCCTCAAGGGCAAAGACCTAGTTTTGTCTGGCATGTGGTTGGTGCTTTGGAGTCTACTGAATGAATGAAGGAATGCAATCAACAGCAGGATTGAATACATTCAATTCAGGCCCTAATCTAAGGTTAAAAGCTCAGTAACTTCATACAGAGTATATCTTAAGCTTATAGCTTCCTGTTCCCAGAAGAAACAACAATCATCTATGAGCATAAATTCAAGAAATTAATTTTTGCCTTCAAACACTTCTTTTAATATCCAATAAAATTGTTACACTGTTTTAGAAGAGAGAAAAACTGAATAAATCTTAATGTTCCGAATGTCACAAAAGCCAATTATAATAAAATTATTATTGAAAAATGGTCTGAATAGTTTTCTGGGCTATTTTCCGAGTTTCCACAAAGGAATTATTGATGAGTGCTTGTTTCAGCAGCACATGTACTAAAATTGGAACGATGGGAGTGGATTGGCATGGCCCCGCACAAGGATGCCATACACATTCGTAAAGGGTTCCATATTTCTGACTCAGAGAAGTACTGCATATATCTACTCATATGTGGAAGCTAGTGGGGGGACAGAGGAAAGGGGGAAGAAAAGGACGTTGTGAAAGCAGAAGGAAAACCAACAGAGCAGGAGTGCAGGGGAGGAGGAGGGGAGGGCAAGGGGAGGCAATGGGGAGTAAAACTGATCAAATTAGATGAATGCAATGATACTGCAACAAAACCAATAAAAATAAATCAGTCATCAAGAATACAAATAATAAGAAATGCTGGAGAGGATGTGGAAACAAAGGACTGCTTTTACACCATTGGTGGGACTGTAAATTAGTACAACCACTATGGAGTCAAAAGCTTAGGCATGAAACCACCATATGACTGAGCTATACCACTGCTCCTCAGTATTTGTTCTTAAGAATTAAAGTCATCTTACTACAGTGATACATGCATACCCATGTTATAGTAGCGTCATTCACAACTGCCAAACAATGGAGGCAGCCCAGGTGTCCATTAATGGATGAATGGATGAAGAAAATGTGGTGTATATACATAATGTTATTCAGTCATTAAGAAAAATTAGGGGCTGGGGCTGTAGCTCAGTGGCAGAGCGCTTGCCTAGCATGTGTAAGGCACTAGGTTTGAGCCTTAGCACCACATAAAAATAAACAAATAAAATAAAGGCATGCTGTCCATCTACCACTACAAAAAAATTTTTAAAATGAAATTATGGCATTTGCAGGAAAATGGGTGGAACCAAAGATCATCATGTTAAGCAAAATTAGTCAAACTCAGAAGGTCAGGGGTCATGTGTTTTCTCATTTACAGAATCTAGAGAGGAAAATTGAAAACAAAGGTGGGGTAGATCTCCTAAAAATCAAAAGGAGGTCAGTAGAGGAAGGGGACAGAGGGGAGAGAGGGGGACGTGCTGGGCAGTGACAATGACCAAGTTATATTGCTAAATTGTGTGCATGTATGAATATGTAATGACAGATCCCATCGGTATGTATGACTATAATGCACCAATAAAAAAGGCAGGGAAAAGGAAGGAGCGTAGGGGGAGAGAGGGAGAGGACAAGGGGAGGTACTGGGGAGGGAAACTGATCCAATTATGTTATATGCATGCACCAAAATTCCAATAAAAACAATACACTATGAACCAATAAAAAAAGAGTTACAGATGGAACATATCAACACAATAGAATTCTGGAAGACTAAACTGATGCTTTATCTCCAATCACCTTATTTATTAAACCTATAAAATGCATGGAAAACACTAGAAAAGGCAATGATTCTTTTTACCATTAAAAAAAAAACAACAGCCAGGTGTGGTGATGCACACCTGTAATTCCAGCTACTCCTGAAGCTGAGACAAGGATCACCAGTTTCAGGTCAGCCTCAGCAACCTGGAGAGACCCTCTCAAAAACAAACAAAACAACATCACAATAATAGAGGGAGATCAGTAGAGCAGAATAGGGCAAGCTGATCCGGGAGTAGGAGGGGAAAGAAAGGGAAGGTGCTGGGAACGGAGGGATGGAATTACAATATGTGCATGTACAAAATGCACAAGGAATCCCACTTAACGCATAATTATCATACACCAATACAAAAGAAGAAAAACAGAAAAGTCACACTGTAACTATGGCAATTTATTCCAGCAAAAGTTCCCTCTCCCTTAGCCATGAGGCACCTGCAGAGACTTGACTCAGCATTCTGATTATTCACATAAGCAATGCTAATGTAACTGGGAGAAACAGACAGAAAGGAGGCCTGCTTCCTTCTCTGGTGGCTGATTTATAGATCAGTTAAACACAATCACATAGAAGAAATGGCTAGTAACATGCTGCTCTGTGTGCACCTGTGCCTGGGGGGTCGGGGAGACACCTATGGGGCCCACTCAAGAGCCTGAGTGCAGATACGGAGTTTCTTTCAAGGAATTTTTTTTTTTTTTTTGGTACCAAGGATTGAACTCAGAGACACTTAACCATTAAGCCACATCCCCAGCGCTTTTTCTGTATTTTATTTAGAGACAAGGTCTCACTGACTTGCTTAGCGCCTTGCTAAGTTGCCGAGGCTGGTTTTGAACTCACGATCCTCCTGCCTCAGCCTCCTGAGTCTCTGAGATCACAGGTGTGCGCCACTGTGTCCGGCAAGAAATATTTTTATATTTCCTGAACATTATTTTAAAAAACCCTATCTTAGAAATATATGGTTCTTTGTTTACTGGAGAAAACATTGTAGTTAATGGTCTTTTGTCTCTAAGGAATCCCTACCACCCCTAAAGAAATGTTGCATGTTTATTAGACATGTTTGACAATAATTTTTCTCCTAGTTCATACACCTAGTAATAGACTGTGGAGAGTTTTAACCAAAATGTTTCACTGTAATTGGTTTATCTCACCTACCCAGAGTCAGTGTGTATGTGGATAATTGATTACAGTATGGAGTTTTAATAATAGAAATTAAAACAAATAATTACTGGTTTCACCTTTCAAGACCAAATCTACACCAATAAAAACGTGTGTGTAGGGGCTGGGGAGATAGCTCAGTTGGTAGAGTGCTTTCCTTGCAAGCACAAGGCCCTGGGTTCGATCCCCGGCACCCTAAAAAAAAAAAAAAAAACAACGTGTGTGTATGTTTCCATACCAGGTATTGATTTCCCTCATTCAGAATTGGTATGTGCTATAAATGGCCAGATTACTGTTTTAAGTGCTTAATTGTGTGAAATGCAAATGTCTTATAAAAGACATAATAGATTTCTGATATTCAAAATGCTATAATAAGAATGTTAAGGTACAAACTTGAAAAAAGTCTCTTGCATTCTGTGACTTTCACTGAAACTAGAACATTTAAATGCAAAAAAGAAAAGGTATCAATGCAAATCAATTTAAAAAAACAACTGCAACTGCAACATAATCATATACCCCACAGGGAAAATTCTGGAGCAAAATATTGGACCAGAGGAGAAAAATTATTCTACCAATATGGAAACAAACTTCAAAGAAAAAAAAAAAAGAAGAAAACTTAAATCATTAAAGATTATACACTCATTTGGTTCCTGGATATGGAACTACACTGAGAGTTAACTCAAAACCAGAATAAACTCCTTTGATCTCCAAGAACAGTCAAGAATGGACTAAAGTCCAAGAATTCAACTTCCATCTCCCCACATGGGGGCCCTATTTAGAAAAGAAGAGGGTGTGTAGTAACAGTCCACATATCTATTGTGCTCTAGACTATTGTGAGTACTTTACACATATCATCACCTCAGTGACTACACACCACATTGCTACAGGGAAGGTACTCTTAACCCCACTGCACAGACGTAGAAACTGAGGTACAGAGTGTTCACTCCAAGATAATGTCAGAGTTAGGAAGTGACAGGGTCAGGACTCAAATGACCCCTATCCCTGCCCGCATGAGGAAGATGTTGCTGAAGGGCACTGCAAAAGCATTGGGCACAGGGTCCTCATCTGATCACACTGGTCTGTAGAAGTGTCCCTTGATTCCCAACTACTTGCTGTCTTCAAAATATTTCATGTTACCTGTTTTAACTTCCATAAAAGTAAGGAGGATCAATGTACAAGGCTCATTCGTGATTTACATTTATTGTGGCTATCTGGTAAAGGCATCACTAGATCTACAACAACCAGCACTGTGTTTACTCTTGAAAAGTCCTCTGAGATAATATCTCCGTAGACAGCCTCACAGAAAATATTCTCCTAGGGAACACTTGGTTGGCATACCCAGACATGCAACACCATGTAATATGGACACTACAAAGGTAAAAAGGTCTAAACAGTTTTAATAAGCAAATTCCCATTAGTAATCAGCAGATAACTGTACCGAAAAGAATTCCTTTGAAACTATTTGGGATTTGCAAATTAGAAATGGTTAAAATAAAATCACGCCCGGTGCTTTAGCTGACTCAACCAAGTATACTGTGGGAGGCTGTGCTGTGACTTCACTAGCCCTTGTCATGGTATGGTTTCACATGGACAGTGACAAATGACTCTTGGCTGATGACAGGCAAGAGCCACTGTTAAGATGTGTCTGAGTTGAGGCTGGGGCTTAAGATCCCAGAAATTCCAGTGATGACTATTAATAGATCTAAGATGACCAGCAGCACTGGGTTTCCTTCTATAGGGGCACAGCGACCTCTACTGGTAGAAAAACAGAATCCTGAAATGTGATTTTTCTCCAGAGTGAATTTTCAGAGGCACAACTAAGAATATTTATTGTTTGGAAAACTTGTACAATTTTTTAATTAAAGAAATCTCCTCCTCTACAAGAATTAGACATTCTAATTGAAGTAGGCCGCAATCCTATTATCAAAGGAGAGAACTAAATAGTACTTTACACCTAAAATTAATTCTGCTGGTAATACTGAGACTACAGTATCACAGTTATCAAAACTGTTATAAAAATATCTTTTTTGAAAATATTGCCAGTATACCCTAAAAGTTTCCAAAGGCACCAATTAAAGAAAAAGTATAGAGTTAAACTTAAAATGCTTTGAAACTTTCCAAATACTAAGTGGCCTACTTTCTCATGAGTATTTTGCTTTCTTGTTTTCAAAACAATAAAATTTTGGTTTTCTCTTTTAAGTTTCAAAGGTTATCAAAAATTATCCACAAGTTTATTAAAAACCTGCAACAGTGGGAAAATAGTTTCTCTGATTGTTCCCATTTGCTTTCTTTTTAACCAAGCCTAATAGATCTAATTAAGGATTGGTGTATTAGTTGGTTTTTGCACAGAAGAGAACAGATTAAATGTGGCGTTCTTTTTCCAGAAATGTACTTATTGCTAAAATAAGAGTAACAGATTAGGAAAAATGACAGCATTTCTATTAATCGTAACAGATTAGGAAAAATGACAGCATTTCTATTAATGGTAAGTAGGACTTAGAGATTTCTATAACAAAACTGTCTTTTCATTTCTATTTGTTAACTGGTCAGTCCCTGCTATCCGCCATGTGAGGCACTGTGGGGTCAGCAGGGTTAATAAGACCCTATCCATTTCTATGCAAGTAATTATAAAGACTCATTTTAAACAACTTATTCTTAAGACATGGGGTTGTCAATAAAACAATCTAAGATTTTCACACAATCTGTGTCAACCCTGTGCAACATTATCTGCAGCCACTGGGGGCCTGCTTCTGAGTACTTGCAAGGATCTCTTCTCACTTTTTGCGGGGGATGGGAAGAGACAGGGAGATTTGCCTTCTGGTTCAGGGACTGTCCACAGGAACAACTGAAGCTGTTAATTACCAACACAGCACTCTCCTCCCTCTGATGACAGGAGCACCACACGCCTAGCATGGCAAACCCAAGGACTTCTCGGTAGGGAAGTGCGAGGGGAATTAGTGAAACCCCACACAGAGTCCCGCACTGCTGTGCCCCTGGGTCTCTGCTCTACTCAGCCCACAGGATGACACGTCCCTCACCTGAGGGAAACATCAGACACCACAAAGGCAATTTTCTACAAGTCAGCTCTAGTTCCCTGCAAGAACTCATGGCTTTTAAAATTATAAGCATTAAATCAAGAAATCTATGTAAATACTAAAACCTTGACAGGACTCTAAAATAACATGTTTAAAACTCTGCCAAAAATGCATACAATAGAGGGGGGAAACAATAGAGGGGAGGAAATCACTGAAATGCTCCTAAGAGAAGAACATTATGCAAGCCAAGGAGTTGAATATCATGCATTTAAAAAGCATTAAAAAGATGACAGGCTTTATGAACCATCTAGAAGGATATATGAGGAACTGACAGCAGGGATCCTCTGCAGGGGAAAGGCTGGCTGGCTAGCTAGGAACTTTTCTACTTCACACCCTTGAACTGTTTATAACAAACAAATCATTTTTAAAAAAGAAACACAAAAATATGCAATAAATCATTTTGAATTACAAGAGCTATGCTGTGGACAAGAGAAAAACATAGGTCAGTGTGGGAGACTTTCACAAAAGTAGCCAATTTGTAAAAATTTTGGCAAAACAATATTGTTTTTGTTTCTTTGTCTGTTTGTTTTGTTTTTTTTAAGGTATCGGGGATTGAACCCAGGGGCACTTTATCAAGAAGAGCTCCGTCCACGGTCCTATTTATATTTTGACAGGGTCTTAATAAGTTGTTGAGGGTGGCCTTAAACTTGAGGTCCTCCTGAGCCACTGGCATTACAGAAATGCACCACTCTGCCTGGTTCAGATGAATTAATTATATTCATTTGTCAAAACAAACTGTCAGTTAAAAAAAGATGATGATGACTGATAGGGTAAAAAGCCAGTTATTACTAAAAGGAAATAACTCTTTTCATGAAGGTTCCTCAGTGGAGGAATATTAAGTCATTTATAAAATATCTTCTATTTCCTGTTATTCTCACAAATTTTCTTGTTTGCTTAATTCAAAGCATCACCTCACTGGACACGGTGGTGCATGCCTGTAATCCCAGCTGCTCAGGAGGTTGAGACTGGAGGATTGCGAGTTCAAAGCCAGCCTCAGCAATGGTGAGGTGCTAAGTAACTCAGTGAGACCTGTTCTAAATAAAATACAAAATAGGGCTGGGGATGTGGCTCAGTGTTAAGGTGCCCCTGAGTTCACTCCCCAGTACCAAAAAAAAAAAAGAGAGATAGAACAACCACAATTCAGAAACATTAGACACTGCTTTAAAACGTAGCCTTAAGGCTCCAAAATGCTGCAACGACAGATTGGTTGTTCTCTACTTTGTGAAAGTGTTGTTCAAACAGTAGCAGCAGCAGCAGCAGCAGCAGCAATGAGGTAGTCCAGTATGAAATTCCACAATGTGAATTTTCCATTTAGCAGCTCAACTGGACTGAAGCAATGGGGAAGGACACAAGCCAGAGCAGAGCTGTGGCCACACAATGCCTGGGGCACAGCTGGAGAGCAGAGGTCTGGGATGGCCTTTAATCTGCACCTGTGAACTCCTGGTCACTCCGTGGCTGTTCGATTCAGGGAGGTGCAGCTTTGCTCTGTGTAAGAATGTGCATGCGAGACAGTGAGGGCACAAAAGGGATGGCTAAAAAAAAATTCCCTGAAAGGTGCCCAGGGTAAACTGATTTAAAAACCAATAGAAGATCATGTATATCTAAAAAGAATAAATAAAAAATAAGATAAAGTGGAAAAAAATCAATAGAAGCAGCAAAGGAAAGCAAACCACTTATTTTATAGCATTGCCTGACTCTGCCAGAGTATCTTAGATTACATTTTTTTTTTTTTTTTTTGCGGTGCTGGGGATTGAACCCAGGGCCTTGTGCTTGCAAGGCAAACACTACCAACTGAGCTATCTCCCCAGCCCCTAGATTACATTCTGACTTTGCTATGTCTGTGTATGAATGTACAAGTTACATGAACATCTATGCATTTAAAGGGGGCAAGACAAACCTTGCACTGAGTCCCAACTGACCTTAACCATCAACTCTTAACAGCACTGACAACAATTTCACATTCAGAAGTTTTTGTGACTGTCATTTTTCTTATCAATTTCCTTGTCCACTTTTAAAGATCTATCATCTTGGGAAACTAAAACTGCAAACATCTCTCATCTGGCAAAGCTAATCATCATATGATCTATAAAACTGCCTCCATGCATGTATGAGTCAAAACTCTGTCCCAGTTAAATCATTAGGAGTGGCAAAATTCTGCTAAAGATCACAACATGAAGCAAATGTTAATAACACTCCAAACTCAGTCCTTTAAACTGAAATTTAACACAAATCTAGCTGGTGCTATGGTGTGGTCCCAGTTACGTGGGAGGCTGAGGCAGGAGGATTGTTTGAACCTCAGAGTTTGGGGCCAGTCTGAGCAACACAGCAACACCTTGTCTTTGAGTGTGTGTGTGGGGGTGTCTTAAAATTTACAGTATATTCTACAGAAAGGCATCTAATACACATAAATAGTACAATGAGGTGACAGTTTTGAAGGTATGAGGGTTTATCCTTTAAAAGGGTTCAAAATAACATGTTCAGCTAAAAGCTTTCATGCTTGACCAAATGGAGACATCTTCATTTCTCAGTTTTATGGCAGACTCCAGATGTCCCACTTTAATAACCAACAGCACAATTCAATCTTACAGCAGATTTAAAAATCAAATGATTTCTGGAAAACCGCTAAATGAAAACTGACTTTTGCTGTGGCTAATGACTTGATTTTTCACTTGGCAGTAATGCTGCTGTGTCAGCAGCATTTTCTCTTTGATGGCTAATAGAAATTTCAAAATCCTCCTTTCTACTTGGAAGCATATAAAATAGGTCTTATATGGCAGAGGCTCTTAATACTATTTTCCTTGATGGGATCTGCCTGGCCCCTTGTTTCTCATTTAAACACACAACTAAGGTGCAAACAAAAAAGCTGTATTGTCAACATCAAACTAACTGCACTACATAGTTAGATGTATGATCAATCTGCATTATGATGGGGTGGGTACAGATAGTGTTCCTGTTATCTACAAAGTGCCTTTTCCTTTCTTTAAAAGAAAACAAGAGTGAAAAACATTCCACATTAAAAACCAACACAGGAGAGAGGCTGGGGCTGTGGCTCAGTGGTAGAGCCCTTGCCGAGCACGCGTGAGGTACTGGGTTTGACTCTCAGCACCACATAAAAATGAATAAATAAAGGTATTGTGTCCAGCTACAACTAAAAAAAAAATTTTTTTTTAAAAGTCAACTTAGGAGACACACAGAACAAAGGGGAGCTGATGCCAGACGGCACTTCTGCATCTCATCTGCCCAAGGCAGAGGGCGCCACTTCCATCTCTTAAACAGCTCGTGGGCGTCACAGAAGGTGGGCGTTACAGAAGGTGAAGTAAGGAACTGCCACCCTGCTTCCTTGCAGACTAGAGGTTCTAGTTCAAGGACTTTGTATGGACACATTAGAAAGAAAGAGTTTTTCAATGTTACCAAGAAACCAGAATGAAAAGGAGCACACTACATTATATGCTGTAGCCTCGGGAATAAATATTTCTAGGTTCTACTCCTAACTCCAACTCAAATGAACATATAGAAATCCATTGTTCTATTAAGTATCTAGGGGCTGGGGAGATAGCTCAGCTGGTAGAGTGCTTGCCTCGCAAGCACAAGGCCCTGAGTTCAATCCCCAGTACCACAAAAAAAAAAAAAAGTAAAAAAAGGCAAGTAAGTATCTAATTTGCCTGTTAGTCAAATAAGCAATAAAATGGTAATAAGTTGAATTTACTCACAATTACACTAACCAAAGGCCAATAAGCCAAAGGGAACAAGTGTAACAAAAAGGCAGTGCCCACATGAGTGATGGAACTTCTACCTGGAGAAGTAAATCATCCTGAGGATCCCTGTCCTATCCCATCCCACCCCTGCACACTTCCAAAACAGGTCAGCTTTACTCACTCATCTCACTTAAAAAAAATAAATAAATAAATTATTTATTGTTATTATTTTGGGTGGTTTTTTAACTGGGGATGGAACCTGGAGCTTTGCGAATGCGAAGCGGATGCTTCAACACTGAGCTGCATCCCAGTGTTTAAAATTTTTGTTGTTGTTGTTGTAGATGGACACAATACCTTTGTTTTATTTATTTTATACAGTGCTGAGAATCAAACCCAGGCCCTCACATTTGCTCTACCACCGAGCTACAACCCAGCCCTCATCTCACTTTGAGACAGGTTTCTTTCACCTTTTTTTTTTTATTGTAAACAAATGGGATACATATTTTTTCTCTGTTTGTACATGGAGTAAAGGCATACCATTTGTGTAATCATAAATTTACATAGGGTAATGTTGTTTGATTCATTCTGTTGTTTTTTCCCTTCCCCCCACCCCTCCCACCCCTCTTTTCCCTCTATACAGTCCTTCCTCCCTCCATTCTTGCCCCTCTCCCTAATCCTAACCCTAACCCTAACCGTCTTCCACCTTCTTTTTCTGGTGGTACTGGGGGTTGAGCACAGAGGCATTCTACCACTGAGCTACATCCTCAGCCACTCCCACCCCTAATGTGAAACTGGATCTCATTAAGGTGTTCATGCCAGCCTTGAACTCGGAATCTCCTGCCTAAGCATCCTGAGCTGCTGGGATTACAAAGTCCGCAACTGCACCCAACTGAAATGGTGTTTCGGAATTGGAATTCTTGTTTTAACTTTTTCCTTTCTGAGGTTGATCAAATTATAAGAATTTAAAGATACAGATTCAGTGGTCATTTTAACACTCACGGAAGGAATCTAATTACTGCAGGGGAGTCTTAAGGAAGCAGTCCAACAGGTAGATTAGAAATCATTCAACTCCAGGAACAGGTAGAACAGTGACATTCTCAAAAGGAATTTGATGAGATCTGACAGATGAAACATAGCACTGCAGGCTGAGCTGCTACCTACGCTCACAATGTTCAACGCATCAAAGGGGGAATCATTTGCTGTGCTGTACAAGAATTGCTTGCACTGTTAGAAACAGTACAAAACTGGCCCCAAGCACCACTAAATTATTTGTTCTTTTGGCTTCCATTTGAAAATAAGAGGCCATGTATGATATGGGTTACTAGGAAATGTTCCTCTAAAAAGGAAATTAATACATGGGAAATGAGTCTTAAGAAATCTCCTGACTGGAATGACAATACTATGCATTAGTTCCTGAATGAATGTTCTCAAACTTCAGCATAAAATACCAGGGACTGCTTGTTAAAGATGCAGGGTTCTCCACCTGCTCCCAAAGTTTTTAGATCACTTGTCTTTTGACTGAGGTTATCCTGCATTTTAAACAAATCTTCTGGGTATTTTAATAGAGGCTATCCATGCTCCACACTTTGAGAAACACTTATCTTAAAGATGTGTGCTACTGTATGGGTGGCTTCTCACACTTTCCACGTTCAAAAGTGTGAACTCCCTGCCATTTCATCAGTAATGAAACTATGCCAAGGAAAGGTCTTAATTTTTTAAAAAGTCACTTATTTGAGGCTCTGTGAGCTTCTTTTTAAAGATTATCCACTAATTCACTAACTCAAGGAATAACAGCTGTCAAGCATCTAACAAAGAGGACTAGGACAATGAAGAGGGAAGAAAAATGGTGGGAAAGGGAACAACCTACTTGTAATTCTGCCTAGGCCCGGCCTTAGGGGTCATAAAAGCTTCTGGCGCTTAAGACTCTGTCTGACCCAGTCTCAACCCATCAAGCATACATCACTTACTGCTGAAGTGACTGCTATATCCCAATGAACACTATAAAATAAACAAATACCTAAGTAACCATCACACATCAGAATGTGTCCTGGGCACTGGGACTGCACTTAGCGAACTTTGTCCTTGATCAGCTCTCATATAAGCTTCTGAAACAAAAACTATTCATCTTCTTCCTGCCACCAGCATTCTGAGGCTCTACAGGACCTCTTTACGGTGACTCTGAAAGGTGATCAGAGCATTTTCTAGTTGTTACTGACCCTCACATTACAAATTAATCCATTAATTTACAGTGTGATGTTTGCTTCCTATGTGCCCTATTCAGTATCTGGTAGACAGAAACATTGGATGTCAGTTGAAAACATGTTTATTTTAAAAGCCTCAAACTGAAGATACATATAAACTGCCATCATTAGAGATTTTTTCATCTCTCTGATTATCTTTTCCTGAATAAAAGGGATGGGACTATAAATAGCAAGTAAAGATTTTCCAAGGATGAATGACTCTTCACAAGATGTGACATTTGTTTTTAAAGACTGTTGCAAAATACACAACATGAAATCTACCATTTTAATGGCAATTATTTTTACGTTAAGAAAATCCTGGAACTACTATTATAATATTGACTAAAACAGGGAATCCTCTCCTGCAACAAAATAAAACTGCTATAGTTAACACCTGAATTCAGAGCCTATTGCTAGTAAATACCTTTTTTACATTATAAACATTCTACTGCTGGCAAACCTCACTAAAATAAGCTAGTAATGGCTAAATCACTTGTATTTCAGATAGTGAAATAAAACAAATATTATACCTTCCTACTTTTTCTGTATTGTCTTCTTAAAGTTCACAAATGATTCCTGGTATATGAAGCAGCTCATCTTTATAAAGACAGCTTATAATATTCCAGGTATCTATAAAGTGCTTTACACGCATTACTGTTTTTTTCTTACGGAGGTATTAATTCATATATCATAAAATTCATCCTTTTCAAATATGTAATTCAGTAGTTTTAAGTATATTCACAAAGTTGCACAACCATCACCACTACCTGACTTCAGGACCTCATGAGCTTAGTCAAAATTGCCTATTAATAATTATCATGTTTATGTGTCTGCATGAAGTGGTAATGCAGATGTACATGCAAGCTGTAGCGAGACACACCTAACTGAATACTGACTGCATTTGGAAAATACAAGCTGAGTTGCTCAAACCACAAAGTGGCAAATATGATGGAGACTGAAGAAGAAAGAGGTATGAAAGCAGTCTGCTAGATGTATGTTTCTCGTAATCAAACACTGTTATTTTTAATCCAAAATAATGTATAAAAGATGTGTCTAAAATGCTATTGAAAACTTTACTGAGTTGTATTTGGAAAAATCCTCCGATATTTTAATGTCTCAAAATGCAAATTAATTAACAAACCAGAGTTTAATTTATAAAAATGGATCAAAACTGTTGAGCATTAAGACTCCTTACTGGGAAATAACCAGAGGTAATAAGCTTTTGAAGAAATAATATGGGGGAGCATTTTCAATCATAAAATTGCTACAGCAAATAGCCCACTTTCTGGGTTCTACGCTATCAGCAGTCACTATTCCAATAGCACCACAACATGTAACTTTCTGGAAATCTGTATCTGGGCTGTCCAACATTCCAGCCAACATTCCAGTTAAAAGTGGTGATGGAGCATTTCAATGTGGCCAGTGTAAATGAGGAACTGAACTTTGAACTTATGTGGATGTAAGTAGTTATACTTGATCAAGGGGCTACCTTATCAGACAATACAAATATTGAATGACAAAAAATACCACACACTTGACCATATCATTAATGTTCTGGAAATCTTAAAAAGCACCAGGAGATGGTTAAGGGGAGACAACAGGAGAAAAGGAACTTCCAAAGAAAACTAAATTGACCTCCAAGACTTTTGAGATGTTCCCCTCAAATCCATGCTCTGGGGCTATGAGGACAGAATGGGGGAAGACAGAAGAAAGACTCCTTTTAGTTACACAGAAAACTGCCTGATTATCAGTGGCAGCCAATATGTACTAGAAAGTCTGTTTTTTATAGTGAACTATCTGTTCATGTACATGGTGAACTAAGTACTGAACATGTTTTTTTTTTTGGGGGGGGCGTAAAATATTAAACTCAGGGGTGCTTTACCACTGAGCCACATCCCCAATTCCTAGCTCTTTTTAATTTTGAGACAGGGTCCCCCTAAGTTGCTTAGGGCCTCACTAAATTGAACTCTTGATCCTCCTGGGATTACAGGGTATATCACCAAGCCTGGTTGAACATACGTTTTTATTTTCTGCTCAAAACAACCCTTCCAGATAAAGATTCCCTCATCTATCTCTCCACAGAGGAGGATCTTGAGACTTAGGGAGTGAATTTGCTGAAACAAAGATGCATCTTCTAACTTAAATCCACCAACCAGTATTCTTTCTTCTGGATAGAGCCCGAAGATCCTTCTCTTACAGCAATTCACACATTACACAGAGTTGCAGAGATGTAGTTTACTAGCTGTCCCCACCAAAAGCTACACTCTTGAAGGAAGGGACTGTGTCCTATCAATATTCTATCTCTCCTAGCCACCTGGTATCACCAATGGTTATGAATAGTACCTATCAAGGCACCTGAAATACATACACTCTTCAGGGAGGACCTGTTGAATTTAGTATGAATCTGCTTCCATTCCAACATCTACGTCATCACACTTTCTCCAACCTGGACATCTCAAGCATCTATATTTTAGATTTAGAATCAAGCTCAAAGTTTAATGTTTACAGTTTTATATATAGCTTCTAAGAATCTGGAAATAAAATTGGAACTCTATGTCTGATCAAAATATTTAACTTCAAGTTGTTTACTTCTGGCCTATACTTTTAAAAAATCAAATGTCCCATAACTTTTGGAAATATCTTAATAGAAACTTCAGTACTATGATATTACAGAAAAGATGTTCTCTATAAAGCACTTACCCAAGACACCTACACCTCTTAATGTCCTTGAGCCGAGGCAAGGTGCTCATAGCAACTTAATGAAGCCTCAGTACTTTCCAATCTTTTCATCTTATTTATCAATGGCATTTACTTTCAGTTTTCATGCTTTATTAAACTGTATTTACCATCAGTATCTACTAGTCAAAGGGAGGCAGAGAAGAGAGCCACCAAAAATCAGCCAAGGCCAAAATAGCCTAGGAAGTTATTCCCAGTTCAAATACACAGGCTTCCACCTCAAGACATAATGAAATCTGATCTATAGGCAAAATAAAAACATTCACATGAGAAACGTTCTTTTACAAATACTGTCAGAATGATATTAAATAGAACTCTTCAACACGCGAAGAGGATGTCTAATTAAAAAACGATCTAGCCATGCACGGTGGCACACACCTATAAGCCCAGCAGTTCAGTTCAAGGCCAGCCTGGGTAACTTAGTGAGAGCCTGTCTCAAAATATTAAATAAAAAGGCCTTAAGATGTACCTCAATGGTAGAGCACCTCTGGGCTCCATCTCTAGTACCAAAGCAAACAAAAACAAAACAAAATAAAAACCCAACCTGATTCATCTCCTGCCCTTGCCAGAGTGAGGGTGACCTAGGGTTTCTGCCAATGGTTATCTTAGGAGAAATATGATTAAAACTACATACCTTTACTAAATTTACCCTGACTTTTATGTTTTGCTTCTCTTGCCATTAAGCATTATTTGCTTATTTTAAAATCTTTACAAATATCAAATATACAGTTTTGAACCTAAGAAAATCTGATGTTGGGTGAAAAAGAAATGAACTAAAGCGCTGTTTTTCAAATTTTGTCATGGTATGAACCACCAGGATCTATAAAAATGCAGACCCTGCTTCCGAAAGTCTGGGAGGGAGCCTGAAGTTCTGATTTTCTACGAAGCTTCTAAGGGATGCTGAAGTCGTTGGTTCAAGGATTTCTGTAGCATGGAACTAATTTTTCTAGATCTCGGTGTTTTGTTCTGTTTTTGTAATTCAAAAAGATGTTTTTCTCCCCCAAATTTTTAAATGTGTGTTATGATTCAGGTACTTCACTAGGAACACACAATCTGGTTTCTGCTCTCAACTGGTTTAAAAAAAAAAAAAGTAAACACAGCAGCAAGCAATTGCACTGTAACTGCAAAGGACTGTAATTAAGATGTGCAGTGAGAAGAAAAGGGCAGGGAGATAAATGGAAGTCTACACAGAGGAGACCAGGACAACATTTCGGGCAAAAGATGAGCAGCAAAGCATTCTGAGAAATAGTTAAATAATATCAAACTGCTGAAACACCTGGTGTTTATGGGAGATGAGACACACACATTAGAATGAGTCCAGCATGCCAGACTTAGAGTCTGGACTTTATTTGGGAAGTTATCACACCAGTGAAGGACTCTTGGTAGGTAAGTGTATTCAAATGTGTATGACAACATTAATCATAGTAACAGCTAACATCTGTGTATTTATATGCCAGGAACTGTTTCAAGTGATTTACGTTTTTTACCTACTTAGTCCAACATGTTCAATAACACTGAGAACTATAAGGCACCAGAAAGACCGGCTCTCAATTCCAACCCAGGCAGTACAGCTTCAAGGGCCATACCTCCAAGGAACATTCTGGAAAAAAGCCTCTGATGAGCACTGTAGAAGCTGCTTTCATCAGTGTTGAGTCTGGAAGAACCGTCAAGTAAAGAAATACTGAAAGACCGAGTGAAGGCCAGGGCAATGGAAAAGAGACTTTAAGTTATGTTTATAGAGGGGAAAAAAAAAATCTAAGAAATTTGTTGCTGAGGGATATTATGGATGCAAGAGAGAGTAACTTCCTAATTTCTAGCTTGGGAGATGAAAAAAATATGGGTGTCAAGCAGTGAGACCAAGGCAAAGGACATTTTGGGCAGGAATTCTGGAGAGGACATACGGGGATTAAGTTTGAGATGCTTATGGACTATCCATACAGAAACCTTTGTAGGGGATCAGGTAGATCTGGGCGTCAATGGTGTGGCCACTGGGATGCCAGTGTGGGTGAACGCATGGAACCTGATGGGAAGTTGTGGGATTCAATGAAGGGGGTGGAGATGGACAGGCTCAGGAACACAGGAGAGAGGTCTGTACGAAGATGACGTTGTCACTGCCATTAAGTGCTGCTGGGTTAATGATGAAGAGAAGCAGGGGAAAGGGCTGCTGGATTTGGTTAAGAGATCACCAGCGACTAGACAGAGCAGTGTCAGTGGGCTGGTAAGGTCAGCACTGACCCCAGTGCATGAGGAATGAAGAAACGGAAATGCACTGAAATGTTTTCCCTGAAGATCTTGCTATAGGAATAAAGAGACCAACAGCTAGGAAACAACAAAGGATCCAAAGAAAAGTCCTATTTTTTGTGTGTGAGAGACTCGAGCACATTATTAGGAAAACAACATCAGTAAAGAGGAAAAGGTAAAAGATACAGGAAGGAGAAAAATGTTTGATTGAAGCGGTGTCCTGAGTGAAACAGGACAGTAAGACAGAGAGAAACCAGCTGTGGACCTAGGCAGCAAGGTGTCTCAGCCTCAGCACTGCTGACAAGGAGACAGAAGGCTCTGTCATGGGGTGCACTACAGGATCTAGATGCCAGCTACACTCAACCTCACCTGACAACCAAGAATTCTCCAAGCTGTGAATGTCCCTGGGGAAGAAGGGGCAACTGTCCCTTGGGAGAAGAAAGAGGCCACGCTCATCCTTGGTCATGGACCACTGGAAGCCAGGAGGGGTCATCAAAGTACTTGTAGTTACTAGCTGTACCATGAGAAAAGGAAGCCAGGCCCTCTGCTGAGCGCTGAGGAAGGCTGTATGCCTGTGTTAAGTGGAAAGCTTCACAAAGCTTTTATGGGGAATGAGAAAGGCACCTGCCTAGTGAAAGCAAAAGTGGGCACCAGAAATACTTTCCCTTCTAGACTTAAAAGCAAGTGTACTTCCCTTGCTCCAAAGCAGTGCAGAAGAAACTTGAGTCTAAGAACGCATGTAAGAGCCAAGCAACACCCAGCGGTACACGCCTGTAATCCCAGCAGCTCAGGAGGCTGACACAGGAGGATTGAGAGTTCAAAGCCAGCCTCAGCAACTCAGTGTGCCCTAATCAACTCAGTGAACCCTGTCTCTAAATGAAACACACACACACACACACACACACACACACACACACACACACAGACTGGGGGTGTGGCTAAGTGGTTAAGTGCCCCTGTGTTCAATCCCCAGTACCAAAAATTTTTTTAAATTTAAAAAATAAAATAAAATAAAAAGAAAGGATTAATGAACCTTTATCAAAATATTCTTTCCAACAATTTATGGTATAGAGTCACCTTGAAAAAGCACTAAAAAGACCCAACTTTTTCTTTGCGAGAACAAATTTTAACAATGAAAACTGAATTTATCTTTTTTTTTTTTCTTTTTTAACCTGAGTACACAACTTTACCACAATTTTGTAAGGAAGGCTGTTACATTTTACTTATCTCAAATCCTATCCATTATAATCAACATTTTAATTTTTATCATAAGACAAAAAAGTAAGTTGATATTTTAGATTAGGTACCACTTTTCATGTACTACTGAGTAAGAGTCTACATTAATGTTTGTGTTCAATATACAGAAAATTTTAGTATTATACCTTGGGTTCTGAAAGTTTGATTATTGTACATGGTCAGAAATGATAGGAAGATGCTGTTATAACTAGCTATAATTTTTTGATATCTTTTGTCTTCTTAAAAATATGTTTTAAAAGTCTTGCACTTTCCTAAGAAGGCTAAATACGCCCTGACTCACCACAGTTTAAGCAGAGGCACTCATAAAAATGAGGAGACCAGATGTAAAACAACATTCCCACTGTTTATTACCAAATAAAGTGTCTTCAGAGAAATTAGCTCATTAAGGAAAAAAAAATACCTATTAAAAAATTATGTAACTTGGCCACACTCTTTTCTTTTTTACTGAATTCACAAACTTAATTGAAAAACCTCCAGCACAGCCAACAGACCCAAATTTGCATTTAGCAATATCTTCCCGAGAGATCAAACATACCTTAACATGAATATCACACCTAAATTTGCTAAAACAACAATCCTAAATATAAGAGGCAAAGATTCTCATCCGTGCTAATAAGTCTCAGAATAAGCATACGTTCAAGAGCATGACTTTCTTCCACTAGAAAGAAGCCACTCTTGGCTCTACAGGCATCTGCAGTTTGAAAGGAGTAGTGAAAGATTAGGGCTTGGAGGTTACCAATTCTCTTCCAAATAATGAAAAATCAAGTTAGATTCACTTCCAGATCTGCTATCTTTACTAGCTAGGGGACAAAAGAGTAGAAATTTCATACTCTTAAGAACCAATGTACAAACTCATCCAAATATATCTGACAATTCCAACTTGACCACCACACCTGAGGCCTCTAGAATGACACACAGTCCAAGGTAAAGGGTATTTTAGGAAAAGTTTTTACCCTAAACCTGACTATAAAATGATATCCAGGCCTACATCCCTGTGAGTAAACACTGGGGGCCAACAAGTTCACACAGTCATCAAGGCCATCAAAAGGCATTATGTCTCTAGTTCCCCAAAGGAAGTGAAAACTGCATATGACTTGTAAAAACTAAGGAGAACACAAATCAAGAAAGGGAATATACGTATAAAGAGCAGTCTAGGCATAATCAATTCACTTATAGTTGGCAGCTGGGTACGGTGGCACACACCTGTAATTCCAGCAGCTTGGGAGGCTGAGGCAGGAGAACTGAAGAGTTCAAAGCCAGCCTCAGCAAAAGAGAGGTGCTAAGCAACTCAGTGAGACCCTGTCTCTAAATAAAATATAAAATAGGGCTGGGAATGTGGCTCAATGGTCAAGTGCCACCAGTATCCCCTACAAAAAGCACCCAAAATAATTATAGTTAACAAATCTAAGGATTAAGTTACTGGTTAAAAAAAAATCCAACTCTGGATCTATTTATCATTAGAAGTTACTAAACCAATTTACTTTAGGGCCAAATAGTAAGCAAATCAGATTTCACTAGACCCATCAATTAATTCAAGAACCAGTTTTAGGCAAATTACAAGGTGGAGAATTTTTTGAGACCATTTTTACTTTACCTAATAGGAACAAAATGGATCAAAATCTTTGTGGTACTCAATATTAAAAAGTTGGCAAGGCCATATGCATTAATTTCCATGATTCTATTTGAATCACAGTTGACATTCATCGCTGGGTCCATTGTTTCCTAAACATGAAAGCCTAATGTAAAGTTTTACTGTCTGAGTTTAAAAAGAACCTGGATGTATTTAGGTGCTAAATAATGCTTTCTCTTTTCTTAAACAATCTTTACGTAAGTCTCCCACTAGTTTAATTTTCACTGGGAAGTAACACAAGTATACCATCTTAACATTCCAGTCTAGTTTTGAATTCTTTTTAAATCCTGACCCTTTAAATAATTTCTTCCTCCATAGTAGTGCAATGAAGATAAATTGCTCAACTTTTTTTAAAAAATAAGGTTTTATTTTAACATACAAAAGAAAAATCAACTAGCTTCAATGACTATGTATGAGTATGTTTCCAATAATAATTTAAAACAATTTTATCTATAGGGCTAAGGTCACTCTAAAGCAGATGGCAAAAGATGTAATCTATTTAACATTTCCACTATGAATTCTTTCCTCTAGAGATGGAAATAAGGCTAGAGTAATAATTAGGGCACCATGACATCTGTAAAATTAAGAGCTAACAAATATTACTGTATTTCTATTTTTAATACTTCAAAGAACTGAGGAACACACTCGAATATTTAATTACTTGACTTCATGTCAAGTGAAGGCCAAGAAGAATGACACTCTGGCGTTCCCAATGCAAAGCCAACATGCTACAATTCACACACCATCATCTAAGAACTAGAACCTGTACAGGACAAACTAAAAGGTCGCTGTAATAACTTGAGCGCATAGTTTTACATGGCAAAATGTTCCAGGACCAAGGATGAGTAACAGGTTCCAGATTTAATGCTAAACTGTGATTTACAGAGGTTGCCTGGAGAAACATGGAAGGCTCTGGGCGTAGGAGTGAAGAGTCCTGGGACTGATCCATGGTATCTGCCACAGTTGAGGGGTAAGGTACAAGTGCTTCTTGTGGGGGAGAAAATGTTGGCACACCTTCAAGTTTTTTCACTAAAACTGGAGTGTTGTAGCCAGGAAGGTAACAAATCCCAGTCCCATGTGTACTACAATGTCCACTCTCCCCAGGCTCCAGGTTCTTCCCATTGTGCAACTAGAGGAGAACAGCTCTCTAGCTTCAGCCTTCAAAGAATCTTAGTAAGAGATGAAAGCTGTAAGGTAAAAAGGATTTGGGAGAGCCAGAGAAAAAGGTATCAGGGACCCAACTGTTGTTACAGAGGAAAATTAACAGTGTTTTATTATACTGTGTTTGAAAAGCAGAAAGGTATGGAATGGTAACTACTGGGAAGGCCACTAATTCTCATTTCCTAGGAAAACCTGTAGCATAGGACCCAAGGGAGTCCTGGTCCGGAGCACCGAAAACATTTTCTTCCTGTGTTAACTCCAAACTCAATAAATTCCTGGAGTTAAAATTCCTTTTTTTGTTTTTTATTATCATCCCAAGAAGTCTTCTGTTCATACTTCACATGTGAAGTCAAATATATTATGTTCTCATCGATCAGTTCTATCCACACCAGCTCACTGAAATAAGTACTTCACTTTATATTCATCAGTTTGACAAAGACTTTAGAATAGTGGTTAATAATTCCTATTACCCTAGAGTATATCCATAAAATAGCCTTCTGCCAAAATAAATAAATAAATAAATAAATAAATAAATAAATAAATAAAAAGGTCAGGAAAAAAAAAAACAAAAGGTTCGTTCATGCTTGAACATAGACTATAAAATGGTCCAAGGCTAGAATCAGGCTCCACGTCTGTCCCCTGGGGCATGGCTCTCACCATCCTCATAGTTCTGACTTTGAGTCTCATACAGTCTCAATTAATGTCTCACCTCTGAACTAAATGGTCCAAAGAAAGAAGCTGAGGCAGCTGGGTACAGTGGCACAGGCCTATAAACTCAGTGACTTGGGAGCCTGAAGCACGAAGATACCAACTTCAAGGGCAACTTAGACTGCCTTCCAAATAAAAAAAGATAGGAAGCAGCTCAGTGGGAAGGAGCCCCTGGGTTCAATCCTCAGTATTAGAAGGAAGGAAGAAGGGGGAAAGGAAAGGAAAGAAGAATAGAAGCAAGCAAGCAAACTGAAGCTAATCCATAAAATGAACCCCAGTTCTGATGCTATTAAAAGCACTAGATAGCAATTGGGGGGAGAAGGTTAACTGGTGATTGAACCCAGAGGCGCTTTACCACTGAGTTACATTACATTACATCCCCAGGCCTTTTTATTGTTTGAAACAGGATCTTGCAGAGTTTATTAGGATCTTGCTAAGTTGCTAAAGCTAGCCTTAAATTTGTGATTCTTCTGCCTCAGACTCCCAAGTTGCTGGGGTAACAGGCATGTGCCACTGTGCCTGGCACTAGACAGTAATTTTAAAGACCACTGGTAGGTTATAATAAATCAGAAGATGAATCAATGCCTCAAAAATGATTTAAAACCAATGTTTTTACAACGTACTTATCAGTAATACTACTGCTTTGAAATTATTCTCGGTTCCTGTTTATTTTCCTTCTCTATGCTTAGTGCACATGTAGTCTTAATCTCTGGTTACTGGGGCATTTAGAGTCATTTATCTAATGAAAACTAAGTTGGCCCTGACTAGAAAATATCAGGCCTCAAAGTTCTAAGTCCTAACAAGTTTCAAAAACCCATGAAGAGAAAGAAAAGATACTGGTTCTTTATGACTCCTGTGAATACTCAAGGGATGACTGTAAAAAAAAAAAATGAAAAAAATCTACAAGGTTTGCTAAAGGCGTGTAATATGTGTGTACATATAAACACATTTCCAAATACGTTACATTGTAATATTAGAAACTATTTTAAAATGTTAAACTAAAAAGGTAAAGGGCCAAGAGAGAAACAAAGGTGTTCATTGAGCAATAGATCAGCATTTATCATGAAGAAAAATCAACCTGGCTCAACCACACCCAGCCAGAATAAATGCTGTGTGTGCCTGAGTGGGTATTTGACACCAACCAACCACAATCACTTTATCTACCAGACCAGCAATTTGAAGGTACAAAAAAGAAACGGGGAGTGTTCTAAACTATTTAGAACAAAACAAAAAACTACCTGAAAGGACTTAATAACTAATCACAAGTGTTGGTATCATTCAATCTTCTGGAAATAGAAATCATGATTCTGCAAGGCCTGGTTATACCACTAAAATCATTTCTATCTGATGTTTGGTGGTTTAGATAAGCACCTAGGCCAAGCTTGTCTACAACCTTTGGATCATTAGAACACTCAGTCAGACTCTGGCTGAGACTAAAAAGCTAGTCTTCATCCCCATGAATCTGTTTGCCAGTTCTGCCAAAGAAGATCCTCTACCAGGATGCTCTTAATCCATGAACATGCCCATTCATGAACTTTCTCTAACCATCACCCAAACAATTGTTTTGGGAATAAGGAGCCCTCTGAAAACTGATTCTAACTTAAGAAATTTCTCTCACTCTACACTGATTAAACTCCTCATCACTGATTTTCATTGCCCAGAGTATAAGATTTTGAATTATGAATTCTAAGCAGGTAAAATTATGCACTTAATTCTCTCCATAGTCCCCCATCTACAGCTTTAGTCCATAAAAACTTAAAATAACCAATGTAGCAAAGAAAGATTAGAGCTAGTTTTTTTTTTACTTTTTATATGTTGGTAGACCTTTATTTTATTCATTTATTTATATGTGGTACTGAGTACTGAACCCAGTGCCTCACACATGCCAGGCAAGTGCTTACCACTAAGTCACGACCCCAGCCCCTAGTAGCAGTTCTTTAAGGGACTGATCCATTTAAAATTTGGCTTTATATCTGAAGATAACAATTTTACATTATTCCCTCCTGCAGAGTTCAGCTTTTTTTTTTTTTTTTTTTTTTTTTTTTTTAAGCACTGATAAAATAATTAAAAGTACAGATAGTGATCACTGTTGTGGCATTTTGTGACTTCCAGTAGGGCCAAGATCTCTACTTTGGTTTCCCTAAACTGGCTACTACAAGTGACTATACTCTGGAATTAGAATAGATATAGTTAATATCCCTACTTTTTATAACAGTACAGATCTGTCAGCAGTAATTTCATTTCTTTCTCCCCAAAAGACATCTTTTCAAGATCTCAAATTCTGATAAATTCACTTTGGGACAAATTGGCTCTAAATATGCTTCTCAACATCTCTGTATGACAAGGGGAGGCAATAATAACACTTAAATGCTTTCTCTAAATCATTTAAAAGTGTTATTATTGGGAGAGTAGGCTGCCTGCCCACAGCTGTGTTGTTTAAAGGGCACGGAAAGCTTCGAAAACCTGAAGCTCTACCCATCCCCTCAACGCAGTTTGGGTTCTAATACTCAAAATTTGGACCTTAATTACTTGCAACTAATACAGGACACCGACTTGCTGTCCTCAAAGTCTGTATTGGTCACAGTAAACACCAATAGATGGTATTATGGGACACACTGTGCTTAGGTACAGCGGTCTTCTAATACACAGGAGAATTCTCAGTTCAAATTTCCATAAGTTATAGGGGTTATTAAAAGACACCTATTGAGGAAGAACACATGTAGCTTGGATTTCAGTCAGACACAAAGCAGTTTTTAACATGACTGAATAAAGATTTTGCTAGTTAATTCTATGAAAAAAGTAAAGAAATGTATAAAAGTTATATAGTACATAAAACAGTGAAAAATTTCTAATTTGGTAAATAAAAAACTCATCTGTAATAAGCCACAGAAATGGCAAAGTGATCCCTACATAACACGAGAGAGGGTATTTTAAAGAGCAGACAAAACTGAAATGCTAGTATGTTTTTGCTCTTGCTGCTATGGTCCTGGGGATTGAAAGCAGGGGCGCTCTACACTCGCCACGTGCCCAGCCTTTCATTGAGCCTGGACGCGAGCTTGAGATCCTTCTGCCTTGGCTTCCCAACCTGCTGAGATTACAGGCACATGTCACTGCACCAGGCCTGTCAGTTTGTTTCAAAAACACGACATACGGAAGTGAAAGGGAGGGACCCAACATGGCACATTTTCAGAGTAGCTGGACTTAACGAAGTCTTAGAAACATTCACCTTTAAGCTCCAGCATTTTTTCTTTTTCTTTTTTTGGTGGTGGTGCTGGGGGCTGAACCCAGGGCCTTGTGCTTATTGGGCAAGTACTCCAGCGCTGAGCTACGCCCATGGCGCATTGTTTAGTTTTTATAGAGTAATTCCCACTAACGAGACCTCCTTTATATATCGTGAATATTACTGGATTTCCTTTGCAAATTCCTTTAGTTCTAGTACTCAGAAAGAAAGAAAGACGTAAGGGCATCACAAATTCATCTGAAAAAAAAAAAAGGGCAGCGTTACCTCTTAGGTTTCATGGCTTATGTTTTATACTTTATGAACTTAGATTTGTTATTTTAACACCAAAACTAATTTAAAAATGAAGCCCTATAAAAGATGTAGTTATGTCATTCTAAAATGTGCCTCCTACTTCCACTGTGTGTGTTTGAAGAGGTTCAGATCAATTTATTCAGATCCTGAGATGGTTATACAATTAATTCACAGGCTATTATGGGTGGAATTGTGTCCCTTCAAAATATAAGTCCTAACTCCCAGTACCTCAGAATGTGTCTTTTATTTAGAAACAGGGTTGTTGCAGATACAGTTAGTTAACGAGGATGGGCTCTTAACCCAATATAACCGACAGCCTCTTAAGAAAATTTGGACACAGACGTGGAAAGATGAAGGAGGCAAGCAAAGGAAGACGGCCAAGTGACGCTGGAGGCAGATGCTGGAGTGATGCATCTGTAATACCAAGGTTGATTGACAGCTGCCAGAAGTTTGGAAGAGGCAAGGAAGAATTCTTCTCTACAGCCTTCAGAGAGAGCACGGCTCAGTTGACACCTTGATTTCGGATTCCTAAGTCTAGAACCGTGAGAGAATAAATTCCTGTTGTGTTAAGCTGCCCAATTCTTGGTGCTGAATAGCATTCCCAAGAAAGTAATCAAACAGAGCATATTTTAACATCTACCTTCCTGCGAGAGCATCGTGAGTAAAGCATAGCTTTGAGGTCAGCAAAACCTGGATCAGAGACCCTGTGCAAACCAAGAGCTGTGTGACCACGGACATCTCTGAGTTTGTTTCTTCATCTGTAAAGAAGAGACAGAAAAGCCTACCAAAGAGGTTTTCTGAAAAGAAAGAAATTATGCGGATTACCTGCTACAAAGAATTTTAAAATATTAGTCTCTCCACAAACCCTTATCTGTCGCAATGAGAATGCATTTTAATTTACAATCGTGGACTCCTGGGTTAGGAATTCATAAAGTAATATATTCAGAAAAAGGGCTACAATTAAAACATTATTAAATAAACTTTCTTAAAAACACTGTTCTAGATAGGCCGTCTATGTTTTTGCCACTGAAAAACACGAGTCCTTACCTTAGTCTAACAACAGTGCTGTAATCAATTCTACCCTCTACTATCTAACAGGCTGAGAGCAATCAACCACAGCAGGGAAGGTCTGTTCTTAAACAGCAGCTATCTTTTACACTTTCAAAATTATTTTAATACAAGTCTTCTGACTGTAAATAAAAAATGTTTTTAGACATGGAAGTATTTTTCCCTAATGAGTACACTTATTATCTAACATTTTATTTCATGTAACAAGCAAATAAACTTTGACAAGATTAATGGAAATATCAAGTTTACCCCACAAATTTAATAAGCAGATCCCCCTGAGGTGTGCATTAGGCAGTGACATGGCCACAATGTTCAGTCACTGGTTCAAGGACTCTGGAAAAAGTTATTAAAGGCCAGCACCAAGACATGCTTTGGATTATAACTTATATGAATCTAAGTTCAGTGACTTAAAGAAAAAGAAAACATAGAATCAAGTTATATATTCTAATAAGGTAAAATAACCGCAAATTATCCACTGCCATTCATATGAATTCAAGTGGCAGAAAATATCAATAATAAAAGCTACAGGTTAAAGGTAACTTCACACATTTAATTGAAGTCAATGAAGTACTCCTAAACTAGTTTTATGCACAAGAAAGCACTAAATTTTGGTTGTGTAGACAACGTATAAATGCTAAACTTCATAAAGCAGATGTCTAAACCACATTCTGAAATATAAGTTTGGAAGCAATCACTGGTTCTGCTTTACAAAGCATTCAAAGGGCAAAAGAAGGGCTTTGAATTTTTGTTTGATTTATGGGAAAGTGTTTTCAAAACGAAACCTTACTGAACATCAAAGCAACATAAACATGCCTCCAAAATAGTTACTGATAAAAGTTCAAAATATGATGGCATGGCATTAACATTAAAAAATAATGAAAGCAGAATCTAAAGTGATTATTTCATGATGGGAAAGAAAGATAACACGATGTACACGCATAACAATGAAAATAAAACTTCAGTGCTTAAATGCAGTCATAAATGTGTTAAGCCTAGTTGGGCTGTTTATGTTTTTCTGAGGAACTATCTGGCAAGCCTTGGCCAAACATCAGGCCCTAGTTTCTGAATATGGTACAACAGGGTTTCAATCTTTACTTGAATATTTACAAGTTATAAGACTTTCGGAAGTTATCTGTGATTTAAATTTCTCTTCAGTAAAATGATCTTAAAATAATAAGTACCACACAAGATGGACATGAGGATTCTTATAATTACCCCAGTTCCTGTCATATAGTATATGTTGATTCAATATTAGTTACTATTACCTTTACTAATAAAAATTGTGACCCTACAAACTAGCTATTAAGAAATAATGATTAGAGTTTGGTAACTTGTTCAAAGACACAGAGCAAACAATTGCTAAAGCCAGTTTTAAAAAACTCAATGACAAAAAAAGGCTTGTTATCTTAACTGTTTCAATACTGTTAATTTTTTTTTTTTTCTTTCTGTTCTCCTTAATTTTCTTCATCTGGTCATTTATAGAAGAGAAAATTAATTTTGTAAACTTAAGGTATTTAAATGCTCGAAATAACCTTAGAAATCATTTAGTAAAGGACCAGCAAACTATTTTCAATGCAATTAACAAATTAATTGATAGTCTTTGCCTAGAATAATTAATCAAAAAGGAGCATTGAGTGTTGCAACTAGGATTTGGAGGCTAATTCTGAGAAAAGCAGCAAAATAAAAGTGATAGGTGGGGGAAAGCGGAAACAAAGAGCATAGGAAAATCAAGAGCTACAATCAACATTCTGTATCCACAGGTCCCGCATTTGCAGATTCAATCAACCTCAGGTCAAACACACTTAAAAAGAAGCAAGTATCTACACTGAGTATGTATGAACTTTCTTTCCTGTCTTTAGTGACTAATCGATACAGTATAACAACTGAATGCACAGCATTTACATTGTGTTAGGTTTTAGAAGTCATGTAGGAAAAATTTCAAGTACATGGAAGGACGTGCAAAGATGAGTCCAAGTATTATGCCATTTTATATATAAGAGACTGGGGGCTTGCGATTTTGCTATCTAAAGGCATCGTATTGTCCTGGGATCAATTCCCCGTGAACACGAGAAAACTGTATATTCAGTAAACTATCTATTAAGTTCTGTGCAAAAGAACTCTCAATTTACTATCTGAAGCATCTAACATCTTTAAAACAATAAAAACTCCACTGGCACCTCTCTCTCTTTATATAGTACACAGGCGCACTCACATATGCAGTCTTTCGTTCCGTATCTTGAATAATCTTTATAACAACAAGGCAAAGTAATTCTAAGTGTCTACAAGGGATGAAGAGCCTGCTGGAAAAGGAGGGAATTAAATGGATGGGAAGAAAAACGAGCAAATCTTCCACACCACTGATGTGCATTAGTTTTTGATGTACAACTCACACTGAAGTAGTCCTTCTAATAACACTACTTCTTGGTCCCTGATAAATTTAACACTCACAATTCTGTCCGAAACTGACTTTTTCTTATAATCAGAGTATTTAATAACGTATCAAAACTTTATCTGAGGTATTTTATAAAACAGGTCCACCTGTGTCAAAAATACTTCCTACAAACCTTCTTACAAGCTTCCTTCCTCTTCTTGATATAGTAGTTCCTTAAATGTTTAAATTTTAACTATCTACAAGTGACCTGTCAGCATCAAATGCCACAATTTTAACTGTTAACACTAAAAATAATTCTATATAACCAAAATATTTTAATTTTTAAAAATCTTAAGAACCTTAAGTATATGGTATAATAAACATTTACTAATTTTAATATATCTAAAATGGCAGCATGTGGGGATTTTTTAAAAAAATACACCCTGAAAGGTGTGTATATGTATGTTACCGTAAGTCTGTGATAACTGGTCCCTGCCCAAGATTCAAAGAGTTCCACAAAGGACTCTTGTCATGCATTTCCCAGTTGAGAACCACAGAGAAAGCACACTTCAAACTGCTTTCAATGTGTGTGTTCTTATTTAAAGTATGACCCCTACATGCACCAAAAGAAGCAATTTTTTTTCTAGTTTCAGATGTTTTGTTGGATCAAAGTATCTTTTTTTTTGGTATTAAAATTACAACAACCAAATCGTTTTACTTCATAAGTGAAAAATAGATGCTTTATGTAAAACCACAGCAGGAACAATTAAGGAAACATAATTCTCTGTGCCTATGATTACTTAAGATAATTAAGGGGTTGGGGTTTTGGCTCAGTGGTAGGGCGATTGCCTCGCGCATGTGAGGCACTGAGTTCGATCCTCAACACCACATAAAAAATAAAGTATTGTGTCTACTTAGAAAAAAAAGAGATAATTCAGTGTTTTACTTTGCCTATCCTAAAAATACTTCTCCCTTCTGTAGTAGGCAAGTACAATATTTTAAAAAGAGAAAAATGTTATTATTTTTCGTTGAAAGTCAAAAGGCATTAGAACATTTTTAATATAGCACCCAATACTTTTTTAAATGAGGGCACACAAGGTATATCAAATTATTTTTAATTGAATATAAAATTTCCTGTTCATTCAAGGTTGTGCCCATCTAAAATACATAAGGTGAGAAAAACACCAAATATTCTTTACATTGCTTAATAGTGTGTACGTGTATGAAAGTTTAAGTGGGTAGGAAATTTACTCAAATTCATTAAACAACAGTAACAGTCATACATTCTCACTAAATTGAATGTCTATTTCAATAATAAATCTGATTTCTTTGACACCATGATTCTCTTTACACTTCATCTCTGAATTAGGGCTGTATTTTTACAATTACTGGCATGTCTTATCAGAAGCAATTTTTAGCACTTTTCCAAATTAAAAAAGTAACTTCTTTTTAAATGTAAAACCACTGCCCTCAAAAAGTTCTAAATGTGTGGTTCTATAAAATATAACCTTTTATATAGAAGTAAAAAATGGCAAATTTAATGAAGTGTCTAAATTTACAGTATAAGAGAACTGCTTCGGTAGGAATGAAATAGCTTAAATAATGAATAGATACTATAAAAAATCAGGTTACTTTTCAAGTTTTAAATGAATAATTTCATACTATCTTTTAATACTTTCAAAGAATTTCTCTACCTGATATTAAAACAAAATTAGGATAGGGCATTTACCCATAGTATGATGCAGATAAAGACAACATTGCTATTTCTATTGACAGTATTAAAGATCAAATACAGTATATACATTTATGCTAAAGTAGAGAAGCCCATATTTAATGAAATGTTTAGAAACATGAAAATATTTAAAAACTACTGATTTGGTTTATTAATACTGATAAAGTAACATCACTCTAACATGTCACATATTGAAATGCTAGTGGGGTTAGGGGTGTTGCTCAGTGGTAAAATGCATGCTTCACATGCACAAACCCTAGACTCATCCCCAGCACAGAACAAACCACCACTACATAATTCAGGGTCTGAAGTAGTTACTTCCTGCAGCACCTCAAACCATTCTTATTAAAGCAGCTATGTCACTCCTAACATTATTTCTAATTGTTAGCATTCTGGTGAAAGAATTGTGAGCAAAAGAAGTAGACCATAATTTCCTTCTAGCTATTTTAAAGAGCATTATCAAACATTTCCTGGGAGGATTTCAAGATACAGTACTGCCAACTGATTAGGTAACTTTCACCTTCAGAACCTCCAAACCAGTGCAACACTTGAACTTATTTTGTTTTCAAGTTCCCACATGGCGTTGCCACAGTGATGAAAAGCTTGGAATCCATAATCACTATGAAGTCTCACATTTTTCATTATTACTTAATTCAACTGAATGTCACTTAATTTTAATCATGGTAAATGCAAATAAAGTAGTTTAAAAGAAATTCCACTCATTATTATTTCCTTAAGGAAAAGGCCAATCTTTTCTGAACATTAACTTTACACCAATGTCGTAGTTCTTCCTCATAAGGAAATTATCTGAAACTAACTCCCAATTATTCACTGAATTACCATGGAAACAAAACAAAATAAACACTATTTAAAACATTTCTACTCTCACCTACTTTTCCAGAAAGTAAAATAAATAATGTACTATTTCTAGGCAGACGTAAGAGATTTTATTTTTGACCAGGAACTTTAAAGTTATCTGATAGCTGTCTAGATTATCAGAGGTAAGCAAAACCAATCCAATTTTAAATGGCTGGTGTGCTCTATCATTTCTGAAGGTTTGACAAACAGCTTAGGAATTTCTGATAAGCAAATGGTAGAGTTGTTGGAAATGCACAGGAAAGAAAATGACTATTCATAAAACCAAATGAAAGCCTTTCTTTAGAAACTAAAAATCATCGAAGGGTATTTTTATATGTACATACTGTATATGAAAAACCCAAAAGAAAACAAACAGCAAATAAATGAAACATAAAAGCAAAACCAAACAGGAAAACCAACCCCCAATTTTTCTCCTGTTCAGTTTACCTGGGAGGCTAATCCCAAAAGTATTACCCAGAGCCTGCCAAACACATGATGGACACTTTGTTCTTGGAACACAAGTTAGTATCTTAAAGTCCACCAACACCACTATACATTTTTTTAAAGTAATTCATGCCAGGCACATGAATTAAGAAGGTATTTAGTGCTACTATTAAACTATGCAGAATACCAAATACAGTGTGAAACAAAGCAAGGCAGGCATTTATGTGTAATAGGCCTCCAAGCTAAATCTGGATTCACACTTAGCTACGTTAAAAAAGAACTGCCAACCATCACTGTATTTCTTTATAATACTTCTTATTTTATCTTCATCAAGACTAAGAACTATAAGCTATAACTATAAGCAAAGTTACTTTGCCAAGTTTTTCCAATTTTCTATTTCAAAGAACATTTTATTACCTAAACCCTTATCTTTTTTCCTCTGTATGTGCATGAAGATCAACATACAAAGAAAAAACCTATGACTTACACAGTAAACATACATGGATATTGCATACATACTAATGAGACTGCATGATTTTTATAACAAAGTACATGCTTCTTCTACCACACAGTTCTTCAATGTTGTTATAATAATAATAGAAAACTTTTAACTTAAGCACATGCTACTAATGATTCAGGGTTTTAAGAATTTGTAGGTTAAAAAAATACAATTCCTAGAACACTGTTATCAAACAAATAAGTTTTATTGGCATCTAAAAACAAAATTCACCCAACATTGAAACGTACTTTAATATTTATGTTGTCGTTTACTTTTTTTTTTTTTTTTTTTCTTTTACTCACTGCAGTATGAGGAACAAATCACACACACTTACTTTGGAGTAACAGAGACCATAGTGTAGATTTTACAAAATCACTTTTTAAAATCTCTGTATTATGCTCCTCAAATACCTAGAGCCAGTCTTTGCATAAAATATCACAGCTTTGTCTACTACCTTAAAATGCTGCAGCAGCCTAGAGATATGGATAAGATATACCACCACTTGCTATTTTGAAATATATCTATTACCATATCCAACCTATTGATAGTATCTAAAAAATTCTTTCTTCCATAGGAAGTCTCTGACAAGCTGTTATTCATTTCCTCGACGTTAAAAGAATCTGGGGCAACATTTATATTTTATCAGAAAAATAAAAAAAAAATGTTTACCTATCATGTTCATATTAAGAACAATGTCTATACAAGTCAGTTGTACAATTATTTTAAGAGAAAGGTGAACATGAACATCAGATTAACTTAATTCTGGCAGACAAAAGTGAACAACTATGGTCCAGTCAGCCATTAATCTATTACAGAGAGATGACAACTTTACAAAAGGTATCTTTTACCTACTGAGTGATGATTATGTCCCCTCAGTTTCTGTGCTTTCTACCACCACTGGTTCACTTTCTATATCAGCAACTGTGTCACTCTTCTCCTTGTTTATGTCACTTGAAGACGTCAGTTTTTCATAAAGTTCAGGATCATTCTGTACTGGTAAAGGCGGTGGTTGAGCATGTCTCTCTGTATTTTCACCATTAACCTGAGGCACATTATCACCTTTTCGTTGAGAAGTGGCCCCTTCAAAATAATCAAAAACCCGAGCATGAGGAGGGGGGACCCAAGTGTTTTGAATTCTGTCTCGTCCAAGACGATTTCCATTCATTTCTCTGCAGAAATCAAAATCTCTGTCATCCCTATCCCTCTGTCTCTCCCAGGGTCTTCTGCGGTCATCAAAATCTCTGTGAACTTCTTGTCCAAATCCTCTGTTCCAAGGACCACTTCTAGGATCAAATCGGTAGCTTCCAGCCCGAAATCTACCTCTTTCTTCATGTAATCCTTTTGGACCACCATAGACAGGGAGAACCCGGTGCTCTCTCTCATCAAAATCTCCTCTATGCCCCCAGGGCTTCTCTGGGGTAAAGCCAAAGTGGTCTCTTCGACCAAGATGATCTATACCTGGCCTCACAAGATTCTCTCTTATATCTACAGGAGGTCTTCCAAAATGATCCCTACCATCTAATGGAGGCCTTCCAGGACCTTCTCTTGGATCTATAGGCCGCCCCACCACATCCCTAACATCCACTGGGGGAGGTCTACTAATGCTCTCCCTGGTTTCTATGGGAGGAAACCGGTAATCTCTATCTCCTTCCTGTTGAATGTTATCACTCCCAAGTGGTATCCTTTTTTCTGGGTTAATAACATTTTCCACACTTTGTCTTCCAGGAGCTAGAAAAGGTCTTTCTGGCTGACTGAAAATATCTCCTGGAGGAAAAGGTCCACGGGGTGGTGGGTGAAGAGCTGAATCAAGTACCGATGGGGGAGGGATTCCACGCTGGGGTGGAATTCCAGGTTGTATTAAAGGGAATCTTGGTCCAGGTGCCTGTGGTATCAGTCCTGGACGAATGTCTAATATTGGCATTGCAGGCATCCTTTGATTAGGGATATTTAAAGGGGGTAAACTTTGAGGTCCAGCTGGTGGCTGTGTTCCCAAAAGTCCAGAAGTATTTGTAACATTTGGTGGCTGTACTCCTACAAGTCCAGAATTATTCGGCATATTTGGGGGTAGCACTCCCAAAAGTCCAGAACTACTTGACACATTCGGTGGCTGTATTCCCAAAATTCCAGAGTTATTTAAAATATTTGGTGGTTGGGCTCCAATAATCCCAGAATTACTGGAAACATTAGATGGCCGGACTCCAAGAATTTCAGAATTACTTGATACATTTGGTCTTTGGACTCCCAAAATTCCAGAATTGCTTGTCACATTAGGCGGCTGTGCTCCTAAAATTGCAGCTGTACTTGAAATGTCATTTGGAATCACTAAAAAGGGAAATAGGAGAAATAATCCAAAATAACAGTCATTCTGGTATGAAAAGGAAACTTCATTTATAAATTACTAATGCTATAATTTCCAGTAATTAGCTGGAGTTAATCAGTTACTTGTATCCCACAAAAATCAAGCTATACTAAACACTAAATAAAAATTGAGCTTCAATTATTAAAATCATACAAAGTAAGTAAAATTTAAATATTAAAATCTAAGTGTGGCTGTTATATAAAATAACTTTACATAAAATCTTTTAAAACAAAAATGGCAGATTTTACACTGATTCACTTACCTTTAATTGAAAGCCTTTTTAAAGCATAATTTTTAATATATGAATACCATGGCAATAAAAAAAGGAACTTAAATGCTTGCAAACACCATATTTATCATCCAGATCTAACTGGATAATACCTGAGATTGGTAGAAGTTATTCACACATAATACTTGCTCATTTTATTTATTTTCCTATAAACATACAGGTTTTGTGCAGACTTATTTTGACAGTAATCCACTGAAGCAGTCCAACAGGCCAAAAAAGGCGGAAGCAAATTGAAATCTACATTATTCTGAGCAGAATGTCATTTTTAAAAAATCAAAGTTTTTAGGAAAACAGTGACCTCTCTCTGAAAATTGCAATATTTCAACATCTGTGCAAAAGTATGCCACCCCAGAATTAAATATCGATACAGAAGGAAATGCTAAGAGATTTAATTGCATTCTTAAGAGATTTATTTTACTTATTTTTTACCTGGTCTGCTGTTTTCACCAGAAGGAATCTGGTGTTCTAAAAGATGAGGTACTTTTTCTTCAGGCTCTGCTTGTTTACTTGGAGGATTAAAAACATTTCCAGCTGGCAGAGCAGAAGCAGCAAGACTGCTGGCAACTGGACCACCTGGTAAAACAAGACTACCAAATCCAACATCCTTCACAGTTTCTGGGGTCATGGACAGTGGCGGCTGCACTAAGGCTGTTTAAGAGAGGAAAATGTATTTCAGATTTAATTAGCTAATGAATTCATGAGCTACATTTTCTGGCTGCTTGAATGATTCACTTAATGGCATCTTTATATTACAAAGGACATTATATAATAGCTAATGCTCAAAAGGACCAATGAATCATCACGAAACGGCTAAGGTATATTTACTTTACTTTTTAAAATAGAGAATACCAACAGTTTTAATAAATATTTTTAACAAAAGTGTTTAGTAAACAAGAACTAGGACTAAAGAAAATTCTAGTAATACAAAAAATTAATTTTCCAAATATACCAGTCAGAAAAGTGACTAAAATACACAGAAATGATTAGCACAGAGAAGTAGACATCAAAATAAAAATGTGCCCATTTTCCTTGAAATAACAAGGTTTAGAATTCTTGCATTCACTACTTTTTGTCCAACAAAAGCAGAAACACAAATGAGATGGATTACAAATACAAAGCTAGAGAAACTACATTTTAAAGAACTGACAGAAAAATCTTTAATAGCAAATGTCACCTATATGTTAAAAAGTAGAACTAGAGGAATGTTAACTGCATAACTATAATTTTTAGTCTACTTTGTATCACTTAAAGAATATTGTTAAATCATATTTGGAGATTTTAAGAATATTTTTCCTCACATTTGACTCTAGAATTACCAGGACAAACAGCATATAAGAGAGCAGTAAAATGTAGATAAAATCCCTAAGATCAGAGAACAGGAATCTGAGAAATGAGACAGTGTGCAAACAATCTGGAGCACACCAATACTTCTTTTTATTAATCGATTCCAAATTTTCCAAAACTAATAAACTAGGAATAATTAGGAGGAAGGATGTAGCTTTATAAACTTGTATGAATTCATAAATGACTTCTGAACACTCATTTTCTGAAATAAATAATTATTCCTAACTAACCAAAAATATAAAAAAGGAAAGATTCTAATTGGCCTAAACACTGAAAGAAGAAAGCATTTAATAATACTAAGAAAATACTGGACTAGACAAAAGGGAATGAAGGGAAGGAGGGGACATGAGAATAGGGAAGGCAGTAGAATGAATCCGACATAATTTTTCCATGTTCATATATGAATTCATGACCAGTGAAATTCCACATCACGTACAAACACAAGAATGGGAAGTTATACTCCACGTATGTATAGTATGTCAAATACACTCTACTGTCATGTATATCCAAGAACAAACAATAAAAAAAAATACCAAGAAAGTGAATTAGATATACAAAGTTAAGATCTCTACTTAGCATATAAATTCTCTTTGTAATATGGACCTTTTCAGATTTAATTTTTGACACAAGCTTGCCCAAATTACTAAAGGTTTGTTCAGAAGACTGAAGAACAGCTACAGGAAAAAACAGATAAAAGCAATAAAAATGAATAAAAGGACATATTTAACATTTCTGAAATGTCCAACAATAGGAAAAAAGATTTAAAAATTAAAGTTAATAAGTGTCTGTAATGATTTACATTTGAATTCTTGTTTTCCTTTTAAAATATTCATTCTGGTAAAGAAAACCAGATAGGCTGGGGTGCCTATTCCATGAATATGTCAATTAAAAATTCACATATGAAGCTGGTGCTACAACTACAAGGAACAAAGTACAATTTCAGGTGATTGTGGGTTAAGGGCAACTTGATTATACATTTTCAGTAAATACATACTCTGAGGATAAAGATATCAGTGAAGAAATGTTAAGTTTCATCCAGAATTCTTGTTAGCACTAATACTGGCCTTTTCATGAAAAACTACTGTCTGTGGGGTGCAAGTCTATATTATAAGAGAATGAAAATAAGTAATCATGTTCCTGCTTTCAATAGGATATAAGTTTAAAAATAAAAGTAGCTAAGTTAAAAAGTCCTACAGAGTTTAATTTGTTTCACAGTGTGTATTCATATTTTTTTCTTTTCAAAACAGGTATTTCCTAGTTTTAGCCATTGAAAATTCCTACACCCAAAGAAATCCCAAAAGCAAAATGAAAATCTAGTGCTCCAATTGTGATTTCTAAATACTGTATCCCATTTGGAGACATGAGATTCTTGAACTATAGCAGGAAAACAGAATCAGTCATGGACACAGTGGCCAAAACAAATGTAAGCCCTGAAAAACTAATGCAACCACCTCAAAAGAACAGAAGCAATGAGAAGGTTCTCCAAATTGTTCAAAGATAAGCCATCTGAACTTCATAAAGAACAATAAATGCAAGCCATTGGAAGAAAAAGGCTTTTAATCTATAAACACTGAGAAAGCAGAAAAGAAATAGGAAAAAGGGAGGACAAGGAAGAGGAGAAATAAAAATTTTTTAAAAATCCTCCCTGCTACAGTTATTGTTTATCACTGGAATCATTCTGAGAACTAACTCATCATACTGAGACGGCAATTAAAGGCAAGATTTGGCATCTACCCTGACTTTCCTACACAAACCAACCAAGTACCATTAGCTGATGAGAAATATATATATTTTTAATTAAAAACATTCCAGTTAAGGAACGAAGGAATTCTAGATTTAAAGAGATAAACCACTTTGTAACTAATGCCAAATAAATTCAAGTAACAATGGTCAATGAATGACACCATCATATAAAAATTTGAAGGGAAATGTTTCAAATGACCAATTTCTACTACCTGAATGTTTTTTTTTTTTTTTAAGATTACTGGAGTAGTTTATTTAAAATTTATTTCCAGTTTCTTTGTCCTTCAAGCATATCTCCTAAATGTAAAATGTAAAACTAAATAATTCCTGTGTAGTTTACATTATATATTCAAGAGTTAGTTTCATTTGTTTCAACTTTAAGGAATTATCATTTATGATGATTTAGTTTTATAATTGTATAATATTTACATAGTTCCAAGTCAACTCTCTAAAAACATTATATATTCAAAAAAATCCAGTTTCTATTCTTGTATCCTTCACTTTATTTTCTTCCTCCCTTATGGGTAACCACCAAAATATGCTGCAGTTTATCCTTCCATTTTTAAGTAAATATGAATATGTATAGTATATCTATGTACATGTGTATTACACATGTTTATACTGCCATAATACGTAGATAAGTGATGGTATAATTTAAATACTTTACCTTTTTTCCTTTAATTATTTTTTTTTATTTTTTACAAACTGCATTTTGATTTATTGTACACAAATGGAGGTACATCATTTCGTTTCTATGGTTGTACATGATATAGATTCATATCATTGGTGTAATCATATATGTACACAGGGTAATGATGTCTGTTTCATTCCATGATTTTTCATACCCCCTGAATGTTCTGATTCATCCTAGTATCATTAGGAGTGGAAAAAGACACCAAAAGCTAACTCTAATGTAAACTGTGGACTTTTGTATAATAATGTCATCTCAATGTAAGTTCATCAACTCTAACTATGCACCATTCTGGAGAGGCTAGGCAGGTGCAAGGGTGGTGGTACACAGGAAATTTTTGTACCTTTGGCTCAATTTTACCATGAACCTAAAAGTGCTCTAAAAAAACAAAGTAAACCAAAAGGTAACAAAACAATAAGATGCTGCATGGCTTCTGATATGATGTCATGCCAAGTTTAAGGCATTTAGCTTGTTAAGTATTCTTGTGAAAGGAGCTAAACTGGGATCTAAGTCTTTGATGTGCACTGCCATTGTACAAGAAATGTAGAGACATAGGAATAAATTTAATATCACAAAGAAGTAAAAATCCAAATCCATTATCTGGGATCATGTGTGTGTTTGTGTGTGTGTGTGTGTGTATATCTAAACTGATCAGTTTCTTCAACATGTCATGAAGAATAAATGAAATGGAAGGAGAGTTTGGGTAGGACAGCTCCACATTAAGACATTTAATAAAGCAAATGAAAACCACAAATATGATGGGGGCACCTTCTTTGAATTCTGACTTTCTGACTACTAAAGTATATTACAGAAAAACATCATCTAACAAATACACTTGTTTGAAAACATTCATTAAAAAAAAAATCAAGTCACAAAAATTAGAGTCACCACATTTAACACTACTGGGAATAAAGAAAATACTTTTAAATAGAAAACTCACATGTTGGTACTACTGGTGGAATTGTAGGGGGTGGTACAACCGGCGGGGGAACTGGAGGGGGCATGAAACCTACATGGGGGGAAAAGAGACCAAAAATAAAACAGTACAAGAAAAAGTATTTGTTTCACATCAAAGATTACAATAGCAATAAATGAAATTCCACATGCTTCTCTTTTCATTTTTTGAGATGGGGATCTCATTGTGTTGCCCAGGCTGACCTTGAACTCCTGTGCTGAAGTGATCCTTCAGCCTCGGTGTCCTGGGTAGTTGGCACTACAGGTACATACTACCACATCCAGCAAAATTCCTTTTTCTTTAATTATTTTTATTGCTATGCCCTCACATTTGTGCATATAATTTCTACTTTTAATGACATTTATATATAGCATGTACTTTATTTAATCCTGAGTAATTTAGGATTAAACTAGGATTAAGCAGAGAGATCCTGATCATAAACACATTGTATTTATTTACTCATTCAAGTCTTGAGGCACCCTTGGTACTGCTGTAAAACTGATGGTTAATACAAGTCAGGTAACCTAGTTACGTTAAGCACAAAGAGCACATGGGGAGAATGAAACATTTTAAACTACTGATCACATTATAAGCAATGTTATCTGTGAGATATGTCATTTTAGTTCTTTGATACTTATGCTGTTTACCGATTAGATCAAAATATTTTATTGACCTTAGAAACATTATGTTTTGAGTACTAGAATAAACTTTCAATTTAATACTGCCTTTTCAATTATTTTGAAGAACAAATGATCACACTATGAATCTATTTCTTTGCATTTTTTATTTTAAATGGAGCTGCTATTAAATTTAATTAGAAAACAGTGATAAAAATAGTTTCAACAAATTCAGTGATAGAAAATGATTTACGAAGTTTATGTGGCATAATTATTGAAATCATTATTTCACAATAGCTTCTGAAATTTTAAATTTCAAATGAAGAATACAGAAAATAATAGAGAAGAGTAATTTTCTGTCTTTCTTTTTGTGGTTCAGGGGGGTTGAACTAATGGGCATCTTTCCACTGAGCTAAATCCCACAGTCTTCTTATTTTCTTTATATTGTGACAGGGTGCCAAGGCCATCCTAGTACTTGTGGTTCTTCTGCCTTGGCCTCCCAAATTGCTGGGATTATAGGAGCGTGCCAACACACCCAGCAACAGGAGAGATTATTCAAAATTTAAAATACAAAAGATAAAATTATTTTTAAAATCTATCAATTTTAAATTATGTATTAAACTGCAATTAAAATTTTTATGTTAACCTGAAAAACAAACTGCATTCTACGATGATTAATTTATTTTTTATTCTTGCTGTTTTTAAGAACTGTATCCAATGGTTAAGAACTTAAATTACAGAAAACAAAGTACTTCTTTTAATAAGCAAATAATTTATGAAGCTAAAAAATATTTTAATTTTGAGAAACAATACATATATCATTTGATCCCTGTGTGCCTCCCTCATTCTTTTAACTTCCCATGGTTTAATACTAAAAGCTCTATCTCTAAACTTTATAAGCAATTACATATACTTAATTGTTCAGATGGGAGTTAAGTAATTTATAATTTTTAACCTAAAAGCATGATTTGGGGAACTTTTTTTATCAATAATTTATTAGGCCAACAAAACTATTCCAAGGTCAATTAGCATTTTAAAATGTAATTTCTAAAATAATACAAATCTATAGTATTCAATGTAAACTTTCTGATAAAAAAATTACAATTATAAAGAACTTTCAGCTGGGCAAGGTGGTACATGCCTGTAATCCTAGCAACTTGGGAGGCTGAAGCAGGAGGATTCTCAAGTTCAAAGCCAGTCTCAGCAACTCAGCGAGACCTTAGTGAGACTTAGCAAGATCCTATCTCAAAATAAAAAAATAGAACAAGCTGGGGATGTGGCTCAGTGACTAAGCACTCCTTGGTTTGAACTCCAGTTACAAAAAATTTCACATTGTTATAATCTTCAATCATTTTAAATTTCATTTTTTTCTCTCTGACAGTGCTTCTTCCAGAAATGTGCCTTCTGAAAACTAATAATGAAAACAATCTGACTGCACCACAAACTTAATGGAACAAAATCTGGTATGCTAAGGTCTGAGAACCACTGGCTCAATGACATTTAATCCTGGAAAAAGAAGATACTCTAAATACAGTTCAAATAATAAGGTGAAAACTTCTTACCAGGAGGTGGCTGTGAAGGGTTAAAACTTGCTCGAAGAAAAGGTGGTGGAGGGATCGGACTGAATCCAGGAGGAGGAACTGGCATAGACACAGGAAATGCTGGTGGAACTAAACTAACTGTAGGCACCGCTGGTGCTACTGGAATCTTTAGTTGATAAGGGGGGAAAAAATCATTAATCAGTTTATTCATTTGTAATGATCACATCTTGGGAGAGCTAAAGGTAAATTTTATATATATGTATATATTTTTAGGAAAGCAACCAAATATCATTACCCACCCCCACATTTTTGTACACTTGTCAATGAATATACTTATCAGGGAAAAGCAAGGCAATATTATTTAACAGGTAGTTTACTTGGAGATTGTGAAATCTATCTTACATTCAAATGATGTAAACTAATGGACACCAAGGTGAATACCTGAATAGCAGGATTAATTTTCAACTGCCTACTAAGTCTAGTAGTACCTACCTATGTTATAACACACCATTAGGAAACATGAAATAACAATTTTAGCATGGCTCAAATTTACATTTATTTTCTTATCCCAGCATAAATATCCTTTACTCATCTTAAGTACAAAATTTCCCAAATATTTACCTGCTGCTTAGCTTTACCTCTTTCCTAAATTTCCCACTTTATCAACTGTCTATTCAACATCTTGAGTTCAATGTCTAAAAGATACTTTATACTTAAAATTCACATACAAAACAACAAACTCCCAATTGTTCTTCCCAAAGGAACTCTTCTCAGTCTTTTTCATTCTAAAACAATGGTAAATCCACCTTTCTAATATCTCAGATCCAGGGGTGGGGGTGGGGGTATCATTGCCCTTGCCTCTGCTTTAACTCACAAATCCATATCTGACACTTCTAGAAGTCACACTGATCATACCTTGAAAGCATGTCTAGTCTAATATTTAACCAATTCTCATTACTTCCACAACTAGCAGGCTATTTGGAGTCACCACCATCTCTCACCTTTATTGCTCTAATTGTTTTTTAACTGGGCTCCCTGCTTTTATCAATGCTCATTATAGCCTATTTTCAAAATAGTAGTCAGTGCAATCCTTTAAAACTACCATGTCAGATCAAGACATTCCTCTGCTCAAAATCCACCAATGGTTCATCACATTCAGAATGACAACCAAGACCTTAGAGAGGTTTATCTCAACTAACCTGCCTTTCACTGGCCTTACTCTAACCACTTACACAATACCTGGGACACACCAAGTATGTTCCTGGCATACAGCCTTCCAACTGGTTGTTACCTTTACCTAGTATGCTCTTCCTCAGATATCCACATGATTAATTCCCTCAGTATCTTTGCTGCTCAAATGTTAACATTCTCAACTGGTCATTGTATTTAAAATTGTGAGCATCTACCCAGACACTCCTGATCAGTTTTACACTATCTTTACCCTTCCATAGGATCTCACTCTTATTTTTACCTTCTCTCTCCTCCCCTAATGAAAATGAAAGCCCCAAAATGGCAGAAATTTATTTTTTCCTCATTGATGTGTTACTATAACCCCAAGTGCCTAAAATAGTACACGTGTCAGAGCCAGCACTCGTTAAATAAAGAAAACAATCATGCAAGTTTGCAGAGGCAATATTTTCCACATTTACCTTTGTTTTACATTTCTTGTGTTTGGTACAATAATAACCACAGAACCAACAAAAAATTTTAAAAAGATTGAAGAGATTTAAAAGAAAAATCCTTTGCCTAACACTACTGACAAGTACCTCTCCTGCTTTGAACAATTTCAAGTTTTTATAAAGTAAATAGTATATACGTAAGTGAAAAGAAACGTAAAATATATTTTTTAAAAAAAGAAAAAAAAAAAAAAAAAAAAACCACCAAGCACTAACCTGCAACATGGCAACAGGTGGAGGGAAAACCTCTGCCTGGGTTGTGACCACTGTCTCCTTTTCAACTGGAGTTGGACTCTGCGTTGTCTGGACCGTCTCTTTAACAGGTTCTGAGCTTTTCACCGTTTCCCATTCTAAACAAAATATTTGACATTGATTTCCTTTGGATAGATGCAACTTTTCAGTTTTTCCTATTCATACATTTATATCACATCTAAATCCTTCATCTACCTTGTTAAACTGTAGGAAACATCCACAACTTTGGTGTCACCCTAGATTTTTGCCCAGATACTAAGGAATCCAAAAAAGCATGAAACACAAGACACAAACGGAAGACGCTACAATATTTGGTCTAAAGATAACATTTAGAAAAGATATAATAGAAACGTAACTCAAAGGATGTTAGACATACAAGGAACCAACCTTACTCTGTATTTTAATCACAAGATATAACAAGGGACAAACAAAGAGAATATTAACCCAATACAGGAAAATCCTCCTGAAAATATGACTATACAAAAATAGAACAAAGAGGCCCTAGTGGGTCCTCCTGTGGTTCTCCATCTCATTCAGATTGAAGATCAAATAAGATTAATAATAATTTGCCCCTCTATACCCCTCGGCCTTCATCTCCTACTCTTACCTCACCCACTTTGCTCAAGCTATACCAATCTCCACATTTCTGAATATAGAATTGGCTTTGCACTTCAAGTTCCCTCTGAATGAAGGTGTTCTCCCCCAGAGGCTGTCTCACCTCTTTAAAAAACACTCTCTCCAACAGACCTACAACCACTTGAAAATTATAAAGCCTCGACACACATATGCTCATCTTCCTTCTCTGCTTTTTCTTCTTATAATCTATTGACACAAATACTGTACAGTTTGTATTTTTTTGTGTATTATCTATTTCCATTATAACACAGATTGGCAATCTCTTCCTATGGAAGTATCATACTTTGTGGGCAATATGCTCTTTGTTGCACCATTCAACTTATGTTGCACAAAGTCATATGAAATAGGTAAACAAGTAAGACCACTATATTTCAATAATTTTTTTGTGCAGAACAGTACACTGGCAGGATTTGACCCATTAACTATGAACCCTGTGCTATACTCCATGTCAGTAATAATTTTTGCCTATTAGTCTCTATTATAATTCCCATTCTAAAAATTTGGCCTTGCACAAAAGAGGAACCAAACTATTTATTAAAAGAATGAATGAGCCAGGCACAGTGGCGCCTGCCTACACTGCCATCAGCTTGGGAGGTTGAGACACAAGGAACAGGAGTTCAAAGCTAGACTCAGCAAAAGTGAGGTGCAACTCAGTGAGACCCTTTCTCTAAATAAAATACAAAACAGGGTTAGGATGTGGCTCAGTAGTCAAGTGCCCTGAGTACAGTTCTCAGTACCCACCCACCCTCTGCAACAAAAAATGAATGTTCTGGAGAAGCTGTGGTGGTGCAGAGGAGACTGAGGCAGAAAGCAACTAAGGTGTTGCTTGGTACTGAACTCAGGACCCTCTCCCATGCTAAGCACACACTCTATCACTGAGCTACATTTCCTAACCAAAGAAAATAACAAAAAGAAAGTATATAAAAAATATTTACACTGGCCCGAGAACTAAAATATTGTGAAAATTAGCTAATTTTGATGAGAGAACTAAGATGTGAAGAAATAAGTCACCAATCATGTTTCAGTTTTTTCTCAAATATCAATTTTAATATTTCTTTTTGGATATAACTGCTAATCATCTTGTGAGTTTATAACTGGAATCTTTCAAAACAAAAGATAATTTTTTTTTAAAAAAAAGCAGACCAGATGATCATTTGGGTGTAGGTATTCTAGAAGTATTATATTGCCTGAATTTGAATTACAGCTTTTTAGACTAAGATTCTGTTACTGCTCTTCCCAACATGGACAATACTCAGAATAATCTGGAGTTTCTTAAAGATTTTCAAGTTTTCAGTTCCCACTGAAACTCAAGGAATTAAAACTGTTTAATTCAAAAAACCTTGATGTACACAACTCTTAAGTATCAAAAAATAAGGTTACATGAAAAATGCTACATTTGTAAAATATACTTCTAATCCAAACTTTTCTAACTATGCCTTTAAGACCTACGAAACAGGACCCATTAAAAACATATACAATGGACACAGTAGTGTTTTTATTTTTTTCCTCTCTCTTTTTTGGGAGATGAATTCAGGAAATAAAACAATTCACTCTATCACCCCAAACTCATTTCAAATACAACCTTCTAAATGTACTTTTTAAATAATAAAATGATCTTAGGGTTCTTACCAGTATTTACAGTTTCCTGATCAATCATGCCTCCTTCTGCAAAACCATCCAAGTCATCCACTTTAACTTTTTCCCATGGTATATATGTAACTCCAAGATCCACATCCCAGAATTGTTTGTATTCTGTTTTTACACCTTTGTTTAAAGCCCAAGCAATCTATTGGGAATAGAGAGAGGAAGAAATAAGTTCTTATGTATACTGTAACAACAATGTAAAAATTCAAAATTTTATTTTAACAAGGTAAATACAAATAAAATTAGTTTTGCTTATTTTAAACCTGCATTAGATAGTGTATGAAATTTCCGCTTCCTACTGTAACATTTATATAATACATTTCCAGAGACAATCCAAATATCATTTTCACTATAAAAAGGTCAACTTACATGAGCAATAATTAGGATAGTTATTACAATGCAAACAAAACCTTGTATACCAGGAAAGAAAATGACTAGCTCTACTTTTACACAAAGAAACTCTTTACCATGTAATGACAAATAAAATAAGTAGAAAGGAAGCTCATGAAATGGTACCCTACTTTTACTCAGAGAATTGCAAAAGTGTGATTTTAAGGAACAATTTGACTAATGTTTTGGTTACTGGACTTATTTTACCTATATCTAATTCTGTAACTCAACAATACTGAAGGAATACATTTCTGATGAACTATGCCTATAATATTAAAATGGAAGACAAGGTTAAGGAATGTAGCTCAGAGTTAGAGTGCATGCTCCATGGCCCCAAGTCCTGGGCTTAATCCGTGGCAATATAACAGAAAAGAAAAAATGAACAAGCTGTGCCCAAGGGTGCATGCCTGTTATCCCAGCAGCTCAGGAGGCTGAGGCAGGAGGACCACAAGTTCAAAACCAGACTCAGCCAACTTAGCAAGGTCCCTGCAACTTTGAACCTGTCTCAAAATTAAAAGAGGGCGAGAGAGCCAGGGGAAGGGCTGGAGATGTGTTTCAGTGTAAGCACCTCTGAGTTCAATTCCTGATTAAAAAAACAAAAACAAAAACTAAAAAAGTTCACCATCCCTCCCATCGTCTGCCCCTGCTCCTCCAAATCTCACCTTAATAACCTTGGAACCGATTTTATATGATCCGGAACTCAGTTTCTGAAGAGCTCGAAATGCATCTTGTCGATGTACCATACAGACATAAGCACAACCCCTGGGAGGAATCATCTATTTAAAAAAAAAGGTTTTTTGCTTTTTTAAGAAAGAGTATAAAGATGGAAATTCATGCTAGCAGTTTACAGTTTCAGTGAAAGAGAAAGCTACTAATACACCAATTCTGATAGATCAGTCAACTAATTTCCCCTTTCCTTCTATTTACCGGTATTGTTTATGTACAATAACTCAGTTAAAAATAAACAAAATTCAAAATCTAATTTGGCTTCATTTTAAGTTTTGTTATATGTAAAATCTTTAATATTATATGCTAAGGGTTCTTGAGTATAAAATAAAGAACTACTTTTTAAAATTTTTTTTAGTTATTGACAGATCTTTATTTTATTCATTTATTTGTATGCAGGGCTGAGAATCGAACCCAGTGCCTCACACATGCTAGGCAAGCGCTCTGCCACTGAGCCACGACCCCAGCCCCTAAAATAAAGAACTATTAAAACAAAAAATGTATAGCTCCATATACAAAATACTACCAATAATAGGGAAATAATTTATTTCTAGTGGTATTTCAACTTTTCCAAATGATAAACTGAGTAATGTGTGGAGGGTTTTGTTTTGGGGGAGTGTCATTCTTAATATAAAATCTGTATTCTATAATCTGTATTCTATAATAATTGATGATAAAACTATATTTGTCTTATAAAACTATTTTGACGAAGACTTCTGAACAAAGGTTTTAACAATAGGAAAATAATCTGTTACATATCTGAAGAATGACTTATGAAGTATATAACAACTATACTTAAGTGCCCACGTGCAAATAGTTACAAATCTGTGAAACTGTTTCCTTTTAAGGTTTTCAAAAAAGAGAGGAAACAAACCTAGATCACACACAGGGGTTCCTGCTCATTCAAACATATCATGCTAAGGAAAGAGTTCTAGTTGGGTATGCTGGTGGTGTAATTTCAGTAATTTTGGAGGCTAAGGCAAGAGGATCACAAGCACAAGTTCAGACTTGGGAACTTAGTGAAACTCCATCATAAATTTTAAATAAAAGTGATAAAGCACTCCTGGGTTCAATCACCAGTACTGCAAAACTAACCATATAAATATAGTGCTGAATTGCTATAAAATTCCTGAGTATTTTGTTTGAATTCCACTAAACAGAAAATATTAAGGTGATAAACAGCATCAGAGCAAACACAGAAATGATCAAAGTGAAACAATTCTTATAAAGATGTGCTTATTAAAGCCAAATACTACTAGGCTTAACTAGGAATTGAAATAGATTCTTTAAATGAGTGATAATTCTGACTTTTAAAAATTCAAATTATTATTTAAAAGGTGGTACTTACATTAATGGATTCAATTTGTCCAAACTCTTCAAAAAGATTGGTTAAATCTTGCTGTGTCGCCTTCTTGTCTACCTGACCAACCCACAGAGTAGTACTACATACTGTCAAGAAATAAACAGACAAAATGACCTAAATCACAAAGATATATAGTTACTTCTTTCAAGTAACTGAAGAAAAAATACTAATAACATTAAATTTAAGATAATATACTTAAACTTCTTATTAATGGACACTTTTATCTACTGTGTTTTTGATCAAATCCAATTCCAGCTACCCATTCACATTTCCACTGAGTCAACCTCTTGAATGTCACCTGTTCTTAATATTTTATGTCATATTTACTAGGGTTCACTGTAGGAGACTATGAGTGGCATATGGCATGCTAGTCTGGGAGATGGAATTTCTTTCTTTTTTCTTTTTTTCTTTTCTCCTTAATTCCCCCAGGTGACTGTAATATGCAACAAAGTTTTAAAACCACTTCCCATTACAATCTTATCTCAGTCTTTCAAATATCCTTTGGCATTAGAATGATTAAGTGGATGTTTTTCCCTCCTCAACAAATTATCTGAAAACCATACTACCTACTTAATTCTTAAGGAATTACTTTGCACAGAGATAAAATGGGGAAATGACTAAATTATAGCTCAACTTGTTATCATGAAAGACTTAAAAGATAAATTTAACTGCCAAAAGTTACTTTTCCTTACTATGTGATATTTTACTCATGAAAATAATAGTAATAAAAAATTCCATTATATTATTCAGCCATAAAAAGATATGAAATCTCTCATTTGTAGGAACATGAATAGAAATGGAGAAGACCGTGATAAGTGAAATAAGGGGGGCACAGAAAGACAAATACTGCATCATCTCACTCATGTGGAAGCTAAACAAAACTGATTTCACAAAAGTAGAGTAAAACAAATGTTAGCAAAGACTGGGAAGGTATGGAAGGGATGCACAGAAAGAAGCTGACTACTGGGTATCAAAACAAGTTGATATTTCTTTTTTTTTCCTTTTCCTTAGCTTTTTTGTAGTACTGGTGATTGCAGTCAGGACTTTGTGCATGCTAGGCAAGTGCTCTACCAGTGAACCACATCCCCAGTTCAGTTGGATAAGAGAAATAAGTTCTGATGTTCTATAGTACAGTAGGGTCATTAGAGTTAAAAGTTTATTAAATTTTCAAAACAGTCAAAAGAATGAATGTTCCCAATACAAAAAATAATAATTGAGATGATGGATATGCTAATTGCCCTGACTTGATCAATACACATTGTATATGTGAATGGAAATATCACATTGTATCCAACAAATATTTACAATCATTGAGTGTCAACCAAAAACTAAAGCATTTCAAAAGAAGAAAGTAAGGTTCCCTGGTTAATAGCTATGTAACAGTGACAGCAACAACATAAGTGAGAACTAAATCAAAGAGACTCTACATAATAGCCCTACCCTAATATTGGTTAATGAATGAGTCTGAATGTCCTACTGGTAATCATGCAAGGAGGCATAGTGCAGATTTTGTGGTCAGACTTTAGACATTATTTCTTTATCAGACAGTACTAAAATTTTTACATTTAGTCTCTTACCCAAGGGACAAAGAAAGACATACAAAGATAAAATATCAATATTAAATTAACACTACCTCTCATAACCAGAAGATAGCCAAGACCTACTCAAATTGCCAAAACGTAATCAAAAGATGGTTGTTGCTACCTTTTATTTTAGGTTTCCACTTTCATGGTACTCTAGCAACAAGAATTATCCCAATTATTTATCTATCTCTCCCATGCAGAAAGAATTTGGAAACCTTCAGAAATTAGGTACCAGGATCAATGTTTAGTTCTTAATGATCATAATTTGTTACATTTAATATACCTCTTTGCCCATCTGTAGTCTACTAGTTCACCTTAGGAGTCACAACCTAGTAAGAATGACCTTGCAGAATTTGGCAGTAATCCATTTTATTATGTTATACTTAACAATCCTACTATATGAACCCTCCCCTAGTCTGCTCCTAAAACAAATTCAACCATTACCAAATTCGTTCTAATTATCCATAATAGATTAACATATAAAGAGGGGAACACAGCCTGTACAATAGGAATTCTTTCTCCAGAATTAACCTGCAAGTTTATAATCTGTTTTAAAAATTATAACAAAGTAGGGCTAAGGGTATGTCTCCAGACTAGAATATTTGCCTAGCATAGACAAGTCCCTGGGTTCAGTCCACAGGGCTGCAAAATAAATTTTACAAACACACACACACACAAAGTATATACTCCACATGATAATTACTTCTATGAATCCAGTGTTCACAGTTGGTTAGGATACTATAGATAGAAGTCACTGCATTATGCTAGAGATATTAGCCTGGTCTGCTTTATGTATCATTAATCAAGTCATATTTTCTAACCTGCACTTCATTTTTTTAAAAAAATCAACTTTAAGCAATCTTAGTATTTGAGTAGAATCTGCTTTTCTTTTCATTCTGTACATTATTTAAAAAAAAAAAAAAAAAAAGAAAAAAAAAAACCCTGAGACATAATCATTCATTCATCTAACCCATTTTCAACTTTTTTTTTTTTTTTCCTGTTTTTGCGGTGCTGGGGATTTGAACCCAGGGCCTTGTGCTTGCAAGGCAAGCACTCTACCAACTGAGCTATATCCCCAGTCCCCATTTTCAACTTTTTAATCCAAAAATAAAATTTGGTTTAGAGATCTTAGGAGATAACTATTTTTTATATGTATAAAACCAAAGTTTTATGAAAGTATGTTACTTACCACTTAATGTTTTAGATCTAATTGGAGGTAATCCCTTTTTCTGCCGTTCCTTCTCCCTTTCTCTGGCTCTCCTTTCACTGGAGTATGAACGTGATGACTTCCTCTTCCTCTCTCTTGAGCGGGACCTGGAACGCTTTCTGTGTTTACGTTTTCGAGATCCAGATCGTGACCTGGACCTCCGTTTCCTTGGTGATCTACAAAAACAAAAACAAACCACCTTTTGTTAACTTTTAAGGACAATGTTGTCCTTCTGTAACACTGTTCAATTCTAAATGAGGGGGAAAATGTACACTCAGCTAACTCTTAAAATACTGAATATTATAATCAAACACACATTGTGCTCAAATCTCAAAGCAACACAGGTCCACATTAACCACAAATATTTGTGTAGTGATTCTGAGTCTTGGCGATTATTCACAATCAGGAGGAAGAAGAATGAGATTTAAAAAAGGGCTTCACTATAAAATTTAGGACACTAAATAATTCAGCTTAGTGTTTTTCAACTTTGAAAATTTATATGGCGCTTCATTTTTTACTATGGAAAGTGAAATACTTTTAAAATTTACTGTGCAGATTTTCAAGAGCATTCACATACAAAAATTAGGATCTAAAAATGTTAAAGACTGGTTAAATTACTAGTTTGGTGGCACATGCCTGTAATTCCAGTGACTCAGGGGAGGTCGATGCAGAAGAATCAAAAGTTCAAGACCAGCCTAGGTAACTCAGCAAGATCCTGTCTCAAAAAAAAAAAAAAAAAAAAAAAAAAAAGGATGTGGGGTGTAACTTAATGGTAGAGTGCCCTGGGTTCAATCCCCAGTAGTGCAACAAAACAAAAGAAAACAAAAAAAAATCATTAAAGCCTATTAAGCCCACCAATAAAAACATTTATTATAATGGCTTGGTATTACAATTAAAGTTTTAAAAAATAATTTTTGAAGTTTTATTTTTTGGGGCCATTTTTAGTATCATGAGATAAAACACAACACAAGAAACATGGCTGTTCAGAGGCAATAATATCCTAAACTAGATGCCTTCCTAGTATTATTAAAATCAAGTATAACCCAAACCCAGTCTCATGATACAGCTATTATTACATAAATCACTCAAATCAGTGGCACAAACATATTCAATTTAAAATGGAACAAAGTCTTTCTTCTGCTTTTATTTTTTTTATATGGGGGCAGGGATTATTGGGGATCGAATTTACAGGCATTTTACTACTGAGCTACATCCCCCAGCCCTGTCTAATTTGATAAAGTCTCTCCAAGTTGCTAAGGACGCCTCACTAAGTTGCTGAGGTTGGCCTTGAACTTGTGATCCTCTTGTCTTAGCCTCCTGAGTCACTGGGATTATAGGTGCGCACTACCATGCCCAGTTTGTTCTTGATTTTGAAATACTTTTTATGAGAACACTTCAAAACTCATTCAAAGAAAAACATCTTTTAATCTTGATGCAAAGAAAAAAAGCCAATGTTTTAAAAGTTCACATGTAGTTATTATTGAATATTATAGGACCTTGAACGAGATCGCGAATGAGTTCTTGATCTGGAGCGAACAGCCACTTTCTTAGCTTCTTGTTCGAAGATTTCCTCTTCCACTCCATCTTGCCCTTCATCTATATCCATATCCTAGAAAGAAAAAGACAAAAATCCCAGCTTACTTTTAGTTACATATCAATTGTACCTTAAAAAATATTCACAATAGTGGCATTAATGCTTAATAGGCAAAACAGATGGAGTGTGGCATTTCTGAAAACCACATTCAGGACATTACCATTATACAGTGTTTTGTTTTCTTTAAATAAGTTTATAAACTATGACTAGATAAAGCATTTACTTTTACCTGTTGCTGAATATCTATAGAATCATCCAAATTTGCTTCAGGCTCAAGAAAATGTTGCTGACTACTTCCTTGTGATGGTGAGGCTGAATGCTCTGATCCAAATGTACCTTCTTGACTATCCTGAGGAGTTGCCTGTTGAGAGCACACAAATGTTGGGAGATAATTTAATTACAAATGAAAATTTGTACACAGCAGATAACCCAAAAAAAAATGTTTAAAAGTAGTCCAACACATAAAGAAATTTCCATGTTAAATAATTTATAAAGTAAAATGGCATATATGAATATATATAAATACAAGTGTACATATATGTATATAAATACAAGTTTATAAATACTTGTATATAAATACAAGTTTATACAAGTTTGAAATCAAGGAATATTAGGGAAGAGACTAAAGTATTTGAGTAAAATGGTTCTTTGATTTTTAGTTATTTTGGTAATGTCCAAATGGCTATTAAAGCAGAAGTTAAGAAGTTTTTTCTCCTGGAAATCACTAGGTAGTTGCTATTCTTACTATTAAAAGGCAAGAAACAGATTAGATAGATGACTTAATTTTGTTTCAGTTGCATCACGCTTCAATAATTTCCCAAGGTTATTTTTTTAAAACGCAAATATTTTACATGAAGAATTCCAAAACTAAAGTAGAATAAATATCAAAAAGATCCTCAAAAAGTAGTTTCCTAGGCCTTAGGGTATATTCAATTTAAATCACGTTTGTACATAATTTTTCTAGACTATGAGAACTCTTGAGAATTGTTATTTCAACCTCAAAATGTCTTTTTAAGAAAGTGAATTTATCCTGGCTATAATATGAAATCTATTTTTCTTTCATTTTTTTTCCTCTATGGGAATAAACAACATGATAGCACATAGCTGCTATTTTGGTCAGTCGGCATTCTTCTTTTGCAATATCATTCAGTATATACTAAAACTGATTATTTTATGTGTCCTTAAAACAAGTTCAAAGGAAGATCAGGACTTAGGTATGAATCACACCAAACCAATTAGGAATTTGTTTTTGAGGGCATTTAAAAAAATATTACTCTTATATTAGTAAGAACATTACTAGTAACATTCAACGTGAAAGAAAATAGCAAAAAGTTGAGTCAAAAAAAAAAAAAATTAAAGAAAAGTGCCAAGTCCTTTAATTTATGACAGAACAGACATTTTCAAGGTTGAGAAATAAACTAAAGCTAAAGTTTGAATTTGAACAGATAACAGTCTTCTATACCATGATATTGACCAAAATAAGTGTTATCTTCCAGAATACATCAAACATGTTTGAAGCATACCCCTGGCTTAAATCTTTAAAATGGTACAGTAACAACAGAATTTGTTAGTAACACAGCAGAAACTTTCCAACTTCATCCTAACGTTTCTTATTTAGTCCTAATTCAGTGTTCATCTGTTGTTCATGTTATTTGTTTTTTACTTCAATACTAAGCATAAAGTTCTACATCTCACCGTACCTGTAGTTCACCCTTAATTATTTAACAGGTTAACCCTTAGTGTAACTATCAAGATTCACTGCAACCAATTTTAGTTTTTGAGTTTCTCTTTTCAGCAGTTTTTCTATTTGAAAAGATTTGTTATTTTTTAACTTTTTCCTTTTTTAGGAAACGTAGGAAGAAAAAGTGAAATTTTACCACGGGGGAGGGGTTAAATTTATTATGTTATCTTGCTATTATGCTTATTAGGCCCACTGGAGTACTTAATAAACGTAAGCTATGTCATGGGATTTTAGACATCTTATTTTTGTATATTTTTAAACAGTTTGCTACTTTATTATTTCTAAGAATTATTTCATTATTACAAATGGTTGTTCAATTATTCCCAATTATATCAAAAAAGAAATAAAACCAATGGAGTTTATTGAAAAGGGTGATTGGATAGTGAAAGAAATATTATTCAGTTTTAATGCATGACCAAAAATATTGTACTACACTTCAAGAAAAGGATTAGACAGCATCTCTTGTAGTCTACTTTTAGCCTTCCTCGAACAGCTGAAAATTCAATTCATAATTTTTTGCAAATAACAGCAACAAAGGGAAGAAAACGGGAATATAATTCACAATTATTAGACGAAGAATGAATACAAAGAAGATTCTAAAAATGATGGTAAAATTTAACATGTAAGCATAATAAATAGCAGGCTATGAATTTTCCAATGACTATACAACCAAGAACTGGTGAAAGAAAAATAGATTTCTAAGGGCAAAAAGGAAATACAGTATTCTCAGTCATTTCAACAAAAAAGATTTTTATCTTGCAGTGCTTTTTCCAACAAGAACCCGGAAATGTTCCATTTTGTTAAAAGAATATGTAATATTTGAGTTTGACACAAAAAGCTTTGCTACATCTAAATTATATTAAAATTCCTATTACAGCTCTCCTTCTCTTTTTAGTCTCACTTCTGTAAATTATTTAGAACATGACTTAAAAAGGTAGGAAAAAGAAGCATTCACTGGACCCAAATGGCAAATGACTTTTTTCTGCTTTACATCCTGGTATACATGTCTACTTTCTTCAGAATATCTTCATGCAAAGCAGCAATGAAAATACTGGGCAGGGGAGGGGAAGTAGAGAATGGGATAAGGTTAACAGCAGCTGGCAGAGACTTCTTTCAAGGTTGGCCCTAATACTGTAATGTGCCATAGTTTAATCACTTAGAAAATTCTTTATTTTTTATGTAGAATGATAATAAAAACTCAAAGACATAGGCTTTACTGAAATCCACACATGCTATACCTACAGCATTTATCTGATTTATGAAGCTAACAACCTTATAATTTCAGTATTTGGAAATGAAACTTATCTAAGATTGTAGACAAGTCATAGAGAGCAACTCAGGACTCGGAATACATTACTCATGTACAGTTCATCTTCAATTATACTCTGCTGTACTGTATAAAAAATTTTTCTGAAAAAAAGTTACATATTTCTGATATCTTAATGAGTGCTTCATTAGTAGGCTGGATCTTCCTTAATCTTTTTATTCTTCTTTGAAAATCTTACCATCAAAATTTCATTTTGAGGGCTGGGGATATAGCTCAGTTGGTAGGGTGTTTGCCTCGCAAGCACAAGGCCCTGGGTTCAAATCCCCAGCACCACAAAAAAAAAAATTTTTTTTTTCATTTTGAGTTACAGCTCTTGTGACCTTTTAACTACTCTAATAAACAATTAGCAAAAACATAAACTAACTTAAGACAACAGAAATCACTCCTCTTCTGACATAATATCTAGTCCCTTCACAATTCTGACCATTCTTCTCTAGAAGTGTCCAGTTTTTCAATTTTGAAGAAATTTTTAATTTTTAATTTTTGTGGACAATAACAATCAACACACACCACAGGTGTGATTAAAACCTGCAATGAGCAGGGCGGCACTATTGATCCTATTCCTTTATCTGAGAAACTATGATAACTTTTAGGCAGCCATGTTCAGCTTACTGGTAAATGAAAATGCCTACCTTTTTTTGCTTATTTTACTTCAAATTAAGTACACTAAGGAAAAAAAATTGGGTAGATGCAATCACAACATTAAATTGAACTGGTATGCAGTTAACTTCCTTTCCCTCTCTAAACCTGTCAGTTTCACTGAAATCACTGTCCATTTGAGGCATGAGAAAATACAGTTGGGTTTTTTTTTTTTTTTTTTTTTTCCCACCTATCCCTTTTCTTCATTGGATTCATTTCAAACAACAAAGTTTTTAAGAACTTCTAAGATCTTCCAAGGAAGATCTTTATGTGGTGAAATTCTGGAATTAATATACAGAGCCAGTAAGTTTAGAATTCTCATTTTTTGGTAGGTGAGATTCTTAGGACAGACTGGCTCGTTCTCAAATTTTTAGTTATTTTCACTTCAGTAACATAAGGTTCATTACAAGTTGGTCTAAAGTACTACCCTGACTTTACTGCTTCTGCTAAATTTTCTGAAATGAAATGAAGATAATTCAAAAAGTATCACATTTACAGCTAAACAAATCTGCTATTGGATAAACTCTTCTACCACACTCCATGCTGCCTCTGCATAAATTCTGTGATTTTGTATCACATCACTGACAACCAATTTCTTTTGGATTTCACTATGTTTTTCATTAAATGACATTCAAATGTTCTTGTCATCTTGGATTCTCAGGTAAATATCTGCTTGATATATATATACTACCCTTATTCTGACGACTTCTATCAGAATTAGCTCCTCAAAACAAGGTATGAAATTCCATTCTTAGAATTCTATGCATGAGTTCCATGAATATCCATTTTATACTGACTATCTGCATTAAAAGGACAAGTGCAGGCACCACCTATGTCAAGTTGTACCCATTCCCATCTACATACACAACCAGTGTAACTCCACATCATGTACAACAAGAATGAGAAATTGTACTACATGTATGTATAATATGTTAAAATGGATTCTACTGTCAAATATATCTAAAAAGAATAAATAAAATTTAAAAAACAACAACTAAATAAATGGATGCAGTTTAGCAAAGTTTGTAAAAAATTGTAACAGCAATATTGCAAATTTTCTTCCAGAAGAATGAATGACCCAAGTCCCAAAGTGGTACTTTTTCTATGAAACATACATCATTTAGACATTTTAAAAAGGGAACCAATTCTGTATTTTTGGATAGGATAACTCGATAGATAATTTTATTTGAACTAACTGTGAATTTTTTGTGGAATACATATTGTACATACTCACTGTAGTTTTTAAAAAATGCGTATTAAAAACAAAAGGCACTTGTAACCTCAAAAAATAATAATAAAGTACCCATTCTCTCTTCCATAGTCCCATAATCCTTTACTTTAACCTGTATTAAAGAAACTTCTGCCATGTGCTCACACAAATGTATGTGCTCCACCAGAGAAGAGGTTACTTGAAGCCAGAACTAAGGTAACCTTTTCCTGTCCAACTTTATATACATTGCTTCCTTAAGAATGTATTGCTCACACTTACAAAATTTTTGTATTGTGCTATAAATTCATTAATCCCCTAGTTTTTATTATAGGGATAAAGTGTGTGGGCTGAGGGGGCTTCCTAACACTCCTGAACAGTTTGTACCTATAAGTATTTCTCATATACAGCAGAAAAATGCTTTGTAAATGAATTTAATCTTAGCTCTGCAACTTCACATATTTTATCAATTCTAAGGTATAATATTTTTTCGTGTTTTATTATCCCTAAAATTAGCAAGATTCTTACAATTCAAAAGGATGTTAGGCTGTAGTTAAAAGTATTTTGAAATTCTTAGTTATATATACATAATGTGTCTTATGACTGCACATATATAATATTGGTTTTGTACTTTTGTATTAGATGTTTAATCATCAAATTTCAACTTCCGCTGGAGTAAAATAAGAGTCACAGTGTCTACCTCATGAGGGTTAAACGTAATTATGCCTACATTTTGCCTATTACACTGCTGATCATGCTCCTGTCACATGGTAGTAGCAATTAAAATTTTAAGTTTAAAGACAGCAATCCATTTTGTCGTCATTACCACCACCAATAACACATCATCACTGCCTTGCTAAACAAGGAACAGAAGTCACACCAAGTTTTAAGTGGTGATTCTGAAATCCCACCCTTCTGTCCACTGGTACACTGATACTAATTTCTACAATATGGATTCATTAAGTTGCCAGAATACAATCTGATTATAGAAAAAAACAAACTATAAATGTCTTGAAAAGACTGATCTTCCTAGTAATAAACGTTTTTTTTTTTTTAAAAAAGTCATTATACCTATGAAAGGAAAAAAAGTGACTGGAAAAATAAGAAAACAAACAAAAACCAATCATCCTAAAAATAATTCTCATCTACAAAATACAAACAGCAATAACTCCAAAGACCACAAGATGGGGTTATGAACCTTTTGAGGCTGTTGCTGTTCCAAGAGCTGCTGTCTGAGATGTTCAAGGTTTTGCTGTTGTAGTTGTTCTGCTATCTGATGAAAAATGGAATTGTTCACAGATTCTGAAACATGAGAACTAAAAGGAAAGACAAATAGAAATATATTTAAAATCCACTGAAGATACTATGAAAATAACTAATTAATCAAAGAAAACAAACAAAAGCCAATTCAAGAAATCATATTCTCTTCTGAAATATTAATACCCAGAATTGAATAATAATATTAATATGAAGAGAAATATATTCAATAATTTTTCAATAGATATATAACATGTTAGAGATGCTCTGTTGAAGGTTTCAGGCTATTAAATGCAGATACATTAGTGATTTTTAAATCTCAATAAAACACTTTTATAAACAATTTAAAGTATTTAAACAAGGTCATTTCAACTCCTTTTCTAACTGTGAGATACTGGGGGACATGCTATATTAATCATGTGTAAAATCTACAATTATAATTGACCAAAAAAAATTAATATGCTTAGAAATGAATACATGTTATTAGGTATACTGACACATTAAGACAAGAGAGAGAAAACAATTTCAACTATGCTCTGAGAAACGCACTCCCAGAATAACCTGGAATTCTGTGTGCCATAATGTAAGAAATGAACAAAAAAATCCCAAAGGGGACAAGCAGATGGTGAGAACTCTTGAAACAGTTGTGGGGGACAGGGAGGTGTGCTTCATCTGGAGCAAATAAACCTAACAGGAAGAACGATATCTACCTTCACACATGGAAGACTACATCTCAAAATATAATGGAGCAAATTTGTTTCCTTGCTTTAGAAGGAATCAGTGTGTAGAAAACAAATGGAATTCAGTTCAACAAAAGAACATGCAATAACAACAATACTTAAATTCTTAGTTCAGAAGGCATTAAAACACTGGATACTTAAACTATATCAGGACTGTTGAAGGATATTCTTACGTTACTTAGGACACTGATTTACGTGTCTTTTTCTCTCTCTCTTTTTTTTCTATAATGGGGACTGAAACCAGGGGTGCCTTACCACTAAGCTACATTCTCAGTCCTTTTTACTTTTAATTTTGAGGGAGAGTTTCCCTAAATTGCCCAGGGTGGCCTTGAACTTGAGATCCTCCTGCTTAAGTCAAATACCTGGGATTACAGACATGTGCCACCACAACCAGCATTCTAAACAATTTCAAATGCTCCTTCCATCTTTATAATTTATAATCTAAACTACTAGTTTTAATTTTGTCAAGGTAAATCCTCTTAACAAACGAATACATTTGCATTTTATACCTATGCTATTTCTGTTTGAAGGAAGAATCCTAGGGGCTTTCTTCATTTCATCCCCCTCCTTCCATCTCCTAACTTCTACCTCCCACTCTCCAACAGTTCCTGCTATTAAGTCTTTGCATGTACCTTCACAGAATCTAGGACTCTGCTGAACTATTTAGCAGAGGTCGGGGAGTGGTCCCTGATTTAAAAAAACAAAAAACAAAACAGACTCCATTTCTTAAAAATCAACAGCATCCCCATAACATCAATTCTCATTTCTGATTAGTCTGCTGCACTTCCCAGAATTTGGTGACCTTCCTAGAAGCAGACTTTGCACTAGAAACAAGTTATCGTCCTTGTATTGCAAATATTCTTAAAATTTAGTTAAATAAAACGAAGAGATGTAAAAACGTATCACAACTAGCTTTACCCTTATTTATCAATTTTACTATAAAAAATTTGACATAATGAAACTATTTGAAAAATTTGAAAATGAGTATAAATAATCTAGGGAGACAAGACAGCAATTCTGCCACCTTTCTGTATGTAAGAGTTTAATAGCCTGAAATAACAATCTTAACACAGTCAAAGTATACTGAGTAGATGGTAACATCTCACCCAATATTTACAAAAGTATCAGAAAAAGAAACTGATTAAAGAAAAATATAATTCTTACAGTTGAGGCGTTGGCATTTCCTTTTTGGGTTCTTCACTATGCTCAGAATCTTCCCCAAAATCAAATCTATCCATCAACTTCTGGGGGGAGGGGAGGGCAGGGAAAAAGAGACAAATTAAAGTGCTTTACATAAATGTAAGTTACAAATGCTACTTTAAATGTCAATGATATTCCATTAGTTTATTTCTTCATTTAATATGTTCTTTTAGAGTGAAGCACTGTGAGAATCTCTCTTCTTTAAAGTACCATGACAGACACAGTACATAGTCCCTTATCCAGTTTCGATTTCTCCAATTTCAGTTATCCTCTCCTCAATAGCAGCCTAAAACTTTATATTTGTCTTGATTTGTTCGTGAGTCCATATTCACATAGTTTTAATTGTTAATTTTTTACTGTGCCTTCTTTATGGATTAAATTTCATTGCAAGTATTAATATATATGAAAAATATCGTGTTTGTGTGTGTGTGTGTGTGTGTGTGTGTGTGTGTGTGTGTGTGTATGCGCATGTAGTTTCAGGTAACCTGCAGAGGTCCCAGAATGTATTCCTGAGGACTCAGGAGATCTACTGTGTTGTCTTATAACAAAACAAATTGTAAAATAGGCAATATAATCACTAATGATAATTGTATACAAGACTAAGAATTAAAATAATGAAGTGATCTGCTCATGTCAAAACAGCTTGGTAATACCTGAAGCATAATCAGTGAATTTATTCCTTGATAGAAGATGAGGATCCTCATCTTCGTATGTTCCATCACCTTCTGAGTGCTCAACTTAAAGGCTTTTGATATGGTCAACCTATTTACATTAAATTAGACACAGACACTACTGCCACAATGGAGAATACACTTACCATTTATCTTTAGTTAAAAGAAGTATTTTAAAGGTTTGAAGAGGAATTTTTAAAGTCTAAATCGTTTTTAAATTTAAAATGCCTTCTACAGTACACTGTATACAGGCACAAGTCTACGATAAGATACAATTTGTTGAATCCACGTGAAATTTCACACAATTTAATGTTTCCTATTGAATGGATCTGGTATTTTAATGACTACCTTGTTGAAAGGGACTCCCTGCTCCAAGGGAGTAAGTGTGTTGGCTGCTGCGGCTGCAGCTGTAAGCTGTGCTGTGAGAGCCTGCAACTGGACCACAAGACCAGCATCCAGGGCCTGGAGGATGGAAGGCTGCGGCTTCTGCTGTTGTATCTGTAAGGTTTGTATTAACTGCTGAAGCTAGAGGAGAAATAAAACAGTTGTTGCGATATATTTATAAGCATACCCATTTAAAACTTTTAGTTAATAAATGTAATGATTTACAATCTTAGGCAATGAAAAAAAGTCTTTCTTTGTATGCATATATAACACAGTCCTTAATAAGTTAGTCCTACTTCTGGAAAGTCAGAAAACTTTCAACAAAATAAAGTAATTATACCATAACAACCAGAAAAAGAACTCCTAACAAGCTGAATGACATTTTTCACTATGTTTCTCACCCCTCCTTCCATTAACTCCATAAAGGGATAAGCACTGACAACAGCAGAGCTTTCACTATCATTCAGATTTATCATCTAAGAACACACTTCTCAAAGGAGAGCAATTAAGAAATTTATTGTTACAGCCAAGTATGAGACTAAAGAAACAAGTTATTAACAATGAATAGTGTCAACTATGGTAAAAAGAAACCCATTTCCCACTATTACTCACTTTTGCTAAAAAGCTTGTAAGATGTTTAAGATTCATAAATAAGAAATCCCTACATTCATCACAGAAATAATACACAATTGAGCTCTTTACCTGTAATATGCAAATTGGTGCAGTTGGACAGGAAGAGTAACTTCCAATGTTACTATGAGAACGTATGTTACATAGAGAACTATGGTTAACAATTAATTGAGTTTTTTAAATAGCCATCAGATTTTTAATGTTCCCAACAAAAAGAAATGAAAAATGACTGAGGTGATAGCTATGCCAACTACCCTGATCATTACACATTATGTACACATATTGAAATGTCACTCTATAACCCATAAATGTGCAATACTACTATGTGTCAATTAAAATGAAAGTAATTTTTAAGAAGCCCTAAGCCTGAGTTATCTGAAAATTATCAATTTAGATTTGAAAAATAGAAACAGCAAACCTACTGATAGCCAAGACATCTGTATTCCTTTAAGTTCAACATATAGTATGAGAAAGTACAAATGTCATGTAAGATGACAGTAAATAAGATCATTCATGCCTATTCTAAAATAGTAACATTAGGAAACAAACTAGAACTGCTTAACTACCAAGCATCTTCTTTAAAGCTACTATTGGAATAAAAAAGAAAATGCAAAAATACATGAGTTAAGTCACTGCACTCAGGAAGCTCCAGAACGACTAAGACCAACAAACACACAGGAGAAACAAGAACTCTCTACATTACTGTGATGAAGGAAGGAAAGGAAGGGAAGGAGAGCCTTCTGACATCATCATTTTTCCCAACGACACTGTTATTCTTTCAGTCATCCAAATTCAAAAAAATCATCTCAGCATTCAACTTTTTCTTCTACGGACATCACTGCTGTGTCAATTTCTTCATTACCTGTTTGTATTAACCCTCCTTGTACTATTTTCTTTGGAAAGCAATAAAAATAACGGTCTTACTATCTCTATACTACTGGAAAATTTCTATCAGAAATATTAACCTAGTAGCATCTTTTAAAATGAAAGAGTGCTTCATAAATTACTATAAAGATATTATCACAAAATAAGTTTACAATTTCAGTTAATATTCAGTTTATAATTGGTTTCCTGTCTCAAAAATGCAGAAACTCTTGTGTGCGAGTGTCAATATGCAATAAAGAATCCTGCCCATTATGTATAAGGCACCGTTAAAAATATTTTTTTTTAAATGCAGAAACTGGGGCTGGGGCTGGGGCTCACTGGTAGAGCACTTGCCTAGGAGGTGTGAGGCAGTGGATTCAATCCTCAGCACCACATTTTAAAAGAAAAATTTAAAAAGGTATTGTGTCCATCTACAACTTTATAAAAAAAATGCAGGAACTGTATCCAGTCTGAGATTACCCATTGAGCTGATTTTTATACTTTTAAAAGACTGCACAGGTACCACATTTTTGAGCTTATCTTTTTGGAGAGTACACCCCATAGTCATTACCTCTCTTTTAATATCGCTACTAACAAAGGAAGTCTCTAGACCTCTCTCCAACTCGTTTAACATAGTAATCAGATCATGTGGCTTCAATACACAGATCTATCCATTCCCCATTGCTCAGTATATGAATCCCGTCATTTCTCAAGTTGCTCTCTATGGTTTTCAGAACCAACACTGTTATACCTCTGTCATTCATTCCACAAAAATATACTGAATACCTACTATCATACAGACATAGACTGAAAAAAATAGGCAAAAATCCCAGCCCTAATACAACATATAAAGTACATGCAGCAGGAAGAAACGAGGTAACAACTTCAAAAAAACAAATGAATTACATAATGTCATATAAGGTAGAAATGCTAAGGAAGGAAAGAAATGTGAGAGGAAAAGAAGGTAAGTCCAGTTTATACTATTAAACAGCAGTCACTGAAGTTCTTGTTACGATGACTTAACAACTTACAGGAGAATGAAACCATATGAAAATATGGGGAAAGACAATTTTCAGTATAGGAATCACCAAGTGCACATATCTTGGGGCAGGATTGTAAGTAGTATAAGTAAGGAATAGCAAAAAAGGCAGGTGTGGCTGGGGTAGAACAAATCAAAGAGAGAAAAGTGATGAAGAGAAACAAATGATAACAAGAGGGATCAATATAAACAAAACACATCACTAGTTTAGAGAAAATGATGGACTGGTGATGAAAATACTGAGAAGGAAACAAGAGATCAAGCTGAGAACATATAAAGCTTAGTGAAGTGACTATACAGCTTTACTGAGTCAAACAGGGAGCCACTGAGTTCCTGAGAGAGACCGTAGTGGAGCAAGGGTGAATGCACCATTAAGAGGCAACTGCAAGGAAGCAGGTAGTAGTGTGGCTTGACTCTAGTGATGAGGAGTGAGAAGTGGCTGGATTCAGAATCTATCACAGGTAGGCGATTTCTTTCTTTCCAGGGCCTCACACACGGTAGGCAACCGCTCTACCACTGAATTATATCCCCAGCCCTAGAAGATTTGAGATCAGATGTGATGAGCAAAAGAAAGAAATCAAGGATAAATCACTTTGAATCTGATAGGCTCGTTATTTTTGAGCTTAAGCAAAAAAGAAACACTTCTGAATATATCTTTTAATACAAAATTTAAACCTAACTGGAAGGATACATATCCATTAATGAAGACTACGCAGACAGAGCAGGTTTCATTTGAAAGACTGAGAATCCATCTTTCACTCACTAGTCTCTCTGTCTACATAACTCAACCTTAGCACCTCTTTCTTACCTCTACTTTAAAAAACAAACTGTCATTTGTACAAAAGAACTTTCCCTGAAATAATTATTTAAGACAAAGCATTATCTCTAATTTTGAATTTCCAAAGTCTTTTTTCTCAAGATTCTTATTCATTTTTCATTTTAATTATATTTATGTATTCCAATTACCTTGTCTATTAGACTTTAGGCTTCAAGAAGCCAACGAATGTCCTGTTTATCTTGTACACCCCACCACAAAGCCCAGAGCCTCAAACAGTGTGAACGCTATCACTGCATCTAGATAGTGTAGTAAGAAAAATATACAGGACAGAGGAACTTAAATCAAAGAGACAGAATTATCATTAATTGCAAATAATATGATTTAATTGGAAAATGAAATAAATCAAAAACAAAGACTGGCACTGAAAACAAAAATCCAATCTACTCAAGTGTATTCACAGGAATCTACAAAATATAGAAACCACATTTAATAAGTTACAAAGCCTAAGCTACCACGTGACAATGGAATACTTAAACACTGTAAAGCTATCTCTTTCCTATCCCTCAAATGAATGGTCTTCTGTAGCCCGATTCTTCTCTGTCTTAACAGTGGAGCCACCGTAGCTTGCTTTCTATTCCCACTACCCAACACACGACTGCCCACCGTGACGATTTTGATATCTGCCATTTGCTCTGCTTCCCATCATCCTGTCCTGCTAGGACTAGTCTCAAAGTCTCAATTCAACACCAGTTCTTCAAAGCACATCCTCTTGTGGCATCCCTTCTCTAATTCTGACCCTATCCCAATTTGGTCACCCTACACAATCTTTTCTAAGACAATTATGACCATTTAAAGTAATTTTGTCATTTTTAAATCATCTGTCTCCCCTAAGACATCTATCCCTAAGATAGAAGAGCAGTCCATCCATTTTGTGACTGGGGTTGCAACACCACATAATAATGTTTGGCACAAACTATGTGCTAAAAAATTAGAGGAGTCTGCCAAACAATTTTTTAATAAAATATTTATTTATTGAGTGGGGGGCTGGGATTGAACCCAAGGGTACTTTACCACCGAGTTACATCCCCAGATCTTTTTATTTTTTTTACTTTGGAACATGGTCTCACTAAGTTGCTGAGGCTGGCCTCAAACTTGCAATCCTCTTGCCTCAGCCTCCCAGGTCACTGAAATTAAAAGCGAAGCCACCATGCCTGGCATAAAAATTTTTAATAACATGAAAGTAACTGTGATGAATTACTAAATGAAAAGTGGCAGTTATAGAGTAAGCTATACAGTGATCCCATTTTCAGAAAACTACAGAAATACTTACATCTAGGTGGCATATTATAAAACAGTACATTAGGAAAATAATGAATTATACATCATTCTCAACATAAGAAAAAACCTGCTCACCTGTTGGCCTTGAGGACTTTGTAAGATTTGAGCAACTGCTGCAAGTGTATCCGTATTTGTTATCTGAGATACCCATGGATCAGGCAGGCCTTGGACCACATTGGCTGGAGTAACAGGTGTCACAGGTGTTCCTTTTAAAAAAGACATCACACAGTTCACCAAACAGAAGTAAATAAATATAACTTGAAAAAGCTGAGGGACTTTTTCTACTACCTTTATAAAATAGACAAATCTATATAAATGTCTTTATTTTATTGGCAGCATTTAGAAAAAACATTTTAAAATCCTTCATGTAATCAGGCTTAAAAAAAAAAAAAAAACATGAGATTGTCCATACTTGTCCTCAATGAACTAAGATACTACTTTAACAAAGCATACTTAGCATTCATTAAAAACTGATCTACAAGTTTAATGAAGCTTACTTAGAAGCCATGAAAAACCTTACTTAAGAAGACACTCAATAACAAGGAATAATCAAAACACAACCTTTGATGGAGATAGTACTTATAATAAAAATTTTTTTTCAAGTAAGTATGCATATAAATACACGACAAAAACTAAGCATGTACCAAAATGTTAACAAATTCAATTCTTGGAATTGTGATAAAAATTTTAAATATCATGTAAATACCCTAAGAAAACATGATTTTGAGATTATTACTAAAGCATTCTTGGCATTATCAAACAATTTAAGCTTCTTAGTAAAGATTAAGTTATCCTAATTTCCTGTAAATATCAAGTTGATTTATATGTCTAGTGTTAAGAAGTTACGGACAACCCAAATAATCTGGAAAACCCTAACTGACACACACACTCATTTTCCAAAGTTCATTATATTTATGTTTCCTGGGATTAAAAAAAAAAAAAAAAAAAAAAAAACTTTCTGAATTTTAGAATTACACAGAAACAACTACACATGCTGGCACACCCCTACAATCCCAGTGACTCAGGAGGCTGAGGCAGGAGGATCCAAATTTAAGGCCAATCTCAGCAACTAAGTGGGACCTTTCTCAAAAAGTAAGAAAGACCGACATGATGGTGCATGTCTATAATCCCAGCAGCTAGAGAGGCTGAGGCAGAAAGATTTCAAGTTCAAAGCCAGCCTCAAAAATTTAGGGAAGCCCTGAGCAACTAAGCAAGACCCTGTCACAAAATAAAAAATGAAAAGGGCTGGGGATATAGCTCAGTGGTTAAGCACCCCTGGGTTCAATCTCCAGCACCAAAAAAAGGACAGGGGGAGTGGGGATGTGGCTCAATGATAGAACACCCCTAGGTTCAATCCCACTTAAATAAACACATACCAACACTTGATTTTATTTTTCCTTTTGAATTATATTTTCTTTCAATTATCTAATATAGTATCAAAATTCTCCTGTAGTTTCAAATTGTTATTGTATACATGAATCATGTGAAAATATGAGCTGCTTATTTAGACATCAAATCTATATTGCGGTAATTATACCTGGAGTATTGCTCATAGCGGCAGTAGTACTGGCCAAAACAGGTGTGACGACGGGAGGAGGAATCCCTGCTGCCATATCCAAAAGCGGTTGAATAATCTCACTCTTAAATACATTATTCTTCTGCCATAAGTTTAAGACTCTCACTATTTTACTCTAGAGAAAAAAGAAATAGGACATTTTGATTTTTTGCTTTCAAAACATTAGCACAATCATTTCACATGGGCTATTAGGGTGCAGGAAGGGAAGGCGAGATTAAAACACTTCTGTGGTACTTTCTACCACTGAAAATCTGTTTTCTACCATTTTGCATTTGCTAACCTTAATCGAGGGGAGGGAACATTAATTCTAATAGACATACAATATAGATGAAAGCTACACTTACACTGAGCTGAAGGCAGGCATGACAACTAGTCCCTATCTCCTAAGCAATTCTAATTAGCTTAATACTATGATTGCCCTGTAGAATTGTATTAAGTATTCTGAAGCAGAGTTAGGATTCATCTCAGTACTAAATTTAGATTTAAAGTTAATTTTAACTTTGTCTCATAAAATGCTTATCTTTTGAACAAATAAGTAACTCCAGGACAAAGTCCTCATCTAATGTAACTCTTAACAAATTTTCATTTTATAAACTATTTAAATATAGGAGAGGGTATTTCTTCATATAAGAATTTAACCAAGGGGTGGGAATGTAACCTCACTAGTGAACAATGTGTAGCATCCATGAAGCCCTGAGTTGGATCCTGCCATCAGAAGAAAACAAATATTTTTAAACAAGTTATTCCTTCCTTTCTAAGGACCTGACCATAAATTCTACTTCCCTATTGATGCTTTAAACCAGAGACGACACACTTCTGTATGAACAGAATGTGAAATAGAACTTCTTCACTCTCCACTTTCCCTTTTTCATTATTCTTTCTGACTCTCTCCCTTGTGGCATAATGCTGATTCCATAATAGCATTACTTAATTTGGCTCACAGAATGATAAATCATGTAATATACGAATAATGTTCTACATTTATTTCATTTCTTACAATAATATGAGAAGTATTTATCATTCTGTTTTTAAAAAAAACTGCTTGCTACTAACTAGCAGATTTACATATCTGAACCATCTCAGTGGTTTTCTTTTCTCTTTCTCCTAGGTCCTTTAATAGCAACATTGAATCCAATTTACTCTTACTCCCCCTAAAGATTCGCAACATTGCCTAACCCAACCCACTACATACACAGATATCTCAAATCTTTGTTTTAATCTCACCCCTTTCTAGATCATTTATGCATTCATTCAGAGTACTTCGTATTTTGGTAAGACTCCACTCAGACATATAACATTTATGCAGTTGCTATAAAATTCATGAAATTCATGCTCTCTACATAACCTTTCTTGGTCTTAAGCCAAAAGTGTAAATGAAAAAAAAAAAAAACATTATTTTTGAAATCTTTAGTTCCCTTATTTATAAAAATGAGACTGTGTACCAGAAGTATTCTTGGGTTTCTTTTCTCAATTTCAAATTGTTTCTGTTTAGGCAGACTAGTATTCTGAAGGTCTTGGTCTTAACCACTCCCAATTTTGAACTTCCTGGCACAGAGCTGTATCTTAACTTATTACTTACAGCAACACGATAAAATAGTACTTCACACTTTAATTACATATATCCTAATCTTGCTCCAAAAGAGATTAAGGGAAATTTCACTTAGTTGTGAAGTTTTGTTTAATTACACTCTTGCCTGTCTCCTCTATTATATTCTGTGTATTATAAACTTGAAAAGATAGGTATTACCAACTTCTATTTTTGGGATAATTCTGAAATCTAACAGCCTAATTAACAATATTTAGAGAAAACTGATGAAAAGAAAAATTCCCAGTATCTCCATTGGGTATGTGAAATTTTTCCTGAAAGCTTCAGATTTACCAGCAGAAGAATATGCCCAATAAAGAGAAATGTCTCAAGATGTTCTACAATATTTTTTTAAGTAAAATCAACTGGACTGTTTACTAAAACCTTGCTTAATGAAATACAAATATTTTTCCCAGAATATACACTTAAATCAGTAAGCCATATACACTTAAGTCAATGAAGCCAGAATGTCACTAAAATACAATGATTACATAGTAAGTATTTCCTTGATACTGACACTGAACAATCTGATCCACAACTTCCTAAATACATAAAAGTTCTGTAAACAATAACTAAGTACAAATCACTACTAATTGTGAGGCTACTTACATTAGGGGAAAAAAGGAGCTGTTATTGTGTATTAAAAAAGAGCAATTTTCAGAATAAAGATCTGGTTTATTAAGTTCCTCATACTATTATGTTCAAATATTTTAAAATTATGTCCAAATCACTCATTAAAATGCAAGTTTTTGTTCTTCAGATGAAGCATAGGAGAACAACAGGACAAGCAGGGCACAGAGGTTGCATGAGTAATCTTAGCAGTTTGGAGGCTGGGGCAGGAGGATCACAAATTCAAGGTAAGACTTGGCAATAAAGAGAGACCTAGCAACTCAGTGAGACTGTCTCAAACTCTAAAAGGGGCAGTAGGTGCTGGGGATGCAGCTCGGCAGTAAATATGGTATTGGGATCAACCTCCAGCATGAAAAAAAGAAAAGAAAATTATACAACAAATGTTTCCTAACTTCAGATTTGACTACTACTTCTTTGTAAAATGTGAGCACTTATAAAGTTCTGTGCCTTACATAAGAATATATTAGTTTCTAAGACATCATGTTATTCAAACAACTAGTACCTAACAACTATCATTCTAAAAATCTACATACCAACACATAATGCCCCTTGTTTATTGTCAAAATTACAGCATGAATATAATCTTTCTTCTTACAGTTTAAAAAAACCAAAAGGCCCTATTCCTTAAACACTTATAAATAAAAGATATCACATTATGAGATATACAACCTGAAGACTGATTTGTTCCTTGTAACTGACAGAAATCAAAGTACAAATAATGAAATTTCGAAGTCAAGGTATTGGGTTACTTTTAAAAATTTTGATATAAAATTTCGACACAGCAAGTTTTATTAGATGGGATCATAAAGTACCTATTTTAACAGATAGACCACTTAAAATCTAAAACATTTTTTCGGCCTTTCAAAGAATCAAAGTACCAAGGCAATGAAAAACAAAAACTGTGAGGCAATAAGTCTAAAAATAGTTCACTAAGAATATATTTAATAAATTTATCTGTGTATCTATCCATTATAACAAGATTTTCTTCCAGTTCAAGATTCTCTTATGGTTATTTAACATAAAACTACCTATGAAGATGGTTTGTTTGCTCATAACTGTCAACTCGTGTGACTGACATTAGGATACCTGGGTATTTGTGATTGCAACGGTATTTTTTGTATTGCCTACTTTATTGTGTAAAGTGGTCTATGAAATATTGTCATATTTTATATGTAAATGCCCTTTTTAAATAAATAAAACTACTTAGACATGAGTTCCATTAGTCTTCACCCATTCTTACCATTTGCTAATTAATCAACACAGCATTCAGCCCTGTCAAAAATCACACCTAGGGGTGGGGGTGTGGCTCAGCGGTGGAAGCTTGCCTAGTACAGGTGAGGTCCTGGGTTCAATTCACAGCACCACGTAAAAATAAATAAATAAATAATACAGGTTCGTTCACAACTAAAATATATATATAAAATGTGCGCGCACACACAGTTTTTTTAAAGACTTTAAAAAAAAAAAAAAAAACCCACACCTAAATAGCCAAATCAGCATCCAAAATGAGTAACCCAAAATTTCAGAACAAATACAAAAATAAACTCCTTTTTATTCTGCCTCTGGCATTTTCCTATAACACTTTTAATAAAATTGTACCATAACAAAAGAATTCTGATTTACAATTACTTTCTATGAAGTACTTGGCAAAACCATTTTTCACGAACAATGAAAAGGAAAATATGACCTCAAATCATATCATCACAATCCTGAAATGGTCGCAGATTTAAATAAGTTTAATACAATTCTAAAAGACACTGTGGTCAATTTCTTTAACAGTATGCTTTAATAAATGAAAACATAGCAAAACGAACATCATTCTACTCTCCAAGGAATTCTAATAACAAAAAGGAATGTGGATAGTGTAATAATTAAATATTCAAATTTAGAATAATCTAAAGACTCTAACGCCAAGCAAAAATAGCAGCATACCTTGTCATCCCCAGGGCAACGATACAAATTCTGGAAAGTGCTAATGATGTTATTACTAAATCGAGGTGCAAACACATCCTTTTCTTGACCAAACTGATGTCGGGATTGTCTCACAATAGAGTCAATAACATAAAGTCCAGGTACTTTGTATTCTGGTTTACACTGAAGAGAAAAACAGTGGGAAGGGAAGAAAACAGAAAGGTAAAAATCATCATAAATCCTATGGAAATACACAAACACTGCTCATGTTGTAATGAATATTCAAACACTGAGTATTCCACACCATATGTCTCTGGAATGGCATTTTAAAGAAACTACTTTGGCTACTCTCCTCATTCAGTTCAACTGTCAGTCATTCAAGTTCCAAAATAGTGCATAACTGATTTCAATGAAAAAAACCAAACTTGTAAATAAGGTATTGTTATAATTTTTAAATTTGCATAATGATTTTGAAAAGCTATGGAAGGAAGAAAAAAATTAAGGACTCTAGAAACTTCATTGCCTAAATGTATTAATTTCATATAAAACACATAACAAAAGGGTTTCTATACTAATTTAAAAAACAAACAAATGGCAAATTATACCATTCTAAATACATGCAACCCAATTTATCCTATGAAAACATTTTTTCAGGAACTCTCCTAGGTTATTTCTCAACCCTCATGTGAGACTGTAAGTCCTCTACTTTTTAACCACAGGCTTTTCTGGCCTTCGGTAACTAAGTCAGCACAATGAAGAATCCTTCTAAATATCAAGCTTACTACTCCTATTTTGTTTCCATACCAAAAACATAAGAAAATCCGCCTAACAACATGTATTGATTAAAAGAAAATTATAGTTACAGAGCAAGTTCATTTTTTAGTAGTATAAAAGCTTAAGTATTTTCACCTAAAATTACTTTCCAGAAATCATATATAGCACTAAAACAAAACTGTATTCTTAGGAGAATGTTCTTGGAAACCTAAGGATTATTATCACTGAGACAAGACTCCCCCACTAGGGCTGGGGAAGCAGTTCAGTGGCAAAGCGCTTGCCTAGCATGTGAGGCATTGGGTTCGATCCTTAGCACCACATAAAAAAAATAAACAAATAAAAAATAAAATAAAATAAAAGCATTCAGTCCACCTACAACTACAAAATAATTTTTTTTTAAACAAACAAAAAGAACCCAAAACCCATCCCTAACACACACGCACACGCGCGCGCACACAATTTTCTAACTGGGATTTCCAGCCAAAACTATGGATGATTTCATTCTTCAAAAAAGGTAAGCGGCATTTCGTTTCTGCCTTAAAATCCTTTTTGAACACCTGTTTTACTGTAAGGGTTTTTATTAAGCCAAAAAAAAAAAAAAAAAAAAAAAAAAAAAGCAGAGATTTAACTGTAATTCAAAAGAGTCTATTAGGAGAGATTTGGGCTATCATGTACTTGTATTTCATAAAAGAGCAAAAACTGTTAGTGTTTGGACATTAAAGATTTAGAATAAAGGACCAAAAAAGTCTTTGTTTTAAAGTTAATGTTTTTCAATGTCTCAAAGAGTTGAGACATTCAACCCTCAGTTCCAAAAAACTAACTTATTTTCCTTCAGTTCATACATCTAGTCAAGGCTAACTTCTTTTTACTATAATACATTCGAATAATTAACTACCTACCCTGGCTAACAATACATGTCAATAGACAAAACTTTCTAAACTTAATAAAAACCAGAACATCCATGTTGTTAAACACACACACAAATACACTTACATAAAATATTCCCCAGTGCTAGAAACACATATCTGTGCTTAACAATTATTTATTGACTGGCATTTAAATTTTTCCAAAGGCAGAAAACAATCTTATACATAATGCATTATTTTACACAAATGATTATCTTAGAGTAAGACTGAACAGAACTTATAAGTCACTGATAAGAGCTTTAAAAATGTGATAAGTAATGCAATTAATTTATGTGGTGTATTTTTAAATATTTTCCTTCGATTTATACCGAAAACTCAGATCATAAACTCACAATTCAGAAGAATGATGAGTACATACGCCGCCTATCACCTGCCATTTGCCCGATCACCTGTCTTTAATCTATCCATCACACAGCACAAGGTCCATCTGCCCATTGTCCACCCTTAGCCTGCAGACTGCCAGTGAATGGCCTACTGCCGCTGTTACCTGGAAGTTCATTGTCACAGTACTCACAGGTTTAGTTACATGTGGCTGCCATTTGGGGACAGTAGCCAGGACCTGTAGGCCCGCACAACGGAGACCTGCCTTCAGACTCAGCACCCGTACTGCCGCTCCCTATTTGCCAACACTTTGGAAGCCAGCGCAACCATCTTGGATTAGCCGGGAAGCAGAAGCCACCAACTGTAGGTGGGGCAACTCCCATCCTGAGACGCCTCAGGTACCTCTCATGCATGAGGCTACTGAAGACTGGTTTGAATAGTATAGTACTGTTAGAGTGTAAATTATTTTTCCTCCTTTTTAAAGTTTTTAAGTTTTTATTTATTTTCCTAGTTCTATTTTGCTTTTGTTTACCTGTTTCCTCAGAGTTTCTTCCTCCCCTTTCTCATGCTAACAATTTCTTTTGCTTCTCCTTTCATTCTTCCTACAATCTAGTACTTCTATATATACTCTTTTCTTATCCCATTAACAGTTACATTCTACACCCCTCCCTATTCTCTTTGTCCACCATTAGAAACTGCAGACCTCATTGCAAATCTATTTGTTATACTGTAGATAATAATTGAACTCATCCTCTCTGTTTATTATAACAATACCGTTAATGTCTTCATAGGGGCTATTTGGTTTAGGGCTGCAAACTGTCTGTACCAGGTGCTCCTAATATTGATCTCTCCCTTAAAGGAGAGGTTTTGGAAACCTGCAGGATCATTATAAGCCTATAGGGGGAAAACTGCAATACCCCAGGATCCAAACTTTTAGAGGGGAGGATACGTGAACAACATAAAAAATAAAGAAAGAAAGTGTTCCAAACAAACCAGGATTCTATATTAACAAAATCCAATGATAGCACAGTAGAAGAAATGCCACAAAAGGAGTTCAGAATGTATATGATGATCCATGAAGCAAAGATGAGATAAGAGAGCAAATGGCAGGCAATGAACAATTACTCCAATAAACAGTTGAAAGAGGAACTGCAGGGAGCAAAAGATCATTTCAATAAAGGGACAGAAATTTGGGGGTGGGGGAGAGAAAGAAAGAAATCCTTGAAATGAAGGAAACAATAAACCAAATTAAAAAAGTCAACAGAAAGCATGACCAACAAACTAGATCACTTGAAAGACAGAACTTCAGACAATGAAAAACTATTTACTCTTGAAAATAAAGATGACCAGAGAAGATGGTAAGAATTCATGAACAAAACCTGCAAAAACTAGGGGACATCATGAAAAGACCAAATTTAAGAATTATCAGGATTGAGGAAAGCACAAAGATACAAACCAAAGGAATGAACAACCTATTCAATGAAGTAATATCTCAAACCTGAAGAATGAAATGGAAAATCAAATACAAGAGGCTTACATGACACCAAATGTACAAAATTTAAAACGGATCCACACAAGGCACATTATAATGAAAACTGCCTAACATCCAAAATAAAGAGGATTTTAAAGGCTGGAAGAGAAAAGCATCAGATTACATATGGGGGAAACCAATACGAATATGAGCAGATCTCTCAGCCCAGACCCTAAAACCAAGAAGGGGCTGGAACAACATATTTCAAGCTCTGAGAGAACATGATTGCCAACCAAGAATCTTATACCCAGCAAAACTAACTTTCAGATTTGAAGATGAAATAAAATTCTTCCATGATAAACAAAAGTTAAAAAAAATTTACAAATAGAAAGCCTGCACTACAGAACATTCTCAGCGAACTATTCCATGAGGAGGAAATGAAAAATAACAATGTAAGTCAGCACAGGGAGGAACTACCCTAAAGGAAAAGCCAGTCAAAGGAGAAACCAAGTCAAGTTAAAAAACAAAAATAAGTCAAAATGATCAGGAATACAAATCATATCTCGATAATAATCCTGAATGTTAATGGCCTACACTCATTAATCAAAAGACAATGAGGGATGATTGAATTTTTAAAAAGACCCAACAATATGCTGTCTTCAACAGACTCATCTCATAGAAAAGGACATCAACAGACTAAAGGTGAAAGAATGGGTAAAAACATACCAGGCACACAGACTCAGTAAAAAAAAAAAAAAAAAAAAAAAAAAAAAAAGCAGGGGTTACCATCCTTATGTCAGATAAAGTGGAACTCAAGTCAAAGTTAGTTAGAAGGAATAAAGAAGGACATTTCATACTGCTTAAGGGAACCATAAATCAGCAAGACATAAAGATTGTAAATATTTATGCCCCAAACAATGGCGCATACCTGTACGTCAAACAAATCCTTCACAATTCTAGGAACTAAATGGAACACAACACAATAATTTTCGGTGACTTTAACACACTGCTCTCACCACTGGATAGATCTTCCAAACAAAAACTGAATAAAGAAACCGTAGAACTCAATTACACAGTCAATAACGTAGCCTTAACAGACATATATAGAATATTCCATTCATCAATGAGAGAACACACCTTCTTCTCAGTAGCACATGGATTCTTCTCTAAAATAGACCATATGTTATGCAACAAAGCCCTTAGTAAACATAAAAAAAAGAGACATTACTTTGTATCCTATAAGATCACAATGGAATAAAATCAGAAATCAATAAAATTAAATAACAGAAACTACTCCAACACCAGGAGACTGAATAATACACTACTGAATGAAGCATGGATAACAGAAAACATCAGGGAGGAGACAAAAAAATTCTTAGAGGTAAATGAGAACAAAGATACAACACATCAAAATCTCTGGGACACTATGAAAGTAGTAATAAGAGGAAAATTTATTGCATGGAGCACATCCAAGAAAAGAATAAAATGTCAACAACTAAATGACCTAACATTACAGCTCAAAACCCCAGAAAAAGAAGAACAGAACAATGCTCGAAGACAGGAAATAATTATCTCAGAACTGAAATCAATGAAATTGAAACGAAAGAAACAATTGAAAAAATTGACAAAACATTGGTTCTTTGAAAAAGTAAACAAAATAGATAAACCCTTAGTCACACTAACAAAGAGGAGAGAGAAAACTCAAATTATGAAAGGTCGTGATGAAAATGGAAATATCATGACAGATACCATTGAAAACCATAATATAATTAGAAACTACTTTGAAAATCTATACTCCAACAAAATAAAAAATCTCAAAGACTTTGTCAAAGTTTTAGAGACATATGATCCTCCCAAACTGAATCAGGAGGACATACACAATTAAACAGATCATTTTCAAGCAATGAGATAAAAGAAGCCATCAAATGCCTACCAACCAAGAAAAGTCCAGGACCGGATGGAGTCTCAGCTGAGTTCTACAAAACCTTCAAAGAACTTATACTAGTACTCCTCAAAGTATTCCATGAAACAGAAGGAAGGAACCCTTCCAAATTCATTTTATGAAGCTAGTATCACCCTGATATCAAAATCAGACAAATACACATCAAGGAAAGAAAACTTTAGACCAATATCTCTGATGAACACAGACACAAAAATCCTCAATAAAATTCTCACAAATCACATACAAAACCATGTTAAAAAGATAGTGCACCACAATCAAATGGGGTTCATCCAGGGGATGCAAGGTTGGTTCAACATCTGGAAATCAATAATGTAATTCATCACATCAACAGACTTAAGGTTAAGAATCATATTATTATTTCAATAGATGCAGAAAAAGCATTTGATAAAATACAACACCCTTGTTGCTCAAAACACCAGAAAAAACAGGAATAGTAGGCATATACCTCAACATTGTAAAGGCTATTTGTGCTTAATGGAGAAAAACTGAAAGCATTCCCTCTAAAAACTGAAAGAAGACAGGTATGCCCTCTTTCATCACTTCTATTCTACGTCATCCTTGAAACACTATAACAGAGCAATTAGACCAAAGAAATTAAAGGGATACAAACAGGAAAGAACTCAAAGCTATGACTATTTGCCCATGACATGATACTATATTTAGAAGATTTAAAAAAAAAAAAAAAAAAAAAAATTCACCAGAAAAGTTGTAGAATAAATGAATTCAGCAAAGTACCAGGATATAAAACCAACAGCATAAATCTAATGCATTTCTATTCATAAGTGATGAATTCTCTGAAAGAGAAATTAGGAAAACTACTCCATTCAAAATAGCCTCAAAAAAAAAGAAAGAAAGAAAGAAAATACTTGAAATCAATCTAACAAAAGACGTGAAAGACCTCAATAATGAAAACTACAGAACACTAAAGAAAGAAAGAAAAACTTAGAAGATGGAAAGATCTCCCACGTTCTTGGATAGGCAGAATCAATATTATCAAAATGGCCATACTTAGAAAGGAGCTATACAGATTTTATACAATTCCAATTAAAATCCCTATGACATTCCTCATAGAAATAGAGAAAGCAATCATGAAATACATCTGGAAGAATAAAAGAACCAGAATAGCCAAAGCAATCCTGGACAGGAAGAGTGATGCAGGAGGTATCACAATACCAGACTTAAACTCTACTATAGAGCAATAGTAACAAAAAGAGCATGGTATTGGCACTAAAATAGACAGGAAGACCAGTGGTACAGAATAGAAGACACAGAGACAAACCCACATGAGAACAGTTATCTCATACTAGACGGAGGTGCCAAAAACATACAATGGAGAAAAGATAGCCTCTTCAACAAATGTTACTGTCAAAACTGGAAATCCACATGCAGTAAAATTAAATTAAACCCCTATCTCTCACCCTGTACAAAACTCAACTCAAAATGGATCAAGGATCTAGGAATTAGACCTGAGTCCCTTCACCAAATAGAAGAAAAAGTAGGCCCAAATCTTCATCATATTGACTTAGGACCAGACTTTCTTAACAAGACCCCCAGAGTGCAAGAAATAAAAGAAAGAATCAATAAACAGAATGGATTCAAACTAAAAAGATTATTCTCAGTAAAGGAAACAATCAATAATGCGAAAAGAGCGCCTAAAGAGTGGGAAAAAATCTTTTCCACACACACTTCAGACAGAGCACTAATCTCCAAAATTTGTAAAGCACTTACAAAACTTTACACCAAAAATACAAAGAACCCAATCAATAAATGGGCTAAGGAACTGGGCAGACACTTCACAGAAGAAGATATACAGATGATCAGCAAATATATGAAAAAGTGCTCATCATCTCTAGTAATTAGAGAAATGCTAATCAAACCACCCTAAGATTCCATCTAACTCCAACTGGAATGGCTATTATCAAGAACACAGGCAATAACAAGTGTTGGCGTGGATGTGGGGGAAAGGTACACTCATACATTGCTGGTGGAGTTCCATACTGGTGTAGCTACTCTGGAAAGCAGTGTGGAGATTCCTCAGAAAGCTTGGAATGGACCCACCACTGGACCCAGCTATCCCACTCCACAGTTTATACCCAAAGGACTCAAAATCAGCATACTACAGTGATGCAGACACATCAATGTTTACAGCAGCTCAATTCACAATAGCTAGATTGTGAAAGCAACCTAGATGCCCTTCAATACATGAATGGATAAAGAAACTGGGGTATATATATACAATGGAATATTATTCAGACTTAAAGAATAAAATTATGGCATCTGCAGGTAAATGGATGGAGCTGAAGAATATCATGCTAAGTGAAATAAGCCAATCCCAAAAAACCAAAGGCCGGATGTTTTCTCTGATAAATGGATGGTGATACATAACTGGGGGATAGTGGGTGGGAGGGGGGTAAGAGAAGAATAGAGGAACTCTGGATTGTGTAAGTGTGAAATGGGGTGGGAGGGGGTGGGGGAAAGAAAGATAGTGAACTGAGACAGACATCATTACCCTATGTAAATGTATGATTACATGAATGGTGTGAATCTAAATTGTGTAAAACATAGAAATGAAAAGTTGTACCCCATTTGTATACAATGAATCAAAATGTAGTCTATAAAAATTAAAATAAAAGAATTTAGAAGCCTCTCCAATGGCATGTTATATTTTTACTCTTGGAATAACTTTTAAAAAGCTGCATCATGCAAAAATTTTTACAGATACACCATCTGCAAACAATATTCTAATAATTTCCAATTTCCCATGCTTCAGAGAAAGTTGTTTTAAGAGAAAGGGAAGAATGACTAGAGAGAAAAACACCTTTAAATATATTAGTGTGATTTTCATTCTGTCATCCAAATTGGCATACAGCTATCATCAGTCAGAGTTGTTTTACAAAGAACTCTCCAGGCAAGTTGGACTACATACTAATCCTAATAGAATCTGTGCTGCCACTTTCAACTATTAAAGGTTGATGTTAAGACAGAGCTAAAGCAGTAAAAACAGGAGCAAGGGGCTGAACGTGCAAAACACTGCATGACACTGATGTTAGCCATGTAAGAATAGAGGACACAGGACAATCAAGTCTGAGTGATTTTTCTTTCCTCTGTACATTGGAAAGCTTGGCTTGTGAGCTGCCAACATTTCTAGATTATATAGTAAACACAGATTCTTACATCGTGGAGTAGACTAAGTGGGAGCTGCAATGAAAATAGCTTTCCCTTGGCTCAGAAATACTTCCTTGTGCCATGCCACACAAATACAGTGGACTTTAATACTTATATTACATTTAAAAAAATAGTTAACATATGCAAAAGGAACAATAACACTGACAGGTAACTAGCAAATATAATCAAATTCACTAATGCTAGGATCTGCTCCAAAAGCTTTCTAAACTTCTAGCTATTCCTATCAAATTTTTTTGCTGTTTTTTTTTCCTGTAGACTATTTCAGGAATCTCTACATCCCTCCCCAAACACACATATATTACAAAAATAAGTATTATTTTTCTAATTATTCACCTTCCTGGAGATTTTAATACTCATACTACATGGGCCCTATTCCACCTTCATCCCTGTTTGGGGAGGTGGGGGGAAATCACTGCTCACTGAGTGGTTTTTAACATTTTGAGAGTCTTCTTTAATAGGCCTTCTTGTGAAGCTTACCGGGAGTTTCCCTATACCTTCTGAAGCCCATCCACAGATCTCTCCAGGTGTCAGTGAAATTACATTAGTAACTCTAAAATGTACACTTGCATTTCTCCCACAGAATTGAAAGAGTTCAGTATTATGCCATAGGCCACAGGGACAAATTTTATAATAATCAAATAAATTCCCTCTGTATTTAAAATAAGTTTGCTACTTAGGAGACAACTGACTATTTTACTGGAATATTTATCAAGTAGATTATAAATTCTGTTATATCCCCCACTCTATATGGAGCAATGGTAACAGACAAATTTCTGCTCTATTAAATATAAAAAGGTTGTTTAGTTAATAATTTACTATATTATCTAATGCCTTCCAACCAGATTGGAAGCACAACCAAGAGAAGGATAATGTATCCTTCAAGTCTCTACCAACTGAGTTTTCTAAGCAGCAAATTATTATTAGTTGATACTGTAACACTGGTCATTTAAGATTATTTTTAGCTATAAAATTTACAGTTTAAAGATACAGTCAATTAAGGAATTTTAAGAAATCACAAGAAACTTTATTTATGTTCCTTAATAGTCACACAAAATGTTTCCTAAGATTTTGTTTCCTTTCTGTTAAAATAATAACTAGTTTATACCCTGAGAATTCATACTGTGGAGTACCTGTAAAGTCTACAAACCTGGGCTGATTTACATACCAGCTACACTATCAAAAAAACATATCTCAGATTTTATGGACATCCAATATTAGTTCAGTAAAGATTCAACAAGAACTAAGCATATAATAATAATCTTAGGGCCGGGGAGATAGCTCAGTCGGTAGAGTGCTTGCCTTGCAAGCACAAGGCCTTGGGTTCAATCCCCCGCACCGCAAAAAAAATAAATAAATAAATAATAATAATAATAATAATAATAATCTTAACAGAGTCTATATTATCTTCACTGCTAATTCTGAACCAATCTACGTAGTATTTCCTAAGAAAGTAACTGTTAAGTAAACAAATTAGGTAAGAGAAATTACTACAAAACAGGAAGAAAGATCAATGACATTTTCTTTTGGATGGCTAACTAAATACTTTCATGCTATTTCCTAAATTTTTAATAATTCAAATTTTCCAAAAAGCATGGAACCTTAGAAATCCCACAAGAGCAATATGCATTTCCACAACTCCTAAGCCAGAAGAGGGATCACTAACACATCTTTTCGCAGAGGATCCTGGTCCCAGCCAGTAAGGAAGTTAAGAGAAAAAAAGTGCCTAATTCTTTAGTGATATCACTGAGGGATGATGGGAGAAGGGAGCTGCCTTCAAGTAAGAAAAAAATATTACCTTAGCTCCTGACAAGACACAGCTAACTAATCCAAATTTTATAAACACCTTAGTAAAATATCTGAGATTGAACTGAGGTGATAAAACATAAATCTGAAGAAAAGTAACAGTAATCAGAAAACAAAATAATATTTTAAAGTTTTAATAATAGGGCATATGTTTTACTCTTTAGTTACAGGAAATCATTCTGATGAGTCCTTAGGAGTCTAAAAACAAGTTTTTTGTTGTTGTTTTGCAGTACTGGAGACTGAACCCAGGAGCAGTCTACTACTGAGCTCCATCACCAGCCCTCTTTATTCATTTATTTTAAGACAGAACCTCACTAAATTGCTGAGGCTGGCCTCCAACTTATGATGCCCCTGTGTTAGCTTCCTCAGTTGCTGGGATTACAGGAAAGCACTACCACACTTAAAAACAAATTTTTTAAAGCTGACTGGAATTTAATTTCTTTAGTGGAGGTAATTTATTAATGTCTTTTGAAAATAACCTTTAAGATTCACTAGATTAGAAAATTTAAGTCTAACAATACCAAGTGTTGGCAAAGATGGAGAAAAACACAATCTCACAGATTGCTAATGGTAGTGTAAATTAGTACAATCATTATGAAATTAATTAAGCATTATATAGCCAAGTAGAAGAAATGCATACTCTATAACACAGCAATTTTACTCCTACACAAATATAATCTGCACTAAAATACATATATAGGAACATTCCCAGCAGTACTGTTCAGAATTTCAAGAGGTAGAAAAGTCATACCCACACATACACATCCCAACATCTGTAAACAGAAGAATAGACAAGTTACAGTTTATTTGTAAACGGAATATACACAAGAAGGAACAGTAACAAATATTGCTACCAGGCAGAAATCCTAAATATATGATGAATAAAAGAACTGTACACAAAAGAACATATACCATTTACAAACAGAGAAACAACATGTATCCCATTTGTTTACAATTAAAAAAAAAGAAAAAAGAAAAAAAAAAAAGAACATATACCAAAGAATTCCATTATGTGAAATTAAAAACTACATTAAATCACATTAAAAATTCATATTTACATGCAGGACAGTACTGTATCACAACTGTAAATATAAAATATCTTACATTTGCATTAAGATATAAAGTAGCAACCATGCTTTATCAGAGCTGTTTTTAATGCTATTATTCTAGAATGTTTTCTTTCCAGATGAAAACTGAGAAACTTTAAAAACTGTTTCCAGGTATTATAGTAAGGGAACTTTGCTGCTTTCAGAAGTGTGCTGGGGGGGTGGACTTGGGATCTCTTTATTAATGGAATGTGCTGGATGTCTCTATAATAATTTTGTCCAGATAACTGAAGAACCTAATGTGTGTGTGCATGCACATGCACATGTATGAATTTGGATGGAAACTTTAGTTCTGCTGTCAACTTTGGACAAGGTTTCACAGTTCACCATGTCAGGTTGTCATGGTAGAGAAATTAACAGCCATACTGGTCTAGGAAAAGTAAAACAACTTTTTTTCCATGTATACAGGAGTAACACACAGTATTAAATATTTAAAGCCTTTTTTTTTTTTTTTTGTGGTACTGGGGATTGAACCCAGGGCCTTGTGCTTGCCAAACACTCTACCAACTGAGCCATATCCCCAGCCCGTAAAGTCTTATATACGAGGGTTTGATCACAGAAACTAATATTTTCTAAATGGTGAAATTGCACTTATTTTAAATAAAACTATAACACCAAGCAAAGATGTGACTAACATAAAAGTCTGACTATGGTTACTTGGGTAGAGGATGTGATCAAGAAGAGGCACTTGGGATGACAGGCACATCAGTCATAGTTTGATTTCAAATGACTGGGAACTACACAGGTTTTTATCTTGGTAAAAATTCACCTATATATGTTGTTTTCTGTACTCTGTGCGTGTGTGTGTGTGTGTGTGTGTGTGTACTGCATAACAAAAAAATAATTACATAAACATTCATGGTTTCTTAATACACAGACACATAAACACACACAACAGGCACAAGTTTCTCATACTGTGATGACCCAGGATGACAGATAAGGTCAAGATATATTTGAAATGCAACTTATGGATTGAGAGACACAGAACTTATCTAAAATACCCCAGGGCAAAGAATTTCTGGTAAAAAGCACATGTGCAAAGTAAGAATCTGTGAGTTTGTTCCTTTCAAACTATTTGGGCCCAATAGTGCAAATCCTTATGTGCACTACCCCAAGGGTAAGACAGTACCCAGGATAAAAGTCCACCATTAAGGAATACTACACCCTACATGAAACAAAACAACAAAGGTTAAATAAATGTAACGACCATTTTTCAATATGGACTCTACCTTTCCTCTGGGGGAATGTCGCTGGGCAGAAAAATATACCAAAAGATGACAAACTGTTTTGGCTTCATCTAAAAATATTATACTCACTACAAAGATTCTAACAATGTGCATAAAACTACCAAATCAAAATCTTTCATTATGGTAATGCCTATATAAAGTGTTTAACACAATATTTCCATGTATTATTGAGTAAATGTGTGTTACAGGGGCTGGGGATATAGATCAGTTGGTAGAGTGCTTGCCTTGCATGAACAAGGCCCAGGGTTCAATTCCCCAGCACCACCAAAAAAAAAAAAAAAAAAAAAGGTGTGTGTTACAAGATTCAAACCACATTCCCTGTTCTCACTGTTCTAATAACACAGAAAGAAAACTGAAGGTTAAACACGGTCAAAAACTTGTAAATAAAGGTAACGGTGGTTCATCTACCGACTATTATTAGAGTCTAGGAAGATAAAATGCTTTGGTAATCTTATGGTATCTAGGAGAAGCCACATGTCATCAAATGTATACGCTTGAAACTTAGTATCTAGATTATATTAAAAGAAACAGTTTTGAGTGATAACTTTCAATCTCATTCTGAATTTAGTGAACCGATTCATTTGTAGTACTCATGTACAAAGGAAGATAATTTCAAAAGAGTTGGCTAAAGTCTACCTATTTTAGGAATGTAGCTGAACAAATATTTAGCTTGTGCATTTCAAGCTAGCAAATAGAATGGTTAACTATAATGGTAGTAGTAAAGTCAGCAAATCATAAGGTCTCTGAACCCAAAAAAATGCATTTTCTTTATCACTCAGGATAATTAAATCAGTTATTTATAATGCAAATAACAATTCTAAAATTTGTCCAAGTATTTGCTTCTGTCTCATGAATGTTAGTCAAAATCAGAACATAGGATGATTTTTTGGCAAAATTCATTAAGACAAAGGCCAAAGGCCAGAATATTCTTTCAGTTTTTCCTAGCTCACAGGAAGTCATCTTTATTGTTAATTTGTCATTTATCATCACCACCTATAAATCTTTCATGACCCAAACATGGAATGATAGTTAACATAACATAAAGCTGCAGGCATGCCTCTCCCTTACCAGCATTATATTTTTATGACACATAATGGGGATATAAAATGATATTGCCCTTCTAGAAAACAGTTTGAGGGTTTCTTAAGAAATGAAAACATGACTTCCTATCCCAGAGAAATGAAAACTTATGTTCACCAAAAAATTACATATGAATGTTCCTAGCAGTTTTATACATTAATAGTCAAAATCTGGAAACAACGCTGCTAATCTGCAATAAGTAAATAGCTAAAACTGTGGCACAACCATATAATGGAACACTACCCAGAAATAAAAAAGTAAAAACTATCTGAGTGGCTGCAGTTGTATCTCAGTGGCAGAGCACTTGCCTAGTATGTGTGAGGCACTGGGTTTGATCCACAGCACCACATACATACACATATACATACATACATACATAAAATGTATTTAAAAAAATTTTTTTTAAAAAGAAACTATTTGATACATACAATTACTTGGCTACATCTCAAAGGAATTATACTGAGTACAACACGCCTATCTCAAAAGGCTACAGATCAAGATTTCACTTAAAATATTCTAGAAATGTAAAATTACAAGAGGAGATAATATTAGTGAATGCTAGGAATTAGGGATGACAGGAGAAGAGCTGAAACACAAAAAATCTTTGTGATGAAGAATTGTTCTGTATCTTGACTGTGGTAATGGTTACATGAATCCACAGATATTATTAAGTTGCATGGAACTAAAATCAGTCATGTAAAACTAGCAATATCTGAATAAGGCTGGTGTGTCAATAAGGTGACTATCAATTATGTGCTGACAGCAACACTATACCACATGTATACCAGGTGAGTATTCCTCATACAAAATGCTTTGGAACCATAAGTGTTTTGGATATTGGACTTCTTTGGATTTTGGAGTTTTCAGATTTTAGAATATATGCGTATAGCTAATAAGGATGGAACCCAAGTCGAAACAGGATGTATGTTTTACATACATCTTATATACATAATCTGAAAGTACTTTTATATAGTATTTTTTGTGTGTCTGCATTTTGACTACAACCCATCACAAGGTCAGATGTGGAATTTTCCAATTGTTGCTTCATCAAGTTTGGGATTTTGCAGTATTTCAGATGTAGGATTTTCAGATTAGGTATAGTCAATCTGTATAAGATATTACCATCAAAGGAAATAGAATGAAGGTTTAGGGAATCTCTATGTTATTTAATCTATTCTTAATTTAATTACATGGGAATCTATACTTAAACTTGAAAATTTAAAAGATCAATTAAAAATACAGTTAGAGGTAGAGTTCAGTGTGAAGCCCTGAGTTCCACCTCCAGCACCTGGGGGGCAGATTGGGGGGGGATGTGGATTCTAACCAGGGACAATAGTATGCCTCTGTAATCCCAACTACTCAGGAGACTGTGACAAGAGGACAGCATTGGCAACACAACTCCCTATCTCAGGGGAAAATCCCCCTGTCCAGACACACACCAACAATTTAAGTTAACCCTTACAAAGACCCATTGCTAAATCTCTGATTTAAACCGGGGTAGGTACAAAGCAATTACATTTCACCCACAAATACAGACTTGCTTCTTCAGACAGATGATACAATTACCTAACAATGGAATAAGTGATCACTACAGGTCTTCCTAAAATTCTGAAATATCTTATTAAAACTACCTCTGCCCCAAATCAAATCAATCAACATTTTTTTTCACAAATTCACATTTATCCTTTAAACCCTATTCCTCAAATTCTAACTTCTGTACAAACAGCAAAGACATTATATAGACTATTAGAAATGCAGGCTCTTAGGCTGCTCCACACAGAGTGAAACAGAATCTCCACTGTAACAAGATCCCTACCAAACCCTACAAACAACAAAGCTTAAGTGGTGCTGCTTTAGATAAAAGACTTAAGACTTGCTTTAGACTGATGAAATCTTTCAATTACTAGCATTTTTGTTTTATAGTTTGATTTACCTAAAATAGCACATTATTTTATTCATGTCTTATCTTCAAATTATGTAAATTAACTAATCTCCAAGTGTGCTTAACCAATACCTTAAGTATTGAGAAAAAGACCACTTGAAAAAGAAAAAGCGAGAATCAACTACAGGTTGAATTACTCAAGGCTACCTAGTTTACTGACATAAATCTCACCTTGACTCCTCTTCTCTGAGTCAACTATTTTTGTGACACTGCAACCTCGCTAAATCCTTAATGCCATATATTCTGATTCTCAAACTGCCTCTGCTTATACCTAGACACGTGAATATAGATAGCAGATAAGCCTAAACACAAGTCAGGAAGGTACTGATTTCCTGTAGTATATCCCCTAATAAGGAAGTAATTCTTAAGTACTCCTGCCAGAAAGTGTGACATCAATAGAGAATGATCACTAACAGGTGTACTAAAAACTACAATTGTCTCAGTCTCTGGTTACAAAAACATTACTAAATGTATGTAAGACAGCTGTTTTCGACTTTATCTCCTGTGATTCCCCTGGAAAATGAAACTGCAGGTCTATATGATAAGATGTAGCAATTTTCAATGTCCTAATGGATCAGATAAAATGATCAGCAGTGTGTACAGAAGAAAAACATACAGTATTTTATCCATCTTATATAAAGAGAGTTGCTTTCTAAGCATACAGCTTGAGATGACAAGTGAGAATCTAAAGGTTATATAAAATAACAGATTTATACTCCATTAAAAATCAGTCATATTGACATAATTATTTTCAAGGAATGCATGCTTACTATGGCAATGTAAATTTACAGAAGTATCTGCCCAAAAACTATCATTTTACAATTATCCAAAAGGCATTTTCATTTTTCTCTCTTAATTAGAAAATAAAATGACTGGAATCACTTTTTAACAGTCCATCAAAACAACCTTAGGTATTTAATTTAAAGGAGAACAGCACAGCCACTAATATACAATTACAGTACATTTAACCTATGTATTAAAAGCATATACTTACTTTCTGAATGAATTTCTCAACACTCTGTACCACATGTTTATAGAACTGAAAGAAGAAAAAAAAAAAGTAGGTCTTAAAATCACTTTTAGTAGATTTTCCTGCCAATCATAGGCTTTAACATGGCTCAAAAGGCCCATCAAATCATTTAAATCTTCAAGATAAATATTTACACCACTCACCTTTTACAACCAACTAGCTGTGATATATAATTTCTTAAGCAATTCTTAAAATAGATATATGGTCAGTATGTCTAAAATGTGTTATTTAACATAGATATAAAAGAATACTATTAAAGTTTTATGAAACCATACTTTGACAAACTTGTGTTGACAGCAAAATACTTGTGATATAGAAAATGGCAGATGTATTTTCTTATTTTCAAGGAAAGAAAAGAACAGGTGTCCTATAGGTATCAGCAAAAGCAAGGGTAATACTAGAAAAATCAAGTCATTTTATCAACCTACAGCATTAACAAATATGTATATAACAGAGTTGTTTTCAACCTTATTATCTCCTGCTTCTCCTAGAAAATGAACTACAGGAATATTTAAGACATGGAAATGTATAATGTCCTAATGGACCATACAAAATAGATTAGAAAGGAAGTAAACACATGGATTAAAAATTAAAAATGGTCTTCTATCAATTGTGAGAAAACATAATTTTTATAAAATACAACACTAAGCATAAAACTGAAAATAAATAGAATGGAAATTATAAATTTAACAAAAAAGAATCTAGAATTTATGTTTAATAAATTTTATTAAGTTAAAATAAATTTCAATATCCAATTGTAATGCCATGGTAATAGCATAATTTTGTTTGAAAAATTAAACTGCATAATGAGTTATGTTTTATAAGGGACACTTCCTTAAGACTAAAAAGACATGAGAACTAAAGTCAGTGCTGTTGTAATGTGTGTAAGGACTATGTAGATTAGGTAACAGTACTTTATCAAAAAAGAAATTTCTTACATGTGATCCTTATACTATGGCTGTTTAGGAGAATGTCTTTGTTCTTAGATATTCAAGTATATAAAGATAAAGTAGTATTATGAATGAAGTTTGAAACTATCAAATGAATCCAACAGAAAAATAAAACAAAAAGTGTGTATGTACATGCATGTGGGTAGAAATAAAGCAAATGTGGTAATGTTAATAATTGTGAATTTCAGGGAAGAAAATTTGTTGCTTATTGAAATATTTTGCAACTTCTGTTAGAAATTTTCAAAATTAAAATCATCAGTACAAATTAGTATGGTGTATCATAAAAACAAAGAGACTCTTGACTGACAGAAACCTAGATTCAAATTCCAGCAAATAACTTAAGTTTCTTATCTCTTTCTGACATCAGAAAATAGGAAAAAAGGTTAGCACCTGTATGTAACTGAATCTTTAAAGTATTCTGCTCAGAAAAGTTGCATAAATACACCAACTTCTAATTTTTACAGATGAAAATGGCAATATATATGTTCATATATTCCTGGGATCCTGATCATAAAAATCATATCACAATGGAGAATAATATAGATAAAGTACAAGAGATTCAATTCATTCTATATACTAACTCTACCAGATACAGGGGGGCGGGAGGGATCGCTTCCTGGAAAAATTCTCTAGTTTAAATGTGATAACTGTCCTTACCCCGTCTTTGATTTTCTGTATGTAAGTATTGAGAATTTAACTATAATGATGTTTAAAAACTTGTACATGGTTGGTCATATATAAAAAATTCATTAAGATACTACAAATCTGAAAACTAAGTTTTAGCTATAAGAAAACAGCAAAATCAACCAATTATCTGAATTTATCTCAATAGCGATTATTAGTAAATAGGAAATTATATATAAATTATAAATTTATTAAATGTTATATATTGTTATCCAGAAGGTAATTTATATAGTTGATACGTCTAATTATGGATGATGTTTTAATTCATACTAGAAAAACATTCACTAAATATTCACCGGTTAAGACTGAGTTAGTCAAAAATAACCATTCATTCTCATTTTTAAGAGACCTCCTAAAGCAGAGAATCTTAGCTCTAGGGAGAAGAACTTCTTGGAAAAGTGATTGGTTGAGCTTCAAAAGATCCTTTAGTCATGAAATTTTATGTATATTTCTTTAGAAGATCCAATCTTTTCCTGAACATAGGTTCAAAAACCTATCTCTGTGTTCTCTTTCCACAGTTCAAGCACCTTACATACAACAAGGTCCAATTATTAACCACAGTAGTCCATTTTCAATCTATACAGAATCAGTAAGAAAAAAATACATTAATTTTCATTTAGAAGTTTTACTAATTTGTATTTAAGATCCTACAAAGTCAGTGTGACGAAAGTTGAAAATCTCCATGATGTGGCCTATGTCCAAAATATCACCTAAGGAAAACTAGTTGCTTCAAAGTTTATAGAAGGATAAATATTGAAAGTTAAGTGATCACGTGGAAGGGTTTGTAAGTAATACACATTTTTTTTCTTTTACATACTGAACATATATTAAAAATTCACAGGAGGAAATATATAAAATCTATAAAAATTACTTCTCCTTCAAAATACTAAAGTGGTATTTTCTTCTAAAACAGAGAGTAAAATTTATTACTCACCTTAATAGCTTTGATGGCTGCCTTTGTAATCTGGGTCATTTTTGCTTTAGAAATGGGTGGTTTGTAGTCATTCAAGGAATACAACTGATGAAAAAAGAACAAATTTTAAATATAGCAAAATTAATTGTCTCCAAGCAATGATATGAAATTACCAACATTTCCATTTTTATATTCTCAATGAAATCAAAGTGCTGCTTTTCTTTTAAAAAACAAGTTCAATATCTTTAGTCACCAGGGAAACACATCAAAATTACAATGAGCTATCATTTCGTACTTTGCTTATAGTAAGAAAGACAGTAAACAAGTATCAGCAAGGATGTAGAGATATTATACATTGCTGGTGGGAATGTAAAATTTTGTAGTGGTTTTATAAAACATTTTGGTAGTTTCTTCAAAAAAGTAACGTTATCAAATGATCCAATTTCACTCCAAGGTACATGCGCGGAAAAGTTGAAAACAAATGTTCACCTAAAAACTTGTACATGGTCGTTATCATATACAAAAATTCATTAAAATTCCGTTTAAAAAGCAGAAACAGCCCAAATGTTCATCATCTGATGAATGAATAAAATGTTTTATCTGTTCAATGAAATTTTTGATAAATGCTACAAAATGTGTGACGCTTAGAAAAATTTTACTTTTACTAAGTTAAACAAGAAAAATGAGGAATGACTATTAATGATAAATATTTCTTTTGGAAGTGAAGAAGATATTTTAAAGTCAATTGTAGTGATGATTGCACTACTTGGTGAATAAAACAAAGTCACTGAATTGTACACTAAATTGGTTGATTTTTATGGTATACTTTTTTTTTTAATCAAGGGATCCAAAGTTTAACAAGAATCCCGCCCCCAAAAAATCTTTATTTTGAAATTTCTTACATAAGCAAAGAATAAAAGTGCTTAGAAAGAAAGCAGTTAAAGACGTGTTAGAGAAATTAGGCAACAGACAAATGACTATGAATAAATGGATGCTGATTAAAACTGTGGGTCTGGCACAGTGGAGCTAATCCCAGCACCTGTGGATGCTAAGGAAGGCAAGACCCTGACTCAAAATTTAAAAAAGGACTGAAATGTAAGCTGAGTGGTAAAGCATCCCTGAGTTTAATCTCCAGTCAAAAAAAATTTTTTCATTGTACTCAGTAACTATAATCGGTATAATAATTTAAAAGTTTGGAAACTAGGCTTTGCCATTAAAACACTGTAAAACCTACCTGAACAGACTTCAAATTCTATTCATTTTCACCCCCTTATCTCTGGAATCTGCAGTTTTCTCATTTTTGTCTCCTCTTCCTTCCCTAGTCACCACCTCCATGACAACAGTCCAAATTACCTTCATCACCCACCTGGAGAACACCTAAATGGATGTGGACTATTTTCCTCACCACATTTACAACTCCTTTTAAAACTATCTTGATCAGATGACTGACACTCAAAACCACTCCCCCCATCCCTTATTAAAGGTCAGGGATTTCTCTTTAGATAAACAATAAGTAAAAAAAAGTCTGCATATATAAGGCCCTGCCTGCTCCAACTTCTGTGTCTGTTTATACTCCAGCCTCAGTTTATACCATGCTCATAGGCCCCTCTCTGCTCCTGGCACAAATAATCTCCCCTGCCCCCGCAATCTCAAGTTCCCTGGGTCCCAAATTAATGAGGCTAGTTCCCTCTACTTAGATACTCTTCACCATGGCTTCCCCAGTAGTTAATGTCTTTCAGACAGGTAGCAAACAGACAAGAATGGTGGGATCATGAGGTTATGGGGAAAATTCTATAGAATGGGCCTATGTACTGACCTCCACATGCTTTCTTTTGCACAACAATTTACTTGAGGCCACTCTGGCCCTGACCAGCTTAAGTCAACAGGATACGCTACATTCCTCAACAAACGACCTGCTATCTGCAGAAGAAATGTGGACCCAAAGGCTCCTCCCTGATGAGAACACAAGTTACTTTGAAAGGGGGACTTTTGTGACCTTTACACAGACCAGATTCCACGACTCAAGGAGGCAGGATTATTAGAAGCAAAGCCTCCAGTCATAAACTCCATAGAACCGAGTTCTGATCAAAATCAGTCAGCATGGGCCAAGGTGAGTTGCCTTGGATATTTAGCACGTCATTTCAACAGTAAATCTCCCCTCCATGGGGAAGGGGTAAGACCATGTGCAGTGGGACTTCAAAGTCTGATGCAATCCTGCTGTCAGTCAAAAGTCAAAAGGTGGGCCTGGGTGGGTTTCTTTGGAAACTTCCCTGGGATTCCCAATAAAAAAGGAGGGTAGGAGGGGCCACTTCTCTGTGAAGACCCATTCTCTTCCTTTCTCCCTTAAGAGTGTTCCTTCTTTCCTTTTCCTTTCCCTACTAATAAACTCCTGCCTGCAACTATGTGCAACTGGTCTAGAAATATTTATAGCATGGTTGCAAAGAACCGGTGACCAAGAACCTCTGTGATTGCTTTGGCTCTGCTGATGGCGTTGCCTGAAAACACTTTTTTTTTTTTGGGGGGGGGTGCTGGGGATCGAACCCAGGGTCTTGTGCTTGCAAGGCAAGCACTCTACTGACTGAGCTATCTCCCCAGCCCCTTGAAAACACTTCTTAAGCAAAGCACCACCTAATGAGGAAAAGGGTTCCCTATCTCCCCAACAAGATCAAGACTTCCCCCTTTATGGGCTCACTGCTCTACACTTACTTTTGAAGCATTCACTGCGATAATTTGATATTTACTTGTATGATTATTTAATACTTGATTTTAAAAAAGGACTGCCACAAGGACGATAGTAACTGATACCAATGAACAAAAGATGTTAAGTTTCTTAAAAGCAATTTAAGTTACCAAGTGGTAAATATATGCACCACTTGCTATTCAAACTGGAATCAATTCGATTACAAGTACAAACATTCTTTACCCTTTAATTTCCTACAACGGGACCCAACTGCTAATGATATTGCCTAAGATTAGATTCCATCAGATACTAAGAACTCTTAAGCTGAGATTCTTAAGATCTTACACCAACTGTAAACCAAATGCCTACTATGTCCAACAGGGAATTTTAATATAATTGTATATACTCATTACTATACTGTAATTCCTACCTATTTTAGAAAATGTACCTGTATCCAAGTATATTCACTAGATGCAAAATAACAAAACGTTCTATGGTTTTTCAACAAGCCAGGTAAAGTAAAGGTCAATTTTCCAGAATTTCTCAGAGGACCCATCTGAGATCCATTCTTGTCCTCTTTCTAGAAAATAAGATCTAAGAACAGAAACCCTATCTTTTTTGTTGAGATTCTAATTTTTTTTCCTATCCAACATCTGGTGAAGACTAGTTACTTGTTAAGAGTAAATTAAAATAGACAAATACAAGACTCAGTGAAGACTATTTACTTGTTAAGAGTAAATTAAAATAGACAAATACAAGACTCAGTAATGCAAAAGCTTTAAACAGGAAAACCTATATTTGAATTTCAACTATGTTACCTTATGAAAAGTTGCTGACCCTCTGAACAAAAAAAGAAACATGTTCATAGAAACATAGCCCACAAAGCTTTTGGAGCACAGTGAATTTGCTCAACAAAGATTAGTCATTATTAAAAATCCTTTTCTTTGGTAGGCATTCTTCATTTAAATGAGTCCTAGTCAAGTATCCATTAAACATTCACTCAGCCATTTGGAGGCACAACTATATTTATATTACTAGGTAAGGAAGTGGTATCAAGTTGTTTTATAGTTGACAACACATTCTTTCATTTTGTGTAACAAAGGCTCTGAATTCCAATCAAGCACTAGTCTATATTCTATCAGACCAAAACTTTGCTTGCTTTTTGAGGGGTGGGTTGGCAAAATACAACTGAGATTCCAAAAATATATTCCGGATTGGGGATATATAGCATTCAGTAGTGGTAGAGCACTTGCCTAGCATACTTTAAGTACTGGGTTCAATCCCCAGCACAGGAAGCTGGAGGAGTATGGACATTCAACAATCTGAAGATAGAGCTTTCATTCAAGATCCTCCTTTTAAAATTCCACACTGCAAACATTTAAGGTATTACTCAGAAAAACATTGAGTAATACACTTCAAAGACTTAATACATAAGCTTCCAACTAACCATTTTTCTAGATTCTCTAAAAGTTCCATTTAATAAATCTGATCAACAGAAAGCTGAGATCATTTCATCCATTTCTTCCCTAATCACCTTTACTGATTCAACAGTTAAGTCCTCAACTTTTAAAGAAAGCTGACAGATATTTTGCCTAGGACATCGTCTTTTTAGAAATTTGTTAAGAAATAATTTTTCCCAAAAGGTGCCTTACTCAAGAATTCACAAAGTACATTTTCCTTGAATCCAGAAACAGGACAGTGATTCATCTAGTTTGTGTAATTACTTTTTATCAAAAATGGATCATTTAACAGGTTTCTCCCTTCTTGCCTTGTGTTCTAGAGATTTTGCTGTTGTTTTTATTTTGCTAGCAGAAGCAAACGTCTCAAAAGTCTACTTGACTTAGGACAGAAGAAATAAAAGATAGGAAGAAATGAGACAAAAGACAAGAAAAACAGAACTTTAATTTTAAAGTCTTGTACTAAGTTCCTCATACCTTTACTCCCTGAGCCAGTTCTCTTTCCAAGGCCTGTCACTCCCAAATTTTGGGGAAATCTACAAATCTTTACTCACAATCTTAAACCTACTGGAAATTCACATTTATGAAAAATGCCCTGTGCGCTGTTAACCAGCCCAGGAACACACGTATTTGTAGAAGAGATTGAGCAATGGGAAATGTGAAACCTAGAATATAAGATATTTTCCCAGAAACCTAAAACATAGGGTACTTTCCCAAGGTAATCTGTTGATCGGATAATGGAGAAGACATCAACATACTCCCATCAACCAACTCTCATCAGATGTGCAATAAGCCATCAAGAATTAGCAATAGATATAGAATTCTCTCCATTTTCTCAAAACGTGAATCGGGATACAAAACACATCAGGATTTTAACAGTGGAAAATGCTGGAGAAGAATGAAAGTTGATTCTGGGACCTTACTTTTGTTTTACTTGATGATTCCCACTTCCACGCTCAGGTCAGAAGACCACAGCTGAGAAGACCACCATAAACTGTCTTGTGATCACCAAACTGATATCCCCACATACTTCCCATGCCCACTCCTTACCAAGTTTTTTTAAAAGAACCCAAAGATTCTAAAAGCATCTCTCACTCTCATCATGGTTCACATTCTCCCTTGTCCTAAACAAATCTCTGTGCCAAAGTAGTTAACACATTAGAAATTCTTTTCTATAGTACTTGCCAAGGACCCAGTTGTTCTGAGTTGAGGACCCTTCTCTGGACCTCCTCAGTCCACCCTCAGTGACATACTGACATCTAATTTCACTGTTATATGACTAGTTTTGTGGTACACAAAGATAAAACTTCTGTGTTTAATTTCATTAACTAGGTTACTTTAAAGTTCTTTTGAATTAATTAACTGAAACACAAAATTTTTAACATTTATTAAACTAATGAGAATCTATCACATGATTTCAGGGACAGTTTGTCATCATTCAATTTCCCTTCTAGTTTTGCCTCCAATTTCTATGTTCTATACTATCACTTAATCCTAAGCATCAAACTCATTCCTCCAGGACTTCCAACAAAGAACACCTGCTGAGAATTTTATAAATGTCACTATAACAGTCAGTAGTTTAAGAAAATAATGAGGTCTGGGGTTGTAGCTCAGTGGTAGAGTGCTTGCCTATCATGTGTGAGGCACTGGGGATCCTCAGCTCCACATAAAAATAAATAAATAAGGGTACTGTGTCTATCTACAACTAAAAAATTTTTAAAAACAAAGAAAAGAATGAATGTAAGAGCTGGGAATGTAGCTCAGAGGTAGAGAGCTGGCACAGCAGGCCAAAGCCTGGGTTCATTCCAGCACTGAAGAAAAAGAAACAAGGAAAAAAGAAATGATAAATATATAATGATGGAATGCTGCCAGCGCATTCGAGGCTTTTAACAAACTTCCACAAATAATTCAGCATACGTGAAGAGACTATTGAATCCATCTTTAGATCCACAAGATATGATACGATGCCTGATATACAGTAAAAATTCACTAATAATTATCCAACAGGTAACTTACTTTTACTGCTGTAACAATGCTTACTACTAAAACTGCCAAGTTTCACTTAAACCCCAGATATCATCATATTTGTTAACAAGTCAGTCACCAAGAAACAAATAGAATTCTCTCCGTTTTCTCAAAATCTGAATCAGGATACAAAACACATCAGGGTTTTAACAGTGGAAAATGCTGGAGAAGAATGAAAGTTGATTCTGGGACCTTACTTTTGTTTGACCTGATGATTCCCACTTCCATGCTCAGGTCAGAAGACCACAGCTGCATGCTCTCTAGGCTTGGGCTCTTCAACTACCCAGTTTTCCCTGCCGGTGTGTCTTCCTCAAGCAGCTGCTTATCCCACTGAAGTTTGTTACATTAAGTTCTTCCCCAGGTAAAACTATTGTAATTTTTCTAAATCCCCTGGTGCTTGCTATGCACCAGACTGAACTCTGTTTCCCTAACCTAAGCTTCTTCCCCTTACATACCATGTTCTAATATTATCTAATCTAAGGTGACAAATGCCTTTACTTACCCAAACTCTATGTCCACCTGACCTCAGAATAACTTGCCCCTAAGCTGGCCACCAACACACCTTTACAATGGAAAGGTACTAAATAAAAGCTCTCACTCTAATTAATTTAGTTCTTCTCATGTACACTGAACAGTCCTCCTTAAACTTGTAACTTACTTTTTTGTGTGCTACTAAAAAAATTAACTAAGTTACAAGTTTAAGGAGGACTACTCAGCGTACATGCTTGCAAGACAAGTGCTCCACTACCACTGAGCTAAACCCCCAACCTGAACTTGTAAAATTTTCAATTGCTATATTATCACTTGTAGATACCAGAGCAAATGAATATTTTTAACCTGAAAACTTTTTTCAAGTCCAATCAGCTTCTAACGACTTTAACCAAGATTTGAGGAATCTTTCACCTAAGCTAAACTATGTTAGCTTAGTTGTCACTTCTGGCTACTCCACCACAAAATTTCTACTAATGACCTTAAAAGCCACTTAATATAAATTGGGCCAGGGATCAGCAAACATTTTCTGTAATGGGTCAGATTGTAAATATTTTAGATTTTGTGAGTGTAATCATTTGGATATGGTTTGTCCTCCCCCAAATTTCACATACTAAAAAAAGTTGGATCGCCAGAGTGGTGGTGTGTTTTAAGAGGCAGAGTCTACTGGGAGGTCCTTGGAACCCTGGGGAAGCTGCTCTCAGAAGAGAATGAGGTATTTCTCTTCCAACACTTAGGTAGTTCTCCCGGGAGGACTGTTACTCAAGCCTGAGGCTGGCCCTGCTCAGTGCTCCAGCTCTGTGCTCACTTGCTCCTGCAAACGGTGCTGCCACTGCCCTCCACCACAACCTAATGTAGTCAAGAGCTCTGTCTCTCACCAGAACTGAGCCCATGCAAGCACATACCCTTGAACCTCCTAAACTGCAAACTAAAAAAACTTTTCTTCGTAAGTTACCTGCCTCACATGTTTTGAGAATCAGCAAGCAAAAGACATCAAAAACTTCTAAAACTGGAAATGTAATAAAAGGGTTGGTAACTGATACAATGAAGAAACCACAAGTCATAGCACTCACAAGAGGTTACAGCCCGGAGTGAAATAATTTGTCCTGCAGCATTCCAGAGTCTAATCACTCAAAAATCAAGGTATTAGAGAGAGCAGTAGCAGCCCAAATAAATTACTGCTCTACTTACTATTCCAACAACTCAATAAATAATGGCAGTGGGCTGGGGAGATAGCTCAGTTGGTAGAGTGCTTGCAAGCACAAAGCCCTGGGTTCGATCCCCAGCACTGCAAATAAATAAATAAATAAATAAATAAAAGAAACAGTGGCATAAAAATATTATTTACTGATAAGAGGGTAATCACCAGAAGAACTCAAGTATTAAGAATTAAAACACTGCTCTTTGTGGGGATCAAGGACAGGGTGAGAAGGAAGAGCTTTCAATAAAATCACTTCAGCTCTCTCCTACCCACCAATTCTTATGTTGAAACCCCAAAGACATTGTATTTGGAAATAGGACCACTTTGGAGGAAATTTAGACTAAATGAGGGTATAACTGTAGACAGGCCTGGTTTAATAGGATCTGTGTCCTTATAAGAGACACCAAAGAGCTCTCACTCAGACACACACTCTTGTATGCTCTCTCCCTACCCAACCCCTCAGCGTGAAGACACAGTGAGACAGCAGCTATCTGAAAGCCAGGAAGAGTCTTTCCAGGAACCCAATGGTGAGCACCTAAATCTTGGACTACCTAGCTTAAAGATCTGTAAGAAAATAAATTTTAATTATTTAAGACCTTTTATAAATAATCCATTATTTTAAAATTTTCTATCAAATCAAGCATATATAACTTATGATTAGTGAATGAGAGCTTTGGGGAGAAAGCTAGGAAAAAATACAGCTTTTTGATGCATTTTTTTAATTAAATGTTTTTAACTTGTTTTAATTAATTATATATGACAGTAGAATGCACTTTGATACATTATATATAGTGGAAGTAATTTCTCATTCTTCTGGTTATACATGATGTAGACTCCCACCTGTCGTATGGTTACATATGTACATAGGGTAATGTCTGATTCATCCCACTGTCCGTCCTACCCCCACGCCCCCTCCCCTCCCTTCACTCACCTCTACCTAAAGTAACTCATTCACAAGGATTACTACTCCTAGTTCTAATTCATTGAGGTAAAAACTGAAATAATTATTCATTCTCCCAGCCCAACTCCCAACTGTTTCACTGGGATGAAAGACAACATGAACATGACACTGTGGTTTTCCTACTTAATAAATTCTGTTAAACAACTTTACATTTATTTTATTTAAATAGGAATTACTGGCATTCCCATCCATGGTTTTATTAAAGCTTTTCATGTTCTGCATTATAGATGGTAAACTCTAAACAAAATCATCTTTTAATAATTAGAATGACTGTTTATAAATGATAATAATGAAAATGCCAAAGCATAGTATTTATGATGTAAAACACAGCACACAAAAAATACCAGAAGGAATCAATATAAGATAGCCAGTTTTGTTTTGTAGTTTTGCTACAATTCTTTGTTGACCCCCAGACTTCTCCCCACTTGGTGGCACAGGCCCTGTTTAACCCCCTCTCCAAATAATCCTGCACTCCTGAAATGTAAGATTTGTGAATCTGATGGGACAGTTGTTCTCTGGTAACTGTTGTTTGAGTCTCTTCAGGAGCAGACTGGAGACAGAATTTCCTACTGGTTTTGAAGAAATAAACTGTCATGTATGAGAGAGGTCCCCATGGCTACGAGACTAGCAGGTGGTCACTAGAAACAGATCAATCCCCAGTTAACAGTGCCTGGATCCTAACCCATGGAAATTATGAAATAAATATATGCTGCTTTTAGCCACACACAAATTTGTGACCACCTATTACACAGCAATAGAAAACTAATATAATAAAACACAGGTTTGAACAGGGCACTGTGACACATGCCTGTAATACCAGCAACTCAGGAGGTAGAAGCAGGAGGATCACAAGTTTGAGGACAGCCTCAGCAACGAAGACCTCTCCCTCTCAAAATAAAAAATAAAGGGGCTGGGGATGTAGGTCAGTGGTAAAGCACCCCTGGGTTCAATACCCAGTAGTTCCCCGACCAAAAAAAAAATAATAATTTTGAGTGATTTTTCTTCATTTTCTAAATTGGATGCCTTAAGTTTTCTTATTTTTGTTAAAATTATTTTTATTAACAATTCAATGTAGAAATTAAATTTTGAAAACTATGCTTTTCCCTAAGGAGTTTCAAAAATGAAAATGGAAATTCAACATTTTGAATACAGAAGTAAAATAAACACTAAGATTTTTCTCATCTATGGAGACTTTTAAAGGGGCACATTATTCACCAACTTTAATAACTGAACTAAAACATTCAAATTTCACGTCAAGTCAAAAATGAAGTATTCTCTATATCCAAAATTTCTCACTAACATGTTGGCTCTTTCCCCTGTAGCATGATCGTCCATACTAATTTTTTTTTATTATTTTTTACTTTTTTGGTATTGGGGACTGAACTCAAGGGTGCTTAACCACTGAGCCATATCCGCAGCCCCTTTTTGTATTTTATGTAGAGACAGGGTCTCACTGAGTCGCTTAGGGCCTTATTAAGTTGTTGCGAATGGCTTTGAACTTGGGATCCTCTGGTCTCAGCCTTCTGAGTGGCTGGGTTTATAGGCATGGGCCACTGCACTTGGCACTAATTTTAATTTGAGCAACAATTAGATAACAAAGTAACATTAAATCAGAAGAATTTGAACAAAATGTGACCAGGGAACAACTTTAAAATTACAGCAGCAAATTCTACTTTAGAAAAAGTGTGTTCTAAAACAATTTGAGTAAGTGATTTTTCTTTGGTCTCTTAAAAGAAAAACTCCTTTCCATTTTTCCAAGATTTTGTAATAGGTTTGTTTAAAAAATTGTTTCAGGTGGGCACAGTGGCTTGGGAGATCGAGACAGGAGGATCTCAAGTTCAAAGACAGCCTCAGCAAAAGCAGGACACTAAGCAACTCAGTGAGACCCTGCCTCTAAATAAAATACAAAACAGAGCTGGGGATAAGGCTCAGTGGTCAAGTGCCCCTGAGTTCAATCCCCGGTACAGCCTCCCCCCAAAAAAACCTCTAAAAAAGACTTTACAGTGCAGGCCAACATGGAGTAAACAAACTACATGCACCCCTCCCTGCCGACAAATGAAAACTTCAGACCGAATACAAAACCAACTATCTGAGAACTCAAAAGTAAACCAGCAGGTAAAACTTATGTCAAACCTGAATATTGACCAGGAAAAGCAGGAGGAGCCTGAGTGTGTGGGAGGAGGTAATTTCATAGTATTTGGTATTCTTCCATGATCTTCCTTCCGGCTTTGATCCCAGTGCTGACAGATTTACAGAATGGTGCAGCCAACACCAGAAGCAAAGTCACCAGGAGAAACCCCCTACGTTTAGCCAGACAAACGTGTAAAAGGACTACTCTATGTTGTCGAGGAAGGGAAAAGAGGAGACAATCCGTTTTTCTTTTTTCCCCTTTTCCCTTTTCTCTCCTTGCCTGCCAACAATTTGTTTGGCACTCTAGCATCTAAAACCCAAAGACCTATCTCTGGTCTGAAGAACAAGGAAAAAGGGTCCAAAGAATGGGAGTGGGGGTTCTAATTTTCTCTCATTCTGAAGACTAAGCCTGAAGAGCAACCTGACATTCCAGGGCAGTGGAGAGAGGAAAGAGCCCCATGATATGGAGAAAATGAGGATCTGCCAAGAATAAGAATATCCCGTAATTCTGCATATGAACTACTTCAGTCCTGGGATCATCATCCTTGTTGAAACAAACCCAAAGAAGCAGAGTGAAAGCTCTGAGAACAAAAATCCACGTCAACCTCTACCCAATTACTAGATCAACTCCTGAGGGCGACAGGTGCTAATCACACCTAAAGATTAGAACAAATATTTTCAAAACTGAAGTGATCCTGGAACCACCACAAAAAGGCAGGACAGAACTTGCATCCTGAGCTTACCCAAGTCCACTGCCTAATAAACAAAAACATTCTTCATTCTCCAGAGAATTTAAGTGAAGTCTTAACAACATAATATTGAAAATGTACAATATGCCAGCAAAACTTACTTAACATATCAAAACGCCAACAGACACATACACACACCTCAGGAAAACGTGTTACCACATAGGGGAAAATACAATCAATGAATGCCAATCCCAAAATGACACCAATGCTGGATTCTCAAAGACTTAAACTACAAAAAAAATAAATAAATAAAGACAAATGGAACTTTTTAAAACCGAAAAACATACAAAAGGAGGTAATATGGAGGCAAATACAAGTCATAATTTTTTTTACTAATGACTTTACATATTTAGACGCAAAAAAAAATTGTTTATTTTCACATCAGCATTATCTATGATAGTTTAAAAAAAACCTATATGTCAAAGATTTAGATTTAGTTAAGTATAGTAAGATACAGTTAACCCAATACACACATTATTAATGCTATAGTAACAAAAATATATGATGTGTTCAATGACAAATATAAAATATTTGCAATAATTACAACTTTATAAACATAAGAATAAAAAAGCAAGAGCAGGAAAAAATCTGTTAAGAGCACACCATTTCTTTTTCTACTTCATAGCATTCTTTCCAACTAGATGGTATTCAAACCATAATCTAGCTAATACACTAAAAGAAAACTTTTTCCCTATAATTCTCACCCACTTAAAATAAAAAAGAACTGAACAAAACAAAATAATGACATGCACTGATAAATCTTGGGTGACACTCTTCCTGTTAAATATACATACGTACCCCTTGGATCATTACAAAAGCTCTATTTCTTCTTATGGGTTGAGATTTAAACAAAAAATGTGTTTTTGGAAAACACTGCTCTAGCCCACAACTATCAGAAGATAATATTAAAATTAATTACAAACAAAAGAAAACATTAAATTCTCTCTAGATAACATTGCTTGCCAAAAGTAAATCTACAATGTAATCATTTCTTTTTAATATTTTGTTTTAGTTGTAGGTGGACACAATACCTATATTTTATTTTTATGTGGTGCTGAGGATGGAACCTAGGGCCTCACACATGCCAGGTGAGCACGTTACCACTGAGCCACAATCCCAGTCATCATTTTTTTTAAAGAATAGTAAATATGTAGCAATACAAAAGGCACAGTGGTACCAAACTGAGGGTTTTTTTCCGGTTATCGCATAAAAAGGAAGTTTTCTCATCTACAATCATATTCTGCCACCAGCGTATCTGTACATGTGTGCACGTGTACACAAGACATACAATCTCCCTCCCTCTACCCATCCACTTTGGAAAACTGACTTTATGTTTTAAAAATCCGCAAAAACTAGTGCCCAATAAAACTATTTTTCCATATCCTCCACAATGGCTAAAAGAGTTACATATTAGGTACACAAGGGATCTAAACGGCAATCAAGCAAATACAAGCTAGCAAAACAAATTTACCCAACATCCTCACAACTGAATTCACCTGAATACAGACTAATTTTACTCAAAGATGTATAATGTCAATGCCACAATGATGATAGAAATTTCTCTTAATTTCTCCCCCCAAGCTTTTACTCTTACTAGGTTTTGAAATCCTGTATCTATAATTCTAGGCCAATAATTATGAATATGAAGAACATATTTTAATGCAGCAGAATGTTTCACTCTGAAATAATTCGCAGTATCATTTGTAATGTTTCATAATAAAATCATTAATAAAGTTTCATGTTTAATAATTAATAAATTTTTCTCAAGGTAAAACCAATAAAGAAGAATCAAGGAATACAAAAGCAAATTCCACTGATTAATAAGCTCAAAGCTAAGTGGTGACTTATGTCAAACTGAGACAGTATTCAAAAATGGGCATTATTCAGCTACCAAAAATGGGCACAGTATTAAGCCTATCAAAAAATAACATGAAGACCCAGTCCTCATCTAATAATCTACTGAGGTGGAAAAGCAAAGTCATTTACATACTAAGATTATAGTAGATTCTCAGTTTTCTAATTTACCATATCAATTTTGACAATTCACAATGATCCCAAAGATCTCTAAAATTTTTCCCAGGTAACTTTTCAGAGACATTTACCTGAAGTATATATATTAAACTTAACTATTAGTAACTGAATATCTTTCATTATTCTTTCCTCACACTAACAGAGGAGTAATACACGAAAGTTGTAATTAAAATTCAGGGGATCCTGGAGAACCTTGCTCGGACTTGGCCTTATGAAAAAAGGATCACATGATATAATTCAGTGGCAAATAATGCTACTAGAGGAGGTACTAGCTATAACTAAAATATATATCCAGTTGGAAAAAGCAGAAATAAGATTTAATAAAGAAAATGGAAGTGTAATGAACTGACTAGAAAAAGCACATCCTGACTTCCACAACATTTACATTCATAACACACTCATCAGTACATCTTTATAAACGGTCATTACAAAAAAGAACGGAAGAAATGTCTACTTCCTAACGGAATAAATGCACAGAATCTGAACACAACTTTGTGTTATTCTACTAAAAAATAGCAGCCAGTTGCAAAGCCAAAAACAAAGATGGGCCAGTCATAACCCAATGGCTCAAGTTTAAGGCCAACCTCAGCAAAAGTGAGGGGCTAAGCAACTAGGTGAGACCCTGTCTGTAAATATAGCAACTTAATTCACAATAGTTAAAACTGTGGAACCAGGCTAGATACCCTTCAATAGATAAATGGATGAAGAAACTGGGGTATATATACACAATGGAATATTACTGAGCCTTAAAGGAGAATAAAACTGGGCATTTGCAGGTAAATGGATAGAGTTGGGAGAATATAGTGCTAAGTGAAATAGGCCAATCCCAAAAAACCAAAGGCCAAATGTTTTCTCTGATATGTGGAATGCTGATTCATAATGGGGTGGTAGGCCAAGGGAAGAATGGAGGAACTTCAGATTGGGCAGAGGGGAGTGAGGGGATGGGGGGGTATGGGGATGGGAAAGATGGTAGAAGGAGACGGACATTACTACCCCATATACACGTAAGATTACACGAATGGTATGACTACATCGTGTATAACCAGAGAAATGAAAAGTTGTGTTTCATTCCTGTACAATGAACTGAATGTATTCTGCTGTCATGTATAACTAATTAGAACTAATTTTTTAAAAAAGCCTTAAATATAAGCTCAAAAATATACACAGTTGAGGAAAAGAGTATTTGAAAGGATTTTAAAAGCATAGTGATTCAGAGGCAACATCATTGGAAAAACTTAGTAAAAAAGTAGTAATCTAAAAAAATCTAATTCTACTATATTAACCAGTAAGAAATAGTAAATTTAAGTGGACTCTAACATCTGGCTATGATAGTGCACACCTGTAATCCCAAGGCCTTGGAAGCTGAGACAGGAGGATAGCAACTTCAAAGCCAGCCTTAGGGACTTGGTGAGATCCTCAGCAACTTAGAGCAAGACCCTGCCTCAAAAAAATATAAAGGGGCTTGGGATGTAGCTCAGTGGTAAAAGTCCCTGGGTTCAACCCACAGTACCCAAAATAAAAAAATTAACATTGGATTTCATGACTGATAAAATTTGAGTGAAAGAAAGGAATCCAGGAAATCCCAAGTTTTTGAGTTGAGTATTGGGGATATGGTTTTACTATTAACATAAACAGAAGTCTAAAAGCAGGATGTCTGTGGAAGAAAGATTGGTAAGTTTAGATTTGGGGTGATAACAATACGATTTCAAATGCACATATGCACAAAATACCTAGAAGATATGGGACTGAATCCCAATAAAGAAAAAAGAAAATGCAAGTCATTCCTGAAGAGATAATAAGCTAAAGAGACAAGGAATAAATATGGAAAACTAACTATCAAAGGAGAATAAGTAAAAATGAGAAGTACTCATTACTATTTAAAATGAATTCCTTAAAAGCCTCGTTGAATTTTGTAAAGCAATGAAATTCTTGTTAATGATGAACATTACAAATATTGTTCCAAAATACCAGATATGATCTGCATTTTGTTACTGCCTGTTGTTCAAAAATCTTGTTCAACATTTCCCCATTACTGGAAAAAAATGCAGAATATAATTACGACATTCTAGTATGTTCTTTAGAACTTAGGCTCTACAATATTTATCCATCATTAATGTATGTTATAATTTAAACATATTTTCTAGGGCAACAAAATCATCCAAAATGATACTACATGTTCCCAAGTCACAGTTTTTTTTTGTTTTTTTTTAAATTAAAACTATCTTTCCTTAGAATTCTTTAAAATTTCCAGCTGTTAAAAAATTGGGGATTGGGGTTTTGGCTCAGTGACAGACCACTTGCCTAGCATGTGTGAGACACTGGGTTCGATTCTTAGCACCACATATAAATAAATGAATAAATAAAGGTCTAGCAACATCTAAAAGATATTTTTTAAAAAATCTTAAATATATTAATACTAGTTAAATATCGTATCTTAAAATTAGTATTAGCTTTCCAAATACTTTATAAAATTATTAGGCTTTTAAATATTCAAACCAACTCTGACAGGTATTCAGGGAAAGTGCCTTATCTATTTTCAAAATGAATAAACTGAGACCAAGAAATTCTTAATTAGAAAACTTATTCATCAGGATTAATTTAAGAAATCCTAAATTAGGACATATTGTCTAATCCCATTTTGTAAATAATAAAACCACAATCTTATCCCTTGTTGTCAAATGTTATCTGTCACATTTTTCTTTGACAACAACTTGATTAATTCTGTAGCTTTTTCATATTTCAGAACACTGGGAGCTTTCTAAACAGTTGTTTGCAAATATCTAAAGGAAGTAGTTACAAAGTAGTCACCATTATTAAAACGTGAACACGAGAAATATGCTAAAGATACAGACTGAAGAATTAATTGCACTCTCTGCCACATGAACTTTGTATTAAGGCTCAGGGGCTTCTCAGTTTTCTGTAGAAGGTGAGCTGCTGGAAAGCTGTTAGCTAAATAAACAGGTGTTACTTTGTCCAAGGAAAGCATGTTTATTCTCTGGTGCCTTATTCTAGTCACAGCACAGTATTACCTATTCTGCCCCAGGGTTATCCTGAAATGATAATTATCTACTAAGAATCACTAATTTCCATTCTTCCTCCACCTTAAACAAAAATAAACATTACCAAAAACATTCAAAGGCATCCATGGGGGGGGGGGGGGAGTGAACTGAAGGATAAATTTATAAAGGATAAATTTGTTCCAACTCAGTCACTAACTATGGGCCCTGAAAAAGTTATGGTTCTGAACAATTTTCATCACTTCTGGGTCTTGATACTTCATTTGCAAACTAAGTTTAACAAATAAGTCTGGTTTAAAATTTGTAATTTTTGGAAATGAGGTTTAAGAATAGAAGTGAGCAAGCTTAGAACCGTAAGATTTAGTTATGCGCATAGCTAAAAATCTGTAACACAGTGATGATCTTTACCTACCACATTCTAAAATCAAAAAGAACAAATTATTTTTCATAAGAGAAAACAAATTATATAATCACAGGAGAACACATGAAAGAATTTCTTCAGCTTTAATTTTCCCTGTGATTCAAACAATTCACCCTTCTTTAATTTCAGTTCTTTCCCATCCTTTGTAAAAATCAAAATGGAAAAATGTTATTTTAACTGCACCAGATACAGTGAAATAGTCAAAATGAGAACAAGAAAAAGAATCATTCATTTATAAAACATCTTCATAAGAAGTCCCCACAAATGTATTACCTAGAACTTATCAAATTATTAGTCATTGAATTCACAGCTTCCTGTTTACAGTAAATTGATTAAGATAGTTAAGCAAAGAGGTAGATGACTCAGTAAATAAAATGCTAAGATATGAATATACTTAATGTTTAAAATTCTAATAAATTCTCATTAAAATTTAAATCCTTAATTTTATTCATACTTAAATTTTCATCATATACAAGAACATCTGGCTGTATAAATGAAATTAAAGTCAAGTATACCTCAAGCAATCACCTTTAAATAAATACCTTTATACTCTCAAACACAATATGACAGAATGAAACATTAAAGAAGGGAGGTGAAGAAACCAATAAAGAAACCAACCAACCAACCAACCAACCAACCAACCAACCATCCAACCTAAAGACAAAAGAGCAAATAAAGAGTTTGTTCTAAGCCTACTTCTTTTCTTCCTCTACATTATCTAACATTTGTACTCTTTTGGGGGGGGGGGGGGCGGGGGGGGGGGCGCTACTGGGGTTTGAATCCAGGGGAGCTTGACCACAGGCTACACTCCCAGTCCTTTTTATATTATTCTGTGACAAGGACTAGCAAAGTTGCTCAGGGTGCCCTAGAACCCACAATCCTCCTGCCTTAGCCTCCTGGGTCACTGGGACTGTAGACATGAGCCACCAGCCCAGCAGGATATTTTTTTCCTTGGACAAAAAATTACACACCCATACACACCTACTCTAACTCCCCAAAATTATATTTCTCCTCAAGTTTCTTGTTCACCCACCTCCCCAAGCTACCAATCTTTGTGATTGGTACCATTCCATTACACCAACCTAGTCACTTAAGTCAAAGAAAATAATTTAGGTTTGGTGGGTCACAAATATTACTATCTACAGAAAACATTAGCAGATCCATGGACTGGAAATTCCACTCACAGGAGAATTCTCACAAAAGAATGAACGAAACAAATGCTTTCTGAACATCGCTTGTCTTTCACCCCTCAGAATCCACACTGTTAGTTCGTTCACTTAAGCTCTTCTCTATAATTAACACTGAATTTCAGAATGCTATCTGATTTGAAGAATGTTAGATAAATAGTGTTTCATATTTTTACCAAAGCATAAGTAGTTATATTGTTGAAAGTAGGAAAAAGTAAAGGAAAATAAAGGGAATTTACCTGTAATGAGCCACACACACACACACACACACACACACACACACACAGAAGGATGAAACAGGAAAAAAATCAAAATGGAATACAAACAGAAAAAAACTGAACCTAACTATAGTTCAAACAAATAGCAGAATCATATTAAAGGAAACAAACTAATCAGGTAATGTTTATACACAATATTCTGACTGCCCTCAGGCTAAACAAAAACTGAATTATAAACAAATATTAAACTATAGTTAATAAGATCTGTTTCCACAGACATAGCTCTAGCAATTTTGGAACTATTGTCTGTATTTTAGGACTGAGCAAATAATAAATAAATACATCAGAAGCCAGGTCTCTCACTGTCAGACAAAGGCATTACAGATTTGAAAAGAAGCGAGGCTAGATAGGGTGAACCCTAAACTGCTGGACTGGAATTGGGGGTATCATGATGAACTCACGGTTGTTTACACAGATATGAGAGATAAAGGAGTAGGTATAGGTGTGTAGGTGTAGGTGTGTGTGTGTGTGTGTGTGTGTGTGTGTGTGTGAGAAATCTCTGGCTTTAGCTGTTAACAGATACATATCCTCTAAAAGAAACCAGGGGCTTCCTGGAGAAATAGTTTACCACGGCTGGGGAAAGAGTATCTTATTACATCAGAAAATAAGAGAGTATTCAGAAAATGATTAGTACTCATCAAAAGGACACAGAAGCCAGGCTGATGGAGCTCTGATGGGCCAAAACTAAGGACAAAAAAAAAAAAAAAAAAAAAAAAAATCCAAATAAATAAAAAAGAATCCATGAGTTCATAATGATAATGCATACATATATCCATTCAAACAGAGGGAAAGGAAAGTTCTTACAGAACATCAACTAAGAGACAGACATGACAGACTTAGAAAATTGCCATTTGGCAATCATATTAGTATTGATTCAGGTAAGAAATGAACATATACTGAAACAAGTGGAAAAGGTTTGATGGTATTTTTAATACCTGCCATCAAAATATCTCCCCTACATGATGTTACATGTTATAAGAATACATGTTACAAGAAGATGGAGCAAGCCAGTAGATAACAATTCCCGTTTAATGAGATAAATGGACATTACATGCTTCCCAATATGGTGTACAGAGAAAAATATAATATGACTTCTGGAATATTCCTGCTAAAAATGCATAACCTGAATCTAATCATAAAGAAATAGCAGATAAATCAATATTGAGTGAATCCTGAAAACTGGTCTATTCTTACCAAATAACAAAGTCATAAAAGACAAGAAAAGAATAACTAACTGTTCCAGATTAAAGGAGACAAGACAAAGGAATGCTGAGGTATGATGTAGGATTCATTCTACTAAGAACAGTACTTGTATATTTAGTGAAATTTGATTTTCAGACAACATAATAAATGCGAATTTCCCAATTTTGATAACTGTACTATGACTAAATAATGTTTTAAGAAAATATACACAGCTATTTAGAGGTAAAAGGTACCATGACTGGAATCTACTCTAAAAATTTCAAAATAAAAGGTTACGCGTGTTCATGTGTAAATGGGGAGAAATAAGAAAGCAAATACAGTTAACAAAAGTAGAAAAATATGACTGCAATATTCACAGAAATTATTCTTCTTGTAATCTTTCTATAAATGTGAAATTATAAAATTTGAAAGAATGAGGAAAAAACAAAGTTAATTTATATTTGTACATGTTGCCAGCAAAAATTATGAAAACCTGAATTATGATTCTCCTTTACACAAAAAGAGAAATATCTGCATGTTCAGTCCCTATTCAAATACCTACAAAACTGCATTTCCTTGGTAAAAACAGGACCGCACCTATCCAACCTTTCTCAAAAGTTATCCTTAAGATTCACAGAAACATGAAGATGGCCAGGGGAAAAGGGAGGAGTCTAAAATACTACACAGGCAGCCCTCCACCTGTGAGTCCTGCGTCAATGAATTCAACCATCCACAAAGCAAAAATATTAGGGAAGCTGGGTGCAATGGCACACGTCTGTAATCCCAGTGGCTCGGGAAGCTGAGGCAGAAGGATCATGAGTTTGAAGCCAGGTTCAGCAACTGTGAGGGTGGAGATGTGGCTCAGTGGTCGAGCGCCCTTGAGTATCCCTCAAAAAAAAAAAAAAAAAAAAAAAAAAAAATATATATATATGGAATATATGGGGAAAATAACTGTCCGTACTATACATGTAATGACTTCTTGTCATTAATTCTAAACAGTAAAGAATAACGAAAAAAAAAAAAAAGAATAACAACTATTTACATGGCATTTACACTGTATTAGGTATGGTAAGTAATACGGATGACTTAAAGTATAAAGGAGAATGTATCCAGGTTATATGCAAATACTATGCCATTTTATATAGGAGATTTGAGCATCTGGGAATCTGGATATCTGCAAGTTGAAGGGCTATCTTAGAATCAATCATCCTTGAACACCCAGGGAAAACTATATTATAAAAGTTGTTCATTCTAAACAAAATGGTATCAAGTATAAGTACTTCAAAAATACATAAGCTAGATATTTTCCCATTATAGGGAGCAGCTGTTACACAAACTAGACATTTGAAATATCAGGTGTTCTGATTTGTAAAAATTTTATTTATTCAAGATTTGTCGAAAGGGAGAAAAGATTAAGAAAACAAAATCTTTGCTGCCATGGCTGAGGGTATAGCTTGAGGGTAGAGTGCATATTTACCTGTCCAGGCCCAAGTTCAATCCCCAGCACTGAAATAAAATACTTTTAGGGGCTGTAGAGTGTTTACCTAGCACGTGTGAGGCACTGAGTTCAATCCTCAGCACCACATAAAAATAAATAAATAAAATAAAGGTATTGTGTCCACCTACAACTAAAAAAAATTTTTTTCTTTTTAAAGAAATAAGGCTGGGAATGTGCCTCAGTGGTACAGCGAGTGGTGCATTGCCTGGGAAGCATGAGGCCTGGGTTCAATTCCAAGAAAGAAAAAAGAGGGGGAGAGGGGTGGAGGGAGGGAAGGAGGAAGGGGGGGGACAGAGAGAGAGAAAGAAAGGGCGGGAGGAAGGGAGGGAGGGAAGGAAGGAAGGAAAATACTTTTACTCCACAGATGTTTACCATCTGTCAAATATTCTGATACAATCATATCAATTTTTTTCATAAAACTATATGGCACCAAAAACATTACTAAATTTAAAAAAGACATTAACTAGGATTTGGTCAACCTCTGAAATATTGTGACCCAGTATCACTAACTATATAGAGATCCCTATATTATTTCCCAGTTCTATGCATTAAAGTACATGACCCAAACTGTTTTATTCTTTATTCACAAGCGACTGAAATAAGCCCTGAGGAATGACACAGAATTCAGAAAATAAGTGGTAAAAATCAGTCGGGTGTAGTGGCACATGCCTGTCATCCCAGCAGCTTGGAAAGCCAAGACAGAAGGATCTTAAGTTCAAGGCCAGCCTCAGAAATTTAGCAAAGATCTAAGCAACTCATGGAGACCCTGTCTCTAAACAAAATATAAAAATATAAAAAAGGGGTAGGGATGTGATTCAGTGGCTAAGCATCCCTGGGTTCAATCCTTGGTACCAAAAAAAGAGGAAGAGAGATCAAATTTTTTCATGTACTAAAGTCAAAGAAAAGTTAGTTTTAAAAATAACTTATGTCCAGGCATGGTGGCACATGCCTGTAATCCCAGCAGCTCAGGAGGCTGAAACAGAAGGATCCAAGGTTTGAAAACAGCCTCAGCAACTCGGCAAGGATGTAAGCAACCTAGTAAGACCTTATCTCAATAAAAAGGGTTGGGGATGGGGTTCAGTGGTTAAGTACCCCTGGATTCAATCCCAGTACAAAAAATAAAAAATAAAACTTTCTATTTTTCTAAATTCATAAAGCTTTGATCACCATGAAAAGAAGCTGCATGTAGAAAGTGAAACTCACCAAAAGAAGAAAAACATCTTTAAAAGCTGTATTAGTTATAATTCTAAAATATCAGTGGAGAGTTTCTTAAATACATGACAGAAAATTTAATGTTAGTAGTCATACCTGCCCATTACTGAAAAAGAGGATAATATTCTTTTTTTAAATACAGGTACTTGCTTAGTTTCTATTTTGACCAGTAGACAAGTAATCTGGCTCTGTGAGGCAAAATGCTGAAAACAGACCAGGTGGAACTGAGACTAGAGAAAGGCAACCAACCCAGTCCACAGCAAGGAAGCAATCCAGGAGTCAGGATGCCTGCCCAGCCTCACCAGCTCTACATCAAGCTCACTCAACACAAAACTGATGAGGCAAAAGAAAAAGGATCACAAGAACATAAGTTTTAAGAGGGTATGGATTTCTGCTGGTCTGATTTACCAATGTACCACAGCATTCACAATACATTACACAGTACACAATAAGCATTCACAAAGAATTAATGAACAAATGAATGAGAGAATGAACCGTCTTTCAAGTAGATCTACATAGATTACATTATGTTTGCAAAATTATTTCAAAAATGAATTTGGTACACATTAACTTAACAGTCATACTGGTTTTAGAGAACATGAATAATCTATTCTGCAATCTGACGAAATGAGGTAATGTCAAAGTTTCTGAGATATTTCTTTGCCTACAGTAGGTAGCATAATACATTTGCATATCCCTAAGTTTAAAATATGGTTTATCAAAAACTTTCATAAAACCAAATTAAAAAGATAAAATAAACTCAGAAAATAAAATCAGAAAGAGCAAAATACATCATATTTACCATCACACTTGAGACGGTTCACATAAGAAATCAGGATCTAAAACATTTCTCATCATCATTTACTTTCACAACTAAACTATCACAATCTGTTCCTCTATGATTTAGTCTTTTTTATTTCTCCATTTCTATATTTGTCATCTTATAGTTTGAGGAACGTCTTCAAAAAATAAAATGCATTGTATTTCCAACCATCATATTAAGAGGTCTGCAATTTGCTCATATTAAATAGTTATATTTGTTTTATAAAAATAAATAAATAAATAAATAAAATAAAATTAGGAGCAGAATGCAAGTAAATTTAACAAGAGTTTATATGATTTATGCTCACTGCTAAACACAATACCCTCCTCCCATGGAAGAAATTCTACAACTTCTTGCAAATAAATTCAACTTATTTCTTATATGCTCTCATGTTCTAAGTGACAAACTTCATTCTGCTTCCAAGTACTACCCATATAATCAATGTCATTTCACTATCAATTTAAACCTAACAATTTCCAAAGCGCCTGCCTTATGTGGATTATAATCATCTTACTATGCTTCTTGTGTCCATGCTGCTGGAAAAGCAGTCTGTACAAGCAGGAGTAGAGGCACAATCCTGAGAGAGAGGAGTAGAGAAAGATGTTGAGAAAACAAAACCATATAAAATGAGCTCCTTAAGAGTTCAGGAGCTCAGCCAGTGTTCATGGTCAAGGTTGATTACATTCTCTCATACCCTTATGAGTTAGGAGTTGTCCAATAACAGCACAATTGGCTCTAGAAAGAAATATCTGAAATTTTACACGTAAGGAGCAATATCACTTATACTAAGCTACCTATATACCCTTTTTAAAAAGAAACAATCATAACATATAACTATTTAGGAGATTGGGGATATACAAATTCTCTAAATGTTCATCAAAATTACCATAATAAATCCAATGGTAGTTCAGTATAAAACGGCTGAATGGTATGTATGGTGTAGATTCAATCTTGCCAAAAAAATTTTATATGTAATCTTGAATGATTAAAACTACATAACATCCTCAAAGCATGCAGTTTTATATCATTAGTATCAATCTCAATTATCCTTTTATTCTAAATTGTTTACACTGGTCTTTTTACTATGTCATCATTTTAAAATAATGAGAACAGAGCATATTACTATACAACATAAAACCAAGATGAATTTAACCTAACTAGAATTTTCAATCAAAGAGTCCCAGCCCCTCCTATTTGCTCTACAGTAAGTAAAAATTATAATCAGATAAAAATTTTTAATTTAAAAATTTCTACCTAATCTTCTATATTCCTATAGTACCATAAAAATAATATTTAAAAGAATTGCTTATGCATAATAAATCCTCATAAAATTAACTTTAGATTAAATTAGTCAAAGAATCTTCTCACTAGCATGGAATCTAAATATAAAATCAAATCAGTAACATTTAAAAAGCAAACATCAAGAAATGCCAACTACCTTGGCCAAGGTCATTCAGTTTCCTAATATATCACCCATCTATTCATTCAAGAAATCTTTATTTGATATATATACATACTATGTATTAAAATACTGTGCTGTGTATCAAGGATATAAAGTAATGAGAATATATGGTCATTCTTCTAATATAGCGGTAAAGACTAACTACTTATTATTGTAAATACTCAAAGGTGAAGTACAGATGTCTTAAGACACTTAAAAGGAAACCTAAATCAGTGGTTCTCAATCAAGGTCATTTTGTCCCCTCCCCCAATGAGGTTATGCCTGGAGACATTTTCAGTTGTCACAAATGGGGAGGGTGCCAGTGATACCTAGTGGGTAAAGGCCAGGGATGCTGCTAAACAGCCTCAATGCACAGGATCACTCCTCACAGCAAATAATTATCTAATCCAAAAGACCAAAAGTACTAACACTGAGAAATCCTGATCTGAACCACTGGAGAGGAGACGGGTTAGTGAAGGCTTCCTTCCTCTAGGACTTAAATATACTACTTCTTTAAAGGATTTTTACCAAGGTGGTAACAAAAAAATATGGCCTGATCCAATTAACCAGAACTCCCACTAAAAAATAAAAACAGGAAAGAATAATGAGAGACTCCCCAGTAGATGAAAATCAAAGAGCACAATGTTTTAGAGTTGCTTTATATAAATTCTTTCCTGAATAAAGACAAAGAGAAAATATACAAACTGAAAACAAATTTCATGTGTTTTTATTATTCTACCTTTTCCACCAAACCAAGGCTACTACTTGATATTGATGGAAGATTATAAAAAGTCCCATAGTTAAGACAAAATGTATAACCTCTGGATACAAAACTGAAAATGAAGGAAAATAGATATGGGGTTTCACTTTGAAGAACAGGAAAAAATACTGGATATTATAGTGAGTCTTAAGTTTGTAACAGTTTCAAGAGTAAGCTACCTAACCAAAGGATCCAAAGGACAAAAGACAGGAAGTGTTTTAGGTACCCTAAAGACAAAAGGTAACAAAATCCTTTCAGAATTTATGAGCCTAGGTAAATTCAAAAATTAAACTGAAGAAAGATTTCTGACACATCTCAAACCTACAGATCCAGTCCTACATCTTCCTACTCAGTCTATTCAAAGCAGCAAGGGAAATGGATCATGGAGGGGGGAGGGGGTGGAAAAATGTAACTAGCTATACAAAGAAGCGAAAAAATTTAACACTGATTAAGATTTACTGCTAAATTTTTGAAGTGTGACAATAATTCTGGGGTTATATTTTTTAAGTCTTTAAAATTAATTATAAAAATCCAACCCACAAGTCACACCTCCTTTAGCTACTACTTTGTGTAAGCAAACTCAATGCTAACAGGCTCTTACATTTTTCATATATTACTTCGAGTTTTTTTTTTTTTAATGCTTTCTCCAATTAATTTGAAATTTTCTAAAAGAAAGGTCATGCTTTGTCACTCTTTCCTTCCCCCTTTTCAAAAAAAAGAAAAAAGAAAAAGGAAGCAGCATTAGAGGCGGAGAGACCCTAACCAATACGATATCCATAAAGTGATCATTCTTAAATATACAACATGGCTATATAGCTCACACATAAAACTGCTGCTTTTCAGCAGTCAACTGCAGTCCTAAAGAGGACCACACATTTAAGTAGTACAACATATGACTTTTTCCCTAGGTGAGAACTCTAAATCATTGTAACAAATACTCAACACTACAATAAAATTATAATACCTTGTTATGATCGTTCTTCAACAGTTAACTGCTCTGGTCAAGCACTGACTCTTAGGGAGTCTTATCTCTCAATATGGACAAATTTATTTTCATCATTTCAGAATTGACAATAGCAGCCATGAGATGCTTTGATCTCAGTGATGATGCCTAAATAGAAATTATGGTTCTCACACAAAATTAGCACAGTGGGCACTTAAAAATCAATTCTTGACCCTAAATCTCATTCAAATCATGATAATTAAGGGGAATTTACCACCTAATTCCTGAACAATGAAAGTACCTCCTGACAGTAATTTTTAGAATAAGATTAAGAGGCTAGAGAATCCCTTTGAGAATTATAATGGTAGGGGGAGATATGATATCGATTCATCCATATCCTATAAAAGGTCAGGAGTTTCCACAGACTGAACTCATTCACATTTTGCGGACTTAAAACATATATATTCTTAGCTTAAAAATGTGGCATGTTCTTATTTGCTAACCAAAGTTCTCTGTGAAATTAAAATATGAGTGGAGAAGTTCAGTTTGGAAAAACCTGAGAATTAGCAAGGCATAATAGCTGAGCATTTCAAACATCTTAAACATTAATAATTTTTTTTTTATATCTTTCTTATTTTATGTGGTGCTGAGGACTGAACCCAGTGCCTCATTCGTGTGAGGCAAGTGCTCTGTCACTGAGCTACAACCCCAGTTACAACACTAATAGTTTTTAGAGATAAATTTCTATGCCTTACAAAGCAAAAGGAATTTGATGATTCAATGCTTCAAAGACACCTTTAAATTTAGAAAACTTCTGATGAATTCGAGTCCAAGGATAAATGCCTTTAAAAGCCAAATTCATTACAAGCAAGCACTCTAAAACATCACTTTTCCTAATTCTACAACTCAGATTCCTTTATTTTCGTATTTTGCAACCTGATTTAAAGGAACACATTAATTACATGAACTGCTTCCTGTAACAAAACACTCACTAATCAGCAATATTCACTCAATGTTATTATCAATTTTTTTAATTAATGAGGTTATAATTTTGTTTAAACAACAAACAAAAAAAAAGCATTATTTTTCTGGGTCTTCCTCAAACATATTTTCCTTCCTCAGCTCTGACTCCATACTGCTAGTTTTAAGTTAACCCCATTTTAAAACATGAAGTTACAGCATATCAGTAAATAAGTTTAAAGACTTTTAAGTTCTTTGTGACTTACAGGGGGCTGGGGAGAAGTGCTATATGCACACTAAAATAGGACTACAAAAAATCTCAAGTTCCTATAAAGATCAGATAAGAAATAGAGGTGGCAAACCCCGTTAGGCATGTAAATGTTAGGCCCTTTATTCTTAATTGATACTAAAATAAAAACCAGTAAATTTCTTCTCCACTATGCTTTACTGTGACCCACCACTGTGCGCTAACCATGGGGTTACCACTTGAGGGCTCCAGTAAAACCTCCTGGGGGGCTGGAGGGAGAAACTCCTAAACAAAGAGAGAGAGAAACCCCTAAAACGGAAGGGGATTGAATCCAGTAACTGCTGTGGAAACAAAAGAAAGGATTTTAAAATATTTTTAAAAACTTAATATTAGTGCTGCATATACTATATGTAGCAAAAGTAAAAAGCTACATAGCTATTTTTCTTCCTGTACAGTTGTGAAACTATTAACAAATAGAACAAACAGTATCACTAAATTCTTGTTTCATATTCTAAGTACCACAAAATACTGTGTGGGAAAGTCAAATTTTAGAAATGAAGATATTTGTCCCAAATTATCAGGTATGAATTCATAAATAAAATGAAAAGATTCCCAAGTCTATTGCTCTATTTATTAGCAAACTTTTTTAAAAATAAAACTCTAGTACTTAAAAAATTCCTTTGCAAAAGTTTATGTGCGTCACCACCACCTAGTCTAATATGGAGTGTCCCATTCACATGAATGTAATTTAACTTTTAGCCTGTTTGCTAAGCTACCCAAATGCTAATTCTTAAAACAGAAAAAAAGATGAAATTGTAAATGGACATTTAAAAGTGTTGTTATAAAATAATTTCTAAAAGAGTTTAAAAAATAGAAGTGTTGTTATAGTTGGATTATCACCGCCATAAATGTGATATTTCAAGAGGTCAGCATTTAAGATAGTAACGATTTATATTATTGAATATATTAGTACTTCTAAACCAAAAGTTCATTAAAAACTATGCTAATTTAGTTCCTAACACGTTGAAATACTTTTAAAAGGCATACAGATAGAAAAAATATATCGCGGGTTGTGTGACTGTGTACCTGATGTTTCATGTTTGCATTAAGATCAAGTGAAATCACGGCTTAAAAAGCAATGGGTAAACTGTATCGAAACCTTCCTTCCAGCCAATAAATTTAGTTGAAAAATGAAAATCGGACACCTGCCTTTTAAAAAATCCTTTGACACCGGAATGACCCCATGGGAAAAGATTCCCCCAGAATCTTCCGTCCCTGCATGCACAGATCTGCAAGCCTACCATAAAGGCTTGTCTTTTACGTTGCGATGGATAAGAAGGCACAGTCAAAAAAAAAAAAAAAAAGAAAGAAAGAAATGGCAGAATAACCTTGCCTGGTTACCAAACATCCCATTGGCCAAGTCCCCGCTGGCGAGTTACCCGCTCGACACTCTCCCAATCATAAACACTAACCCGTAGGTGCTTCTCGCCCACCGCCCCACTGGCTGCCACCCCAAAGACCGGGAAGGTCCGCAGAGTGACATTCTGCGAACAGTTCAATGTTCCCGAGGCCCAGGAAGGAGGTGGGCGGGCCAGGCCGCGGCGGAACTGACCCCGGGGGCCGCCCGAGGCGCCGGGGGAGGGCCCGCGCCGGCCTCGCCTCCGGCCCGCAGCCATCCAGAGGCCGCCGAGCCTCCGGAACCTCCCCCCGCGCGGCGCCCTCCGGCCCTCCCCCCGGCCCCGGGGGAGGGGCGCGGAGCACACCCCTCCCCCACGCGCGCTAGGCCGCCGCGCCCCGCCCGGGGAGCCCGCGGGCCCGCGCCCACCCTCCGCGCGCGGGCGCGGGCCCGGGCCCGGGAGTGGGGGGGGTCGGTGCGGGCCAGAGGGGCGGCCCGGCAGCGATACCAACCTCGCTGTTGAAGGTTTTCACGGCCTCCATGTTGTCTGCGCGGAGGCCCCGAGCCCGGCGGCGGAAGAGGCGGCGGCCACTGCACTGGGAGGGGAGATCGGAGCGCGGGCGCCGGCGGGAGAGCGGCCGCTGCGGCCCGGGGCGGGCGCGGAAGGGCAGGCACTGGCAGGCGAGGCTCCTCAGGGGCGGCGAGGCCCCGGCATGGCCGCTGGGGCGGGCGGAGCGCCGGTCTGGGAACACAGGCGCTGCCGGGGCGGGTCGGCGCGGGCGGGGGAGGGGCTGGCGCGGCGCCTTCTCCTCTCCGCCCCGCTCGGTCTCGGTCCCCACCCGCAGGCCCCGTCCCTACTCTCTCCACCCCCTTCTTCCTCTTCCTCCCACGGGCTCCTGTTTCACCTCCCCGCCGCTTGGGCCGCAGGAACCAGCAGCGCACGGCGAAGACAGAGGAGGAAGCGCTGGCAGCGGCGGCTGCGGCATCCAATATGGCGGACACGATCGGGCCGCGCACCTCGGAGTCGGCGGCGCCAGCCAGCGCGCCCCCTGGCGACTGGACCGCGCGGGCCCGGCGGTCGCGCGGAAACCATCGAGCGAGCGCGGGCCAGAGCGTCGCCGCCCGCAGGCCCCACTCGGCTGGGCTCCTGGGGGCCGCTCGCCCCCGCCCCCGCCCTGGGCGCGGGAGCGAGCGCTGCAGGACTGCGGAGCGCCGGCGGCGGGCGGATTGTGCCGGGCGTTGGAGGCCGCCTCCAGGCGCGGCTGTAGGAAAAATCTGAACGTGCTGGCTCAGTGGCCGATTAAGGAAACAGCAGAATCCCCATTTCCGTTGTTTCCCTGTGGATTGGCTTCTGCAGGAGTAGCTTGGTTTAGTTGCTTTGCAGAACTTTGGTGGACAGTGACCTAAAGGTGAACCGCCAAAAGAAAAGTTCCCGGTTATTCATTTCGTGACTGTGTGCCCAAGCGCCGTAGTAACTTAGGGAGGAAATGTTAGAAATAAAAGCTTCGGATCGGATGAGGACTGGCGGGCAAGGAAAGCTCACATGCAGCAGCCCCGTGCAGGAAATGCACGCTGCGTAGGAGCTGGGTCTGGTGTGGCCCAGACAATGAGTGTGTGCCTGTGCACGGCGGGAAGGGTACCAGAGTGTTCACCATCTGGGTAGTTGAAAGGGAGTCCATCTTTCAGGGAAGAGTTATCCAAAGGAATTTTGCCCTAGATTATTAGGCGTAAGGGAGTGAATATAATATATCCTAGTTGAACCTAGACATGCTAGCAAAATGCCTTTGCTCCCGTTTCGTACAATAATCAATACCAATTTAAGAACATTTATTTCAGGTTTAAAATGGGGGTGTATCATTGACTCCTCAAACACTATTGTCCTCTTGTTGAAAGTCGTTTTTCAACAATTGCTTCCCCCCACACACACACCCCAGTTCATGCAAAAGGAAGAGAGGAAAGAGCAGAATTTTCCGCTGGGTGATTGATGGAATCAAGGTAGCTCCTGAGAGCTGAGCCCAGAGTCATATGAAATAAAAGGTAAGACGCTTCTGACATTTTAGGATTTTTAAGTCTATTTCACTGGACAGCCTTGTTATGGGGACTGGCTACTTTAGAAGGTAAAAGGGGAAACCTGGTGAGAAAAAGCTGGCATTTTTACCTCATATATCTCAAATGCCAACACAGTTTTCAGCCTCCACTGCCTGGGTTCCCATGCCTAACCATGATGTTTTCTTCCCAACACCTGCAGTAGCCTGACTGTTCCCCTGTTTATAGTGCCATCATTCATTTCCCAGACAGTAGCCAGAAAGGTTTTTTTAGACACATCCTATCGGGTCACTCTCTTGCTTAAAATAACATCCCTTTAATGCACTTCCATTGCAACTCAGATATGAGCCTCTTGCATGGCCCAAGGTCCTACAACCACAGTGCATGCTACTCTTGCACACTGCCCTGTCTATGTTACTTGACAACTTGCAGCCTTTTCCCACTGGGGACATTTGCATGTGCCTCTTCCTTCAGCCAACCTGTTGTTGTCCATGTTCTTTTTCATGGCTGACCCTGCAAGCAGTCTCCTAATCATTCACTCCAAAGTAGAACGCTGGGACTTGAGGAAGTGTCACACATGGTTGGGTTCAAAGCCAGGTTCTCATAATCAAAATCTAGCACTTTGGCCTATGAGGGCTTATGCAGTCACTCATGGTCAAGGGATGATTACATAGGCTTGAGTGATTTAAAATGCAATTTGAGCTAGAGTAAAATCTGTTGTTAATATGTTACACAATTTGATTTAGTAAAGTTTTCACACCCATGAGGACAGTAGAGAACATATTTGATCAGGGGAAGAAGGAAGAAAAGCAGAAAACAGAACAAGTGCACTTAAGACGATGAGATAAAGCAAAAGGGAAGGTCAAGAAAGGTTAGAAGAGGCTAACATCCAGGGACCCAGACTTCATACAAAGTTTGTAGACAACTATACACACCCCTCAGGAAACAAGGATTCTGGAATTGCTTAGTAGGTTAAGGTATAGAAACAAAATGATTATAATCTGATTATAGGAAGCAGCATGTTAATTCCTCACCCCTCCAGAAGGTGAAAACACCAATACTCATCTGTACTACATGTATGTGTATATGTATGTATGTGTTAGGATTCCAAGAATTTACCATTAGGCTACAGGTCTTTCTCATGTAAACCAAAGTTGGGAATGTAGCTGAGCCTAAAGAAGGGAGCCGAACTAATATACAGAAAACATAGGAGGCAGCCTAGTCTCTACTTCCTGTGTTTCTCTGCAAAGTCTGTTTTACATAATGGAATGTGACTAATACTCCTGGTTTATAGTTTTAAATGCCCAGAGGTCCTGAAACATCTCCTTCCCAGTTTCAGATTCCTAAGGGGAGAAGCAAGGAATTTAATTGGCCCTGCTTGGATTAGTTGGGCCATAACCAAGAAACTGAAGACCACTAATTTATATTCTGAAAAACATTGTATGAGAGATAGTGGGAAGTATTCCAGTCATTGAAAGAGATAATACAAATTGTAAATTATAACACTCACTTCCTAGAGTTTATGGCATTCTCCTATGAATGTGGTTATTGGCCTGTCCCCTAGGACTAAATCATTTCTGGGAGTAACTCATAGGATCTAATTTAGCCACAGCCAGGATGTCAGAGTCAAAACAGCACTCTGCATAGAACTTTCTAGAATTATGGAAATGTTCTATATCTGTGTCTTTCCTGCAAAATTCAGTAGTGCTAACCTGTTGTACGCTTGAAATGTGCCTAGTGCAACTTAGGAAAATAAATTTTTACTTTATTTCACTTTGATTCTCAGTTCAATGTATGGCTAATGACTACCGCATTGGAAAGCACAATTCTAGCTAGAGATGATCACTCCCATGCATGAAGGGAGGAGGAAAAGTTTATCTTGGCTCGCAGTTTCAGGTTTCCATCCATGGTCAGTCATTGCTCTGCGCCTGGAGTGAGGCAGAACATCATGGCGGAAGGACACGGTAAAGTAAAGTTGCTCAGCGCATGGCAGCTGGGAAGCAGAGCGGGCCAAGGAGAAGAAACAGTTTCCAAGGGCATGCCCCCCAGGTATCTGATTCCTTCCACTATGACCCCCCCACACACAGTTCCCACCACCTCGAAATAGTCCATTTCATCTATCAGTGGATGAATCCACTGATAAAGGGAGAGCCTCATGATTCAATCTCTTCCCCAAAGCTCTGCCTCTGAACATTCCTGCAGTGAGGCAAGCCTTAAACACTGGAGTCTTTGGGGGACATTTCACATCCTAACCGTAATATGGACAGATTTCCTAGATAAGGGGAAATCATTATGAGGTAACACTAAGCCAAAAAAGTCTTCAATTATCAGCTATTGGGAGGAATGCTATATGTATATAATTTATTTTCAAACTGGGGGAAGAAACCCTGAGCATTGTCTAAATCAGAACTAATAATTCTCTCTGTATTGAAAAAATGAAAACTTGAAACCCCTTGGGAAACAAGGATTCTGGAATTGCTTAGTAAGTTAAGGTATAGAAACAAAATGATTATAAACTGATTGTGGGAAACAGCATGGTAATTCCTCAGAAACTAAACAGAGCTGGGCATGGTGGCACACACCTGTAATCCCAGTGGCTCAGGAGGCTGAGGCAGGAGGATTGCAAGTTCAAAGCCAGCCTGAGCAACTTAGTGAGGCCCTAAGCAATTTAGTGAGTCCCTATCTCAAAAAGGGCTGGGGATGTGAACAGATAACACCGCAATTCCAGCAGCACCGTTCATAACAGTCAAAAGGTGACAGCAACCCAAGCACCCATCAATGGACAAATTCATGTGGACAGAAAGTAAAGTGGTGACCAAGTGGTTGTGTGAGGGGCGTGTTGGCAGTTGTAGTCTAAGGGGGAGAGAATTTCAGTTTTGGAAGATGAGAAAGTCCTGGAGATGGATGGTGGCGATGGTGGCACAACAGTGTAAATGTGCTTCATGCCACAGAACTGCACACTTAAAAATGGAAAAAAACAGTATGTTTCATGTTAATGTATTTAACCACAAAAAAAAAAAAAAACCCTCTAGAAAATGGTTAGAATGCCTCTAGAAATACGTATGAGAGTCTATTAAGTACAAAGCAATAAAAAACAAATCTTAAGCATTTTAGATCTAAAAGTATACATCCACAGCCTGAAAATCATATACAAAGTAAAAAAATGTATTCGTATACTGGGATTATGATATTTTTTAAGATAAACCAAATATAATGGTGCATTCCTGTAGTCCCAGTACTCGGAAGGCTGATGCGCGAGAATCACTTGAACCCAAGGGTCCAAGCCCAGCCTAGGCAACATAGTAAAACCCATCTCAAAAAAAAAAAAAAAAAAAATGTACTTTTAAGACAAGAGGAAATTAGGACACAAAGGGAAATCCACATGAAGAGACAGGGAGAAGATGGTCATCTATAAGTCAAGAGGAAAGGTCTCAGAAGAAACCAACCCTACCAACACCTTGATCTTGGACTCCAACCCTCTAGAATTACAAATAGAGGCCTGCTGTTTAAGCCACTCAGTGTTGGGTGCTTTGTTGTTGTAACACCAACAAACTAATACAGGTGATATACAAAGCTTGGAAACATTTTTAAAAGCGCATAGGCTGAAAGCAGTGGAGAAAATTGCCAACAGTTTTCACTTTTCTGGGAAGATACTTGGATTTCTTTTTTAGAGTAAATTGCTCTTCATTTGGAGTTGCTATTTTTGTTTACAAACGTAAACCCACAATCTTATTCTGAAATGAAGCTCAACTGTCCCACAGCTCTGCACGTGTCTATGTTCTTGGCAAATTTATTAAACCAATTTGGAGTTAAGTTTTGGCATGAGGAGAAATGGATGTTCACCTCTTCCTGGGCCTAGAGAGGATCACAGCACCTTGACTTGACACAGGGATGATTTGATCAGAGACCGGGCATGGTCCTCAGGCATCCTAAGCCCTGCAGTATAGCGGTATGCTGAGGATCCACTAGAATTTTCTTCCATTCAGTGAGTTTGGCACAATATAAAGGCAAGGTAAGGTGGAGGCTTAGAATAATGTTATCTGTGCCTTAAAGGAAGATTAGATCACTCAGTTGAGTGGCAATTGCCTGTTGCTCAGTTTCTCATTTAACCTGTTACGAGCATCAGTAATACATTACATTCCTCCTAGGTCTATGTTGTATGTTTGTCTTTTCTTCTAGAATTTTCCTTTGCCCCCGGCCTTTCTACTTTCACATTTTGACTAAGTTATTGGACTTGCAGAGATACATGAGACATAGCAATGAGAATGTACAAAGAAAAGGTGGCAACAAAGAGAAGAGAAAGGCCCAGAGGGCAAAGTGTTTACAAGGAAAGCATGATAAGGCGGTGGCAGTCAAAATCATCAACTATGGCCCTAACATTAGGTAGTTTGAGGTCTCAGAGGGTTCACCGGATTCAGGGAAAAGTTTCATTGGTGACTTTAGTAAGTACAACTTCAGTGGAATGATGGAGGGGTGGGAGAGTACTGGGGGCGGGGGCAGAAATCAGGTTGCAATGGAAATAAAGGGGGAGCACAAAAACTTGTGGGAAGGGGGCCTGAGAAAATGAGGCGTAGGGAAATTGACCTGTCTCAACACTGGAACTGAGTGAAAAGAGGGAAACAGTTCCCCTGAGAATTTGTAACCACATATCAGACCTCATGCAAGTTTGTAGTCCAATTCACAAAACCTAGGCGAAAAACCTCAAGCAAAGAAATTATTTTAAATTGGTACTCAGCTGGCATGCTGTCAGGCAACTGACAGAGTAACTGCAAATTTCCTGGATGGAAAGCAGCTCCAACCTCACCTTCAAAGAAGTCTGACAAAGGAGAGTCCACTGCACATAAGAGTATAATTAAACAATCGAACAAACCAGAAAACAAGAGTGGACGGTGCCAGAAACAAAAGACAGCATAACCAGACCAGCCAAAGTTTAGGGGATGGGTTTGACAGATTCGGATATTTCTCTTTGTTTTTCAGAGACAGGGGTCTCCCTATGTTGTCCCCCTGACTCAGCCTCCCTAGTTCTGGGACTAGGGACACACCACAGTGCCAGGCTTCTTTGACAGATTCAGAATATAAAAATTTCCATGTTTTTCCTGGACTGTCATAGGTTATTCAGACCAGCTCCATTATCAAAAACAAGAAAACACAGTTTAACACATCCAGTTAAACTTTCTGAGTGCTATGACCAGGATTAGGGTGAGAAAGAATGCATTTATCCTGCCACCCCAGGGTGTATGAGAGAGACTCCTTGTCCAACAGAGCAAGAGAGCAAAGAATGCTGAACAACGAAACACGTCCCAGCCTCTACGTGGATTTGCAGCTCAAAGGTACGTTACCCTAAGCCCTTAATAGAGTTTAAAGTGTTCCCACAGGAAGAGTGCTGCCCACAGGCACATGGGAGAAGTAACAAGCCTGCCAGGAGGAAGACCCCCTCACCCAGCCCTGCAGGGAAACCCTGCGGTACATGCTCAGGGAGAATGGTGTGCCTATCCGTTTCTCACTGATGCTCTAACAACTACACAAACCTGGTGGCTCAACATGATGAAGGGCTGAATGTCAGGAGTCCAACTTGGGTTTCCCCGGCTAAAATCAAGGTGTCAGCAGGGCTGTTTTTCTCCCGACTGGAGGTACTAAGAGAGAATGAATCCATTTCCTTCCCTTTTCCGGCTTCTAGAGGCTGCAAGCTTTCCTCACTAGGAAGAGGCCCCTTTCTCCCTTTGAAGCAACAAGGACAGGTCAAGTCCCTAGGACAAGTCCCACTCTGACGTGGCTTTCCTCCTCCCACCTCCTCTCTCATCTCCTACTTCTCCTCCTGTTTATAATGACTTGTGAGTCTTTGGGGCCACCTGGATAATCCAGGGTAATCCCCACATCTCAAGGTCCTTAATTTCATCATGTCTCTCACCCTGCAAACTAATTTCATTCTTTTGCTGTAGATGTAATACACATGGGTTCCAGGGATTAGGAATTAAGCTTAATTTAGGGGGCAGCAATTATTTTCAATTTAATTCTAAAAGACATTGTCTTTAATTTGTGTTTCAATCTGGATCACTCAAAAAACAGTTACAGCAAACACCATACCTGATACTAATGCTTAAAGCATCCCTGTTAAAACCAGGTATCAGAAAGGATGATCATTATTACCACTTCTGTTCTACGCCATTCTGGAAGCCCAAACCAATGCAAAAAGAGAACAAAAGTAAAAATTCCAAACATTAAAAAAAAAGTTGTTTTGATGTCTTTATAGAAAATAAAACATCTATAGACAATTTTAGAATTAATAAGTGTTTATTATATATTATTACATTTCTATATGCCCACATATGGAAATTATATTATACAATGTAATTAGCCTAAAAATACCATGTAAAATAGCAACCAAAACAGTAAAGAGTGTTGTGTTTCCTGCCATGATAGAATACCTGGTACCAAAAGACTAGAATGAATTAAACATAACTTTTTCCTATGTTTATATATGAATACATGACCAGTGCAACTCCACATCATGTACAACCACAGAATAGGAAGGTATACGCCATGTAAGTATATGTCAAAATACATTCTACTGTCATGTATAACTAAAAAGAACAAATTTAAAAAATTTTAAAAAAGAATCCCTGGTACTATATTTGCCTTCTTATATGAACAATCAAAAATGTACAAAATATGCATAAAAACTATTTTCAGATATTAAGCCATAGAGAAAGAAAACAAAGAGGTTATCGCAATAATCCCTCTGCTTTCTGCCTGGTAACTTTTCTGAATGGTAAAGGAAGCAGGGACCCAAATAACACGGGAATCTTGCTGCGTTGAGAAGGTGAAGATAAGATTTTGGAAATCTTTGGTGGCTGGAATTTACAAGGCAGTAATCAGAGGAAGCTCAATGGAGAAAGGGCTCTAGAAATCTGCACAGAGACCACCTTGAGTTTTGGTGGCATAGTACCCCCTTTATCCTTAGGCAATATGTTTCAAGACCTGCAGTGGATGCCTGAAACCTCAAGTGGTATCAAACTTTATACATACTATTTTTTACATACTCGCAGTAAATGGCTTGGTGTCACTCATTTCTGAAGATCCCTTGCTGAAGTTTTGCATTGGCCCAATTCTTTCTGGCACAACATGTGACTGTCAATTGGAACATGTTGATTGTGTGTTTCACCTACAGATATAATGCCTCTTCCATTTTAGTTAAGCACTTATATCTCACACTGTGGCTATAATTTTTACAGTTTAATATGCAACTGGAAATCCAGAATGCTTTTTCCATTTCACAATTGCATGCAGATTTGTTCCTACTGTGGATCTCAGAGACATCAGCATATAGTTTTTTTTTTTTTTTTTCTTTCTTACTAAATCCAAAACTCACACCTTTTCACTTAAAGGAAATGCTTTGCAGCTTCTCTTTGGCATATCCGCATTTTCTGCCACACTACACTTGCACTTTGGAGCCACTATTAAGTAAAATAAAGGTACTTGAACACAAGCATGGTGATACCACAATTGTCAATTGGATAATTGAAACAGCTAGTAAATGACTAACACTATGGGCTGGTAGTATATGCGGTTTGGAAACTCTGGATGAAGGGATGATTTGTGTCCTACGTGGGATGGTGCAAGATTTCATCACACTACTCAGAAGGGTGTACTATCTAAAATTTATGAATTGCTTATTTCTGAAGTTTTTCACTTAGATTTTCAAACCATAGTTAACTGAAGTGACATGAAGTTCAACTTGGTTAAAGGGACTACTTCACAAAGCAGCACAAGCACAGCGTGAAACACCATAAAATCATGCAAGGAAGGTAGTTGGGTACTGAAGCCTGAACAGATGCCAGAGTCGGGGGACGATTGAGGGTTCTGACTGACCACCATGGAGAAATCTTGCTGAACACTCGAGGTCATGCCTCCAAGGTAAACTTCTAGAGAGTCACCTTCGTAAAAGAAGTAACTCAACTACCTGAAAAACAAAATTCAATATTCTTTAAAGGAAGACTACAAAAATGACATTATCAAAGTGACATTCAAAATGACCAACATTAAATAAATAAATACAAAACAAAATATTAGCAACTTGGGACTCTTGTTAGATTCACCCTCAAGTTAATTATTAGTCAGAAAATCCCACAGAATTTAGAGAAGCTGCTATTCTCACACTTAGTGTTTATTACCATGGAAATCAACAGATTAGAATCTGCAAAGGTGCATAAAGGAGAGCTCAGGAAAATCCAGCCATAAACCTGCAGTTGTCAAAGAAGCTTTGAGCCAGATGGACAACACTTAATTGGAGCCACCTGGAGCCTTTGGACAGCACTTAATTCTCCCAGCGATTATGAGTCACAAACAGCACAAAGTATTTTACTTACCAGGTTAGCTGACTCAAGCACTGCTGTCCAGGTTTTTTGGGGGAGGGTGGAGGCGGGGAGGGTAGAAGTGTTGGTTTGTAGATATGTAGCTTCTGATAGCTCCCCTTAGTTATTTAGCCTCCAGTGTCTGTACAGGTCAAACCCATACAGCATGACCAAAGGCACCCACCTGAAATCCCAATGCTATCATAAACTTTCTGGGATGCCCAACACCCCAAATAAATGATGCCTTCTTATATTCCAAGGACTTAGGAGTCATTGTCCAGGACAGACACTATCGAGAGCCAGACCTGTCCTTGGAACATGCACTGTTCATATATCCAAGACCTACCATGTTAACCCTTCAATACACAGTGACACAGGAGAAATATAAATTAATAGAAGCAAGTCCAGGAATGACAGACATAACTATAACTGTAAATTTTAAAATGGAATTAAAAAAAACATGAACATAATGGAGAAAAACAGTATAAAAAAAACAAAATTAAATGTCTAGAACAGAAAACATAAAATTCTCAAAGTGACACATATACTACTTTGAAAAATTAAGTAAATGGATGGCTGGTGGGATGTTGGGTGGGAGTTTATAAACAAGAGGAAAAGGCTAGAATGAGCCAGATAATGAAGAAGTGGATTACAGTTAGAGATACCAGTACAAATTCATGCTCAGCTTAACATGGATACAGGTGGTTGTACACAGAAATATTTGTAAACATGTGTATGTACTTGGGTTAGTGAAAACACACACACACACACACCTTTCCAAGGGTTTTTTTTTTTCCACTGGCCTAGAAGCAATGGCATTCCAGTATAGCCAATAAGAACACTTAATGTCCAGATATTGGTTTCTAATACTATTACCCAATGAAAAGAACCAGGTCTTGTTGGAGAAATGGCTGGTTCTAGGACTATGGCACCAAATACATAAGATGAGCCCGGAATGTGATATAATGGCAAAAAGTAAGCAAGGGCTAGGCACACATGCTTAGTGGTGGCATATGTCCAAGTGACACAGGAGCCAACTCTAAGAGCTCCCAGTGACCAAAACAGATAAGATTTGAGCAACAAAATAAAGTAATTCTAATTATATAAACAAACCCAAAGTAGTATTGCATTATAATCCAAACGATAACGACACTCCTGGAATGAAGTTTCACTATGAAGATGTCAGCTTTTGCCAAGATGACTTAAAAGTTTCAGTGCATTTTTTTTAAAAACAGGGTATTTTTCCTAAAAATTGACGGGTGAATTCCAAAACTTACATAAAAATGAAAGGGATTTAAAATACCTAAAGCAATTTTAAACAAAATTGGGAGGCTGTAAAATTCCTGATGTAAAAAATAAATGCCGTGACGGCACAGCGTGAAGGTCCTCGGAGGGGGACCTTGACCGTAGCTGCCTCTGCCACCACTTCCACCAATCCCTCGTTCCAGTCACGATTTCGGTTCCGTGAACCTGATAATCTTTGCTTTGATGCTAGTCATTGCTCTCCTCTTTCTTTCTTTTTCTTTTCTTCTTTTAATTCAAGAACTCCAGTTCTTCACTAGTCCCACTTGCTCACAGTGACACAGAGGACTAGGGAAGAGTCCACGTGGGGCAGTGACCTTCAGGAGTTGAGAGTTGGGGAGGAATGATTTCAAATCTGCAGTGAGTCCTTATGCTGGGTTACTTGGTGATTCAGTTGGCACAAATGTCCCACCTACCCCTCTTAACTATGTTGGCTCTCACAGATAATTTTTGGAGGGGAGAGTACCTGGGGTTTGAACCCAGGGGCCCTTAATCACTGAGCTACACACCCTTTATTACTTATTTATTTATTTTATTTTGTGAAAGGGTCTTGCTTAGTTGCTGAGGCTGGCTTTGAACTTGTGATCCTCCTGCCTTAGCCTCCCGAATCACTGGAATTACAGGCATGTGCCACCACACCTAGCTAACTAGCTAGCTAGATTGATTGATTGACCATACCATGGATTGAACCCAGAGACATTCAACCACTGAGCCACTTACCCAGCCCTTTTTATTTTTTATTTTTGAGACAGGGTCTCTATAAATTGTTTAGGCCCTTACTAAATTGCTGAGGCTGGCTTTGAACTTATGATCCTCCTCCCTCAGCCTCCTGAGTCTCTGGAATTACAGGCATGCACCACCATGCCAAACCCTAGAGTAATTTTTTTTTTTTTTTTAAATAGGCAGGATTGCCTCACACTAGAGAAGAAAGATCAGCTTGAGTGAAAGTCCACAGTGTTTTTGGTTTTGTTCATACATATGTTTTTCTGTAACAACCAGCCCAGTTTCCAAGTGTAAAAATATTCAGAATCTTCATGTACTTATAGACAAGAGTTTAAATTGAATGTCATAAATCATAGTAATCACAAGTTAGTCACCTGAAACATTAATTCATGCCATCAAAAGAACTTCAGTTACAGATTCAAGCCCACTTTAGAAAAAATGCTTTCACCATTTGGATCTGAATTCGTGCTCAGTACTTTACAAGGTTCTGCTTCTGCCCAGGTTGATCTCAGATCTGTCTTCTCACCCATTTCTTTGGAGTAACCTAGTAGAAGCAGAAGTAAATGACATGACTGATGGATTTTCTTAGTCCGATTTTGTCATTTCTGGGCAAATGTGGAGACTTGTGTGGAGTACATAACAATTCAAGACTTCTAGAATGAAGGCAGGTGTTCAACGGAAACCACTTGTACGAACACTTTAACTGCAGTGAGTCATTCTTATCAGGCAGTGGTGGAAACGCTCCTGAAATCCAAGTTCCCAGACTCCAGCCAAGGGCCAACCTTGAAAGTAGGCCTTTATAGGGATAGAAGTCTCAGGGTTTCTGTTCATCTATTCTAGCTCCAACTTCCTGTTTTTATGCCCTTCCCCAATCCTATAACCCTTCCTCCCAACCACTTCTCTTATGACCCCAAATAGCCGTCATATTAAATGTACAGTTATTATTCCCTTGCTTTTCTCTACAGGTTTATTACATGTGTGTTTGTAAAGATGTATCGATATGCCCATATAGTTTATTTTTGGTTTTGCAATATTTTGAACTTTATATCCTAATGGAATAATATTTTTCATTTTTCATTAATATAATGTTGGGGATTCATCCATTTTGATGCCTGTGTATTATAGTACATGTGAATAGACAGACTATTATATCTATGTATGTATAATGTGTTCATAGACACAAACACATAGACTTTGAAGATAGAATATAATATTCAATTCAAAAAAAGATCTTTAAGTTTACTCAAAGATGTAGTATTTAAATATGTGAAAACAACCTAAGTTCTATCAATAAAAGTAATGGATTATAAAATTAAAAGCAGAAGATAATTTAAAGGTAATTCTTTTCTGAATTGAAGATTATATTTGATCTTCAACAAACATATAGAAAACCCATAATATGCTAGGAAAAGATGAACATCATTGTATATAAATTTGCCTGTTCAAATATTAAGCTTAGAGTTTATGATTCCTATGTGTGTAGCTTTCCATTGCTATAACAAAATATCTGAGATAATACCACCTTTCTCATATGCTAAATTCCAATATGAAACTCTATGTCATTCCACTGGTTTGTCTATTAATGTCTGCACAATTAATTCTTAATAATCAAGGTTTTTATAATATATGTTAATATATGGTACATTGGTTCCACCTTATTGCTCTTCCATTTCAGACATTTTCTAGCTTTTATTTCTTGAATGGTTTTTCAGATGAAACTTTAAAATCAACTTTCCTACTATCATAAATATTCATAGATATTTTTATTGCTACCCCACTAAATTTACAAATGGATTAGGAAGAAGTGGACTCATTCTGAAGTTGAGTCTTCTGTGGCAAGTTAGGAAACTTGAAAAATAAATAAGCTAACATTATGATTCATTTTTTGGTGATAAGTGATAAATAAATCTGGGGAGGAGATTGGAAAGGAGAGGTGGAGGTTGTTATTTTAGATAGGAGAGAACAGCAAGAGACCTATGGAGGATGAGGCTGGGACTGGTAACAGTGACTGAGCCTGGATAAGGAGAAAGATGGGAACAGGAGGGGTTGGGAACAGCCAACTTCCCTTCTGAAAGCATCCCTAGGTCTTTGAAATTTCAATACCGGATCCAGAATAATTTTGCCACATTTATTGTGAAATAAGCAGTAACTTGTATTTCTTCTCTCTCTGCTCATATTTTGTAAAAATCTCAGCTTTGGAAATAATTTAAGGATATACCAATGCTTAGCTGCCATGTGAATTTTCGACAACTGGTCAATTGGTTTCTGGCTTTTATGATACTAGTGACAGGGAAGTCAATAATTCTCTTGGAATCCGATTTATTTGAACTGTTCGTTATTAAGTTTTATCTCAAAATGAGCCCAGACTTACTCCCATACACCTTTCATCTATTTGGATATAGCCCTTGCTGTTCTGCCACTGCGACTTATGATTAAAGCGGGCATGTTTCTTTCTCTTCCTCTGTCTCTGCTCCTCTCTCTTCTTTCTCCCTTCCTTCTGGGGGTGAGGGGACAACAGGGTTACCTGTCTTCCCCATCCTGGACAGAGTCATCTGTCCCTGAGTACACACTCACCATAGGAAAAAGTAATCCAGACTTCGGGGATGGTACCATAAGATCTCAGAAATGACTATCTCCCAGATTAACGAGTGAACTACACTGCAACAGAGAGCACATGGAATGTAGCCTTGAGTCACCTCTTTAAAAGCCCCCTGTTCCTGCCGATGGGCAGAATCACAGCCTTTAGGACAGGAGTCCCCTGTGTTTCTGCTTTGCTAGCAAAGCAATAGACCTTCTTTTTCCTTTTTCTCAAAACTTTGTCCTCATTATTGGATTGGCATCAGGCATTAGGACCGAGTATTTGGCAACATCTTTAGCATTTATATCATATCACATCTATTGCTTTTTATCTATGCTCCCGTGCAGTTGGTTTCTTGGGCCCAGTTCTGGTTGTTACACTTGTTTATATTGAGCTTTATACTTTAGATTAAGCCCATTTCAACCTACAAACTTTTCAAAAATTCAGATTCTGTTGAATCTATTAGCCTCCTAGTTATGCCTCATCTGAAGATTTAAATAGCACATTCTAAATGTGGTTACCCAAAAGCCTGTTTTTCAGGGACTCTGTTTGTTTGTTTTTGGTACCAGGAGTAGAACCCAGGGACACTTAACCACTGAGCCACATATACAGCTCTGTTCGTATTTTATTAGAAACAGGGTCTTGCTGAGTTGCTGAGGCTGGCTTTGAACTCGCCTCCCAAGCCACTAGGATTAGGTCTGTGCCACCACGTCCAGCTAGGGACTCTTCTTCACCTGTAAAGTCCTCTTCCATTTTGATATTGAACAGCTCTATTTCAATCTTTTCTGACTTTGCCATTATCAAGGTCTCAGACTACATGTGTGCATTTGCCTAACCTTCCTTCTGAGAATGACACTATAGAAAAGTAAGAAGAAAAGTCTGTTCTTGAAAGATATCCAACCTCTGAAGACATATTTTCCAAGGTGCATTCTGGGTTGACTCCTCAACTTCTAATTATGAAGTTCAGCATGCCAATTAACCTGTTCCTTCAATGGATAACAGAACACATCAGGAGGGAAATAAAAAAATTCTTAGAAGTAAACGAGAACAAAGACACATCATATCAAAATCTCTGGGACACTATGAAAGCAGTACTTAGAGGAAGATTTATTTCATGGGGCGCATTCAACAAAAGAAGTAGAAATCAACAAATAAACGACTTAACACTACAGCTCAAAGCCCTAGAAAAAGAAGAGCAGACCAACACCAAAAGTAGTAGAAGACAGGAAAGAGTTAAAATCAGAACCGAAATCAACGAAATTGAAACAAAAGAAACAATCGGAAAAATTAACAAAATAAATAGTTGGTTCTTTGAAAAAACAAACAAAATTGATAAACCCTTAGCCACACTAACAAAGAGAAAGAGGGAGAAAACTCAAATTACTAAAATTCGGAATGAACAAGGAAATATCACAACAGACACGAGTGAAATACAAAACATAATTAGAAGCTATTTTGAAAATCTATACTCCAACAAAACAGAAAACCTCGAAGACATCAACAAGTTTCTAGAGACATATGAATACCTAAACTGAACGAGGAGGACATACACAACTTAAACAAACCAATTTCAAGCCATGAAATAGAAGAGGTCATCAAAAGCCTACCAACAAAGAAAAGTCCGGGACCAGATGGGTTCTCAGCCGAGTTCTACAAAACCTTTAAAGAAGACCTCATTCCAATACTCCTCAAAGTATTCCATGAAATAGAAGAGGAGGGAACCCTCCCAAACTCGTTCTATGAAGCCAATATCACCCTGATACCTAAACCAGACAGAGACACATCAAGGAAAGAAAATTTCAGACCAATATCTTTAATGAACATCGACGCAAAAATTCTCAACAAAATTTTAGCAAATCGCATACAAAAACATATTAAAAAGATAGTGCACCATGATCAAGTGGGTTTCATCCCAGGGATGCAAGGTTGGTTCAACATCAGGAAATCAATAAATGTCATTCACCATATCAACAGACTTAAAGTTAAGAATCACATGATTATTTCAATAGATGCAGAAAAAGCATTCGATAAAATACAGCATCCCTTCATGCTCAAAACACTAGAAAAAATTGGGGTAGTGGGAACATTCCTTAACATTATAAAGGCCATCTACGCTAAGCCCATGGCCAATATCATTCTAAATGGTGAAAAACTGAAAGCATTCCCCCTAAAAACTGGAACAAGGCAGGGATGCCCTCTTTCACCACTTCTATTCAACATCATCCTTGAGACTCTAGCCAGAGCAATTCGACAAACCAAAGAAATTAAAGGGATATGAATTGGAAAAGAAGAACTCAAACGATCCCTGTTCACTGATGACATGATTATATATTTAGAAGAACCTGGAAATTCCACCAAAAAACTTTTAGAACTCATAAGTGAATTCAGTAAAGTAGCAGGTTACAAGATGATCAATGCTCATAAATCCAATGCAATACATAAGTGATGAATCTTCAGAAAGAGAAATTAGGAAAACTACCCCATTCACAATAGCTTCGAAAAAAATAAAATACTTGGAAATCAATCTCACAAAAGAGGTGAAAGACCTCTACAATGAGAACTACAGAACACTAAAGAAAGAAATTAAAGAAAACCTCAGAAGATGGAAAGATCTCCCATGTTCTTGGATAGGAAGAATTAATATTGTCAAAATGGCCATACTACCTAAAGTGCTACACAGATTCAATGCAATTCCAATTAAAATCCCAATGATGGACCTTACAGAAATAGAGCAAGAAATTAGGAAATTCATCTGGAAGAATAAAAAACCCAGAATAGCTAAAGCAATCCTCAGTAGAAAGAGTGAAGCAGTGGGTATCGCAATACCAGATCTTCAACTCTACTACAAAGCAATAGTAACAAAAACGGCATGGTATTGGTACCAAAATAGACAGTAGATCAATGGTACAGAATAGAGGACATGGACACAAACTCAAATAAATACAATTTTCTCATACTAGACAAAGGGACCAAAAATATGCAATGGAGAAAATATAGCCTCTTCAACAAATGGTGCTGGGAAAACTGGAAAACCATATGCAACAGAATTATATTAAATCCCTATCTCTCACCCTGCATGAAACTAAACTCGAAATGGATCAAGGACCTTGGAATCAGACCAGAGACCCTGCATCTTATAGAAGAAAAAGTAGGGGTCCAAACCTTCAACTTGTTGGCTTAGGATCAGACTTTCTATTTTTTTTTAAAATTAATTAATTAATTAATTTATTTATTTTATTATTTATTTTTTTATTATTGTACACAAATGGGATACATGTTGTTTCTCTATTTGTACATGGCGTAAAGGCATACCATTTGTGTAATCATAAATTTATATAGGGTAATGTTTGATTCATTGTTATTTTTTCCCTTCCCCCCACCCCTCCCACCCCTCTTTTCCCTCTACACAGTCCTTCCTTCCTCCATTCTTGCCCCACTCCCTAAATCTAACTCTAACCCTAACACTAACTCTTCCCACCCCCCATTATGTATCCTCATCCACTTATTAGTGATATCATTCTTCCTTTGGTTTTTTGAGATTGGCTTATCTCACTTAGCATGATATTCTCCAATTTCATCCATTTGCCTGCAAATGCCATAATTTTATCATTCTTTATGGCTGAGTAATATTCCATTGTATATATATACCACAGTTTCTTTATCCATTCATCAATTGAAGGACATCTAGGTTGGTTCCACAATCTGGCTATTGTGAACTGAGCAGCTATGAACATTGATGTGGCTGTATCTCTGTAATATGCTGATTTTAAATCCTTTGGGTATAGGCCAAGGAGTGGGATAGCTGGGTCAAATGGTGGTTCCATTCCAAGTTTTCTGAGGAGTCTCCATACTGCTTTCCAGAGTGGCTGCACTAATTTGCAGCCCCACCAGCAATGTATGAGTGTACCTTTCTCCCCACATCCTCGCCAACACCTGTTGTTGCTTGTATTCTTGATAATTGCCATTCTAATTGGGGTAAGATGGAATCTTAGGGTGGTTTTGATTTGCATTTCTCTTATTACTAGAGATGTTGAACATTTTTCCATATGTTTGTTGATTGCTTGTAGATCTTCTTCTGTGAAGTGTCTATTCATTTCCTTAGCCCATTTGTCGATTGGATTATTTGCATTCTTGGTGTAGAGTTTTTGAGTTCTTTATAGATTCTGGAGATTAGTGCTCTATCTGAAGTATGATTGGCAAAGATTTTCTCCCACTCTGTAGGCTCTTTCTTCGCATTGCTGATAGTTTCCTTTGCTGAGAGAAAGCTTTTTAGTTTGAATCTATCCCAGTTATTAAATCTTGCTTTTATTTCTTGTGCTATTGGAGTCCTGTTGAGGAAGTCTGGTCCTAAGCCGACATGTTGAAGCTCTGGACCTACTTTTTCTTCTATAAGATGCAAGATCTCTGGTCTGATTCCGAGATCCTTAATCCATTTTGAGTTTAGTTTCGTGCATGGTGAGAGATATGGGTTTAGTTTCTTTCTGTTGCATATGGATTTCCAATTCTCCCAGCACCATTTGTTGAAAAGGTTATCTTTTCTCCATTGCATATTTTTGGTCCCTTTGTCTAGTATGAGAAAATTGTATTTATTTGGATTTGTGTCCATGTCCTCTATTCTGTACCATTGATCCACCTTTCTATTTTGGTACCAATACCATGCCGTTTTTGTTACTATTGCTTTGTAGTAGAGTTGAAGATCTGGTATTGCGATACCCCCTGCTTCACTCTTTCTGCCAAGGATTGCTTTAGCTATTCTGGGTTTTTTATTCTTCCAGATGAATTTCATAATTGCTTGCTCTATTTCTGTAAGGTGCATCATTGGGATTTTAATTGGAATTGCATTGAATCTGTATAGCACTTTTGGTAGTATGGCCATTTTGACAATATTAATTCTTCCTATCCAAGAACATGGGAGATCTTTCCATCTTCTGAGGTTTTCTTTATTTCTTTAGTGTTCTGTAGTTCTCATTGTAGAGGTCTTTCACCTCTTTTGTGAGATTGATTCCCAAGTATTTTATTTTTTTCGAAGCTATTGTGAATGGGGTAGTTTTCCTAATTTCTCTTTCTGAAGATTCATCACTTATGTATAAAAATGCCTTAGATTTATGTGCATTGATCTTATATCCCGCTACTTTACTGAATTCACTTATGAGATCTAACAGTTTTCTGGTGGAATTTCCTGGTTCCTCTAAGTATATAATCATATCATCAGCAAATAGGGATAGTTTGAGTTCTTCTTTTCCTATTCGTATCCCTTTAATTTCTTTGGTTTGTCTAATTGCTCTGGCTACAGTTTCAAGGACGATATTGAAAAGAAGTGGTGAAAGAGGGCATCCCTGTCTTGTTCCAGTTTTTAGGGGGAATGCTTTCAGTTTTTCACCATTTAGAATAATATTAGCCATGGGCTTAGCGTAGATGGCCTTTACAATGTTAAGGAATGTTCCCACTATCCCTACTTTTTCTAGTGTTTTGAGCATGAAGGGGTGCTGTATTTTATCAAATGCTTTTTCTGCATCTATTGAAATAATCATGTGATTCTTGACTTTAAGTCTATTGATATGGTGAATTACATTTATTGATTTCCTGATGTTGAACCAACCTTTGCATCCCTGGGATGAAACCCACTTGATCATGGTGCACTATCTTTTTAATATGTTTTTGTATGCGATTTGCTAAAATTTTGTTGAGAATTTTTGCGTCGATGTTCATTAAGGATATTGGTCTGAAATTTTCTTTCCTCGATGTGTCTCTGTCTGGTTTAGGTATCAGGGTAATATTGGCTTCATAGAATGAGTTTGGGAGGGTTCCCTCCTCTTCTATTTTATGGAATACTTTGAGAAGTATTGGAATGAGCTCTTCTTTAAAGGTTTTGTAGAACTCAGCTGAGAACCCATCTGGTCCCGGACTTTTCTTTGTTGGTAGGCTTTTGATGACTTCTTCTATTTCATTACTTGAAATTGGTCTATTTAAATTGTGTATGTCCTCCTCGTTCAGTTTAGGCAATTCATATGTCTCTAGAAACCTGTTGATGTCTTCGAAATTTTCTATTTTGTTGGAGTATAGATTTTCAAAATAGCTTCTAATTATGTTTTGTATTTCAGTCGTGTCTGTTGTGATATTTCCTTGTTCATTCTGAATTTTAGTGATTTGGGTTTTCTCTTGTCTTCTCTTAGTTATTGTGGCTCAAGGTTTATCAATTTTGTTTATTTTTTCAAAGAACCAACTATTTATTTTGTCAATTTTTTGTATTGTTTCTTTTGTTTCAATTTCGTTGATTTCAGCTCTCAGTTTAACTATTTCCTGTCTTCTACTACTTTTGGTGTTGGTCTGTTCTTCTTTTTCTAGGGCTTTGAGCTGTAGTGTTAGGTCGTTTATTTTTTGAGTTTTACTTCTTTTATTAAATGCGCTCCATGAAATAAATCTTCCTCTAAGTACTGCTTTCATAGTGTCCCAGAGATTTTGATATGATGTTTCTTTGTTTTCGTTTACTTCTAAGAATTTTTTAATTTCCTTCCTAATATCTTCTGTTATCCATTCATCATATAATAGCATATTGTTTAATCTCCAGGTGTTGGAGTAATTTCTGTTTTTTACTCTTTCATTTATTTCTAACTTCAATCCATTATGATCTGATAGAATACAAGGTAGTGTCTCTATCTTCTTGTATTTGCTGACATTAGCTTTGTGGCATAATATATGGTTTATTTTAGAGAAGGATCCATGTGCTGCTGAGAAGAAAGTGTATTCGCTCTTGGTTGGATGGTATATTCTATAAATGTCTGTTACGTCTAAATTATTGAATGTGTTATTGAGATCTATGGTTTCTTTGTTCAATTTTTGTTTGGAAGATCTGTCCAGTGGTGAGAGAGGCGTGTTAAAATCACCTAGTATTATTGTGTCATGGTCTATTTGGTTTCTAAAATTGAGAAGGATTTGTTTAACATACATGGATGAGCCACTGTTTGGGGCATAGATGTTTATGATTGTTATATCTTGCTGATTTATGCTTCGTTTAAGCAGTATGAAATGTCCTTCCTTATCCCTTCTGACTAACATTGGCTTGAAGTCCACATTATCTGAAATGAGGATGGATACTCCAGCTTTTTTGCTGAGTCCATGTGCATGGTATGTTTTTCCCCATCCTTTCACCTTTAGTCTATGGGTATCTCTTTCTATGAGGTGAGTCTCTTGCAGGCAACATATTGTTGGATCTTTCTTTTTAATCCAATCTGCCAGTCTATGTCTTTTGATTGATGAATTCAGGCCATTAACATTCAGGGTTATTATTGAGATATGATTTGTATTCCCAGTCATTTGGTTCATATTTAAAATTTTATTTATTTATTTATTTATTTTTTGACACCCTTGGTTCCTCCTTTATTTGACAGTTCCTTTAGGATAATTCCTCCCTTTGCTGATTTGCTTCTTTGTTTTTTATTTCTTCCTCATGCAATATTTTGCCGAGAATGTTCTGTAATGCTGGCTTTCTTTTTGTAAATTCTTTTAGCTTTTGTTTATCATGGAAAGATTTTATTTCATCGTCAAATTTGAAGGTAAGCTTTGCTGGGTATACGATTCTTGGTTGGCATCCCTTTTCTTTCAGAGCTTGAAAAATGTTGTTCCAGGCCCTTCTAGCTTTTAGGGTCTGGATTGAAAAATCTGCTGATATCCGTATTGGTTTCCCCCTGAATGTAATTTGGTTCTTTTCTCTCACAGCCTTTAAAATTCTGTCTTTATTTTGTATGTTAGGTATTTTCATTATAATGTGCCTTGGTGTGGGTCTGTTGTACTTTTGTGTATTTGGAGTCCTATAAGCCTCTTGAACTTGATTTTCCATTTCATTCTTCAGATTTGGGAAATTTTCTGATATTATTTCATTGAATAGATTGTTCATTCCTTTGGTTTGTTTCTCTAAGCCCTCCTTAATCCCAATAATTCTCAAATTTGGCCTTTTCATGATATCCCATAGTTCTTGCAGATTCTGTTCATGATTTCTTACCATCTTCTCTGTTTGTTCAACTTTGTTTTCGAGGTTAAATATTTTGTCTTCAATATCTGAAGTTCTGTCTTCCAGCTGTTCTATCCTATTGGTTATGCTTTCTATGGAGTTCTTAATTTGGTTTATTGTTTCCTTCATTTCAAAGATTTCTGTTTGGTTTTTTTTCAATATCTCTAACTCTTTATTGAAATGATCTTTTGCTTCCTGAATTTGCTCTGTTAACTGTTGATTGGTGCGATCATTCAAGGCCTGCATTTGCTCTTTTATCTCAACATTCAATGCCTGCATTTGCTCTTTCATCTCATCGTTTGCTTCCCTAATCATTTTAATTATGTACATTCTGAACTCCCTTTCTGTCATTTCTTCTGCCATGCTGTCGTTGGATTCTATTGATGTAACATCTAGATTTGTTTGGGGCATTTTCTTCCCTTGTTTTCTCATATTGTTCAGGAATCAGTGGGTCATTAAGATATTGCAGATTTCCTCTATTGACTTATAATGTACCTGAAGATTGCTAGTATATCCCCTCTTATCCTTCAGTAGCCTGAAGTCTTGGAGGAAGTTGATAATGCGGAGCTCCACGAAGAAGTTACCTCTCTAGGGGTGGTGACCCTCAGGTGGCGTATATTCCCTGCTAGTGGTCAGAGGTGTCTCTACTTGTTGACCAATGGTCATCCAATGGGGAACTAGGCTGCGGGCTGAGGCAAGTCCTGTTTGTGCCTGTGTCTCTGGTTTTACCGTCCCTGTGGGAAAACCTCACCTGGCAGGGAAGACTCACTCGGTGGGAACGTCTCGCTGGTCAGTTCCCCTCCTAGAGGTTCCCCTCAATCTACAACTACCGCCTGGGCTGGGCTGTCTTCCTCTGCAACGTTCCCAGGGGCCCGGACCTACTTCCTGGACCTGGGAGCCTCACCCTCCGCAGGCGAGTCTCCTTAGGCTGCCTCTCCCAGATAATCTGCCCGCAGTCCTGGAAACTTCGCTCCGCCCCTAGGCGTGTCTCTGTGCGGCTCTTCCAGCAAGAAGCCACCTAGCTCCTGGGACCCTACTCTGCACCAATTGCCTGGCTATGCGGCCCCTCCTCTGAGCCGCCACCTGGAGCCCCGTACAATAGCTCCGATACCCAGAGACCCACCACACACCTCCTCCACCGGACAGCAGCCCGGTTTCCAACGCAGTCACTAGGAGTCCAAGCAACTCACTTCGCGTCTCCTCCTCCCGCCAACTTCCCGTAGCCCTAGGCAGTCACTCCAAACCCAAGTGACCCGCCCTGTTCCTCCTCCTCCTCCTCGGGGTAGCCCCCCGGGTGTTCAGGGGCGGTGGCTCCGAGACCAAGTGACCCACCGCGCTCCTCCTCCAGGCAGGCCACCGGTGTTCAGGAGCGGTCGCTTTGAGTGCAATCAACTCACCACTCGCCTCCTCCTCTGGCAACTGCCTGTAGCTCTGATGCAGTCACTCCTAGACCAAGTGACCCACCGCGCTTCTCCTCTTCCTCCGGGCAACCCCCCGGTGTTCAGAAGCGATTACTCGGAGTCTAAACAGCTCGCCACGCAGCTCCTCCTCAGGCCGCCGCCCGGAGCCCCAGTGGTTGCTCCGAGTCCAAGCGCTGTGCTGAGCCGCCTCCTCTACGATGATCCCAGTTGTCCGTGTTCACCGCTCCAGCAGGGGGAGGGGCGTCTCGCCGAGCAACTCCACTTCACAAATTCCCTGCGTTCCTGGGCTACCGCCCCATCCGGGACGCCTCCCCAATGGGAGAGACTCACCCGGCGGCTTTGAGTTGGTCCCAAGTCTCTCACTATCTCCTCTTTTGAATCCTGCGTCCTGGAGCAACATGAAATGCAGCCGCCCTCTAGGCCGCCATCTTGAAACTCCCCAGGATCAGACTTTCTTAACAGGACTCCCATAGCACAAGAAATAAAAGCAAGAATCAACAACTGGGATAGATTCAAACTAAAAAGCTTTCTCTCAGCAAAGGAAACTATCAGTAATGTGAAGAGGGAGCCTACAGAGTGGGAGAAAATCTTTGCCACCTATACTTCAGATAGAGCACTAATTTCCAGAATATATAAAGAACTCAAAAAAACTCTACACCAAGAATACAAATAATCCAATCAACAAATGGGCTAAGGAAATGAACAGACACTTCACAGAAGAAGATGTACAAGCAATCAACAGAACATGAAAACATGTTCAACATTTCTAGTAATAAGAGAAATGCAAATCAAAACTACCCTAAGATTCCATCTCACCCCAATTAGAATGGCGATTATCAAGAACACAAGCAACAATAGGTGTTGGAGAGGATGTGGGGAAAAAGGTACACTCATACATTGCTGGTGGGGCTGCAAATTAGTGCAGCCACTCTGGAAAGCAGTATGGAGATTCCTCAGAAAGCTTGGAATGGAAACACCATTTGACCCAGCTATCCCACTCCTTGGCCTATACCCAAAGGACTTAAAATCAGCATACTACAGAGATACAGCCACATCAATGTTCATTGCTGCTCAATTCACCATAGCCAGATTGTGGAACCAACCTAGATGCCCTTCAGTTGATGAATGGATAAAGAAACTGTGGCATATATATACAATGGAATATTATTCCGCAATGAAGAATGATAAAATTATGGCATTTGCAGGCAAATGGATGAAATTGGAGAATATCATGCTAAGTGAGATAAGCCAATCTCAAAAAACCAAAGGACGAATGATCTTGCTGATAAGCAGATGAGGACATATAATGGGGGGTGGGAGGGGTTAGCGTTAGGGTTAGGGTTAGGTTTAGGGTTAGGGATAAGGAGGGTGGTAAGAATGGAGGAAAGAAGGACTGTATAGAGGGAAAAGAGGGGTGGGAGGTGTGGGGGGAAGGGAAAAAAATAATGAATCAAACATCATTGCTCTATGTAAATTTATGATTACACAAATGGTATGCCTTGACTCCATGTACAAATAGAGAAACAAGATGTATCCCATTTGTATACAATAATAAAAAAAAATGAAGGTGCTATCAAGGATCAGCAGATGTATTTTTAAAAAGGTGACTCAGAAGAGCTAGCTCAAGGGCTGGGGATATAGCTCAGTTGGTAGAGTATTTGCCTCGTATACACAAGGCCCTGCATTCAATCCCTAGCATGGGCTGGGAGGAGCTAGAACAAGAGACAAACACACAAAACTAACCCAGAGTAGGGAAAACAATTCAAGAAACAGAAGAGAAACTAACACTAATTAGTTTCAAGAAAACATTATGTATATGCTATAGTTTGTGTCCCCCCAAACTTCTGTGTTAGAAACTCACACAACAGTCATGGAAGGTGGGCCTAAGGGGAGGTGTCTCAGTATGAGGTTTCTGTGCTCATGAATGAATCAACACCATTATAAAAGACTTGAGGGGGTGTTTGCTCTTTGGCTGTCTTGCTCTTCCACCTTCCACCATGAGAGGACACAAAAGAAAGGCTCTTACAAAAGCTAGTGATTCTATCTTGGACTTCCCAGACTTTGAAACTGTGAGAAAAAAAAAATGTATATTATTTATAAATTACCTGGTCTGTGGCATTCTGCAATAGCAATTCAAGCAAACTAAGACAACACATAAAACATTTTGAAAAATAAATAGTACAAAAGAGGAGTATTAGAAAATTAAAATAAAGCCGAGTGTGGTGGTCCCTACCTATAATCCCAGCCATTTGAGCAGCTGAGGCAGGAGGATTGCAAGTTGGAGGCCAGCCTCAGCACCTTAGTAAGGCCCTAAGCAACTTATCTAGACCCTGTCTCAAAATGAAAAGGGGGGTGAGCTGGGAATGTGGTTCAGTGGTTAAGTGCCCCTGGGTTCTTCTTAGACTTTTATCAGTTATTGATTTATATTGCTGAAGGCATTAGATTGTGTTTTGGGCCCACTTTTTTACGGCTACGACCAAAAGATCCAATGAGAACAATTTTATTTCATTTTAATTTTTATTTTTTTGGTGCCAGGGATTGAACCGAAGGCCACTCAACAACTGAGTCACAACCCCAGCCCTTTTTTGTATTTTAGAGACAGGATCTGAGTTGCTGAGGGCCTCACTAAGTTGCTGAGGCTGGCTTTGAACTCATGGTCCTCCTGTCTCAGCCTCCCAAGCTGCTGGGATTACAGGCGTGTGCCACCACACCCGACTTCCCCATGAGAACCATTTTAGAGAGGAAAAGTTAGTTTGGGGGCTTATGGTTTTAGAGATCTCAGTCCATGGAAACCTGACTGCATTCCTCAGGGCTCAAGTGAGGCACAACATCACAGCTGAAGAGTGTGGTGAAGAAAAGTGACTCAGGGCACTGTACCAAGAAGCAGAGAAACTTCACTCGACAAGAACAAAATATATGCACCAAAGGTATGCCCCCAATGACCCATGTCCTCTGGCCACACCCTACCCATCTTCAGTCACCTCTCAGTTAATTCTTATCAGGGGATTAATGCACTTATTAGGAGAATGTATTAGTCAGGGTTCTCTAGAGGAAGTGTGATTATAAAAGGGGGATTTATTAGATTGGCTTGCAGGGCCAGAAGCTGGATAGTCCACAATGGCCGTCTGCAACTGGAGAGCTGGAAGAACCAGCAGCTGTGCAGTCCAGGATGCAGAAGCCCCTGAACAAGAAAGATCAAGAGTGCTACCCTAGTAGGGGTAGCGACCAAGGTTTCTGGAAACTCCCTGGAGAATCACTGGCAGAGTCTGCTTTGGAGGAGTGTAAAAGCGAGAGTGTGATATCCTCAGACGATCACAGCAGCAATCAAGAATCCATTCAAGAAGAATTAAGCTTGCTTCTGCATCTGCTTCCTTGTTCTTCCAGCTGTTATTCCATCCAAGCCACCATCCTATTGGACAGTGCTCCCCATGCTTAGGGAGGGGCTCCACTCCAGTTCACTAGCCCACATTCCAATCATTCCTAGACTTCCTTACTGACACACCCAGAAGGCTCTTCATCATCGGCATCTCTTCATCCAATCGAGTTGAGAATTCAAATTAACCGTTACAGATAAGGCTCTCATAACCCAGTCATTTCACCTCTAAACCTTGCATTGTCTCACACATGAGCTTTTGGGGAACACCTACTATTTAAATAAGAACAGATTATCTTGATTATATTGTTGCTCTTAATTCCCCTTTTCTTTTAGGATTGAAGGTGAAAAATAAGTATTTTGTCATATTAAAACTACTCTCCTATTTTGCTTCTAGATCCAATTTCTGGAATCTTTTGATTTTGTGTTTTTAACCTATTTACATTTAATTAAATATAATAACATACTAAAACTTTATAACATCTTATTTCATGTTCTCTATTTCCCTCTTTATCTTACATTGAATGAATCTAGGTTTTTTGTGTGTACTAGATTGGCAGATATTTATGATGTCTCCTTGTATTTTTTAGATAGGTGCTGAGTTATTTTGACCTAAACTTGTTTATATTCTCTGTTAATTCCTTAAACTTACCAACATCTCATTGGTTTTTATCAGCCTAGTTCTTCCCAACTTAACCCTCTCTACCCTTGCTATGTTCTAAATTATTATGGATTTACTTTTTGCTTTCTCCTCTAGACCACACAGTATACAGGTATTACTAAATTATCTGCCTGTCTGTATTTCCATATACTTTCAGGTACTCTCCTGTGTTTTTCTCCTCACTGAAATGCTTTTTCCAAGAGTGTATTGAGAGAGATCTGTGTGGGGAAAATCTCCAGAGGCCTTCTATACCTCAGTGTATGTTTATTGTATGCTTAAATACGCATGAAAGTTTAGCTGAACAAAATTCTAGATGCAGATATTGTTTCTTTTCTTTTTTTATTAAAATCTTGATTCATTGTAACACAAATGGGGTATGACTTTTCATTTCTATGGTTGTACACAATGTAGATTCACACTATTCATGTAATCATACATGTACATAGGGTAATACTGTCTGTTTCATTCTACTATCTTTCCATCCCCCACCCCCTCCCACCCCATTTTCCTTTACATCATCCAAAGTTCCTTCATTCTTCTGTTCCCCCAATCACCTCCCCCTTGTTATATATTGTCATGCACTCATCAGAGAAAACATTTGATCTTTGGTTTTTTGGGATTGGCCTATTTCACTTAGCGTGATATTTTCCAATTTCATCCATTTACTAGCAAATGCCGTAATTTTATTCTTCTTTATGCTGAGTAATATTTCATTGTGTATATATACCACAGTTTCTTTATCCATTCGTCAATTGAAGGGCATCTAGGTTGGTTCCACAATCTAGCTATTGTGAACTGAGCTGTTATGAACATTGATGTGGCTGCATCACTGTAGTGTGCTGATTTTAAGTCCTTTGGGTATAAACCAAGGAGTGGGATAGCTGGGTCAAATGGTGTTTCCATTGCAAGCTTTCTGAGGAATCTCCATATTGCTTTCCAGAGTGACTGCACCAATTTGTAACTCCACCAGCAATGTATGAGTGTGCCTTTTTCCCCACATCCATGCTAACATCTATTATTGCTTGTGTTCTTGATAATAGCCATTCTAATTGGAGTTAGATGAAATCTTAGGGTGGTTTTAATTTGAATTTCTCTTATTACTTCTTCATATATTTGTTGATCACCTGTATATCTTCTTCTGTGAAGTGTCTGCACAGTTCCATAGCCCATTTATTGATTGGGTTCTTTGTATTTTGGGTGTAAAGTTTTTTAAGTTCTTTATAAACTTTGGAGATGAATGCTCTATCTGAAGTGTGTGTGGAAAAGATTTTCTCCCACTCTGTAGGCTTTCTCTTCACATTATTGATTTTTTCCTGTGCTGAGAAAAAACTTTTTAGTTTGAATCTATCCCATTTATTGATTCTTGCTTTTATTTCTTGCACTCTGGGGGTCTTATTAAGGAAGTCTGGTCCTAAGCCAATGTGATGGAAGATTCAGGTCTACTTTTTCTTCTATTTGGTGAAGGGTCTCAGGTCTAATTCCTAGATCCTTGATCCATTCTGAGTTGAGTTTTGTACAGGGTGAGAGATAGGGGTTTAATTTCATTTTACTGCATGTGGATTTCCAGTTTTGCCAGCACCATTTGTTGAAGAGGCTAGTTTTTCTCTATTGTAAGTTTAGTCTAGTATGAGATAACTGTACTTATGTGGGTATGTTTCTGTGTCTTCTATCCTATACCATTGGTCTACCTATTTTGGTGCCAATATCATGCCATTTTTGTTACCATTGCTCTACAGTAGAGTTTAAGGTCTGGTATTGTGATACCTCCTGCATCACTCTTGCTGCCCAGGATTGCTTTGGCTATTCTGCATCTTTTATTCTTCCAGATAAATTTCATGATTGCCTTTTCTGTTTCTATGAGAAATGTCATAGGGATTTTAATTGGAATTGCATTAAATCTGTATAGCACCTTTGGAAGTATGGCCATTTTGATAATATTTATTCTGCCTATCCAAAAATATAGGAGATCTTTCCATCTTCTAAGGTCTTCTTCAATTTCTTTCTTTAATGTTTTGTAGTTTTCATTGTAGATATCTTTCACCTCTTTGGTTAGATTGATTCCCAAGTATTTTATTTTATTTTTTTAGTCTATTGCAAACAGAGTTCTTTTCCACATTTCCCTTTGAGATGTTTCATTGCTAATGAATGTATAAAAATGCTTTAGATTTATGGGTGTTGATTTTATATCCTGCTATTTTGCTGAATTCATTTATGAGGTCTAGAAGTTTTCTGGAGGAGTTTTTGGATCCCCTAAATAGAGAGTCATGTCATCAGCAAAAAGTGACAGCTTGAGTTTCTCTTATCCTATTTGTATCTCTTTAATTTCTTTAGTCTGTCTAATTGCTCTGACTAGTATTTCAAGGACGATGTTGAATAGAAGTAGTAAAAGAGGACATCCCTGTCTTGTTCCAGTTTTTATAGGGAATGCTTTCAGTTTTTCTCCATTAAGAATGATGCTGGCCGTGGGCTTAGTGTAAATAACCTTTACAATGTTGAGGTATGTTCCTACTATCCCTATTTTTTCTAGTGTTTTGAGCATGAAGGGGTGTTGTATTTTGTCCAATGCTTTTTCTGTGTCAATTGAGATAACCATATGATTCTTATCCTTAAGTCTATTGATATGATGGATTACATTTATTGATTTACGGATGTTGAACCAATCTTGCATTCCAGGGATGAACCCCACTTGATCGTAGTGCACTATCTTCTTAATATGTTTTTGGGTATGGTTTGCCAATATTTTGTTAAGGATCTTTGCATCTGTATTCATCAAAGATATTAGTCTAAAATTTTCTTTCCTTGATGTGTCTTTGTCTGGTTTGGGTATGAGGGTGATATTAGCTTCATAGAATGAATTTGGTAGGGTTCCTTCCTTTTCTATTTCCTGAAATACTTTGAGAAGTATTGGAATAAGTTCTTCTTTGAAGGTCTTGTAGAACTCAGCTGAGAATCCATCTGGTCCTGGGCTTTTCTTGGTTGGTAGGCATTTGATGGTTTCTTCTATTTCATTGCTTGATATTGATCTGTTTAAATTGTGTATGTCCTCATGGTTCAGTTTGGGAGGATCATATGTCTCTAGAAATTTGTCAATGTCTTTGGTATTTTCTACTTTGTTGGAATATAGATTTTCAAAGTAGCTTCTCATTATGTTATGTATTTCAGTGATGTCTGTTGTGAGATTTCCTTTTTCATCACGAATTTTAGTAATTTGAGTTTTCTCTCTCCTCTTTGTTAGTGTGGCTAAGGGTTTGTCTATTTTGTTTACTTTTTCAAAGAACCAACTTTTTGTTTGGTCAATTTTTTGAATTGTTTCTTTTGTTTCAATTTCATCAATTTCAGCTCTGATTTTAATTATTTCCTGTCTTTTACTTTTGGTGTTGTTCTGTTCTTCTTTTTCTAGGGGTTTGAGCTGTAATGTTAGGTCATTTAGTTGTTGACATTTTATTCTTTTCTTGAATGCACTCCATGCAATGAATTTTCCTCTTAGTACTACTTTCATGTGTCCCAGAGATTTTGATATGTTGTATCATTGTCCTCATTTACTTCTAAGAATTTTTGTCTCCTCCCTGATGTTTTCTGTTATCCATGTTTCATTCAATAGCATATTATTTAGTCTCCAGGTGTTGGAGTAATTTCTGTTTTTTATTTTGTCATTGATTTCTAATTTCATTCCATTATGATCTGATAGAACACAAGGTAGTATCTCTATTTTTTTTGTATTTAGTAAGGGCTCCTTTGTGGCATAACATATGGTCTATTTTCAAGAAGGTTCCATGTGCTGCTGAGAAGAAAGTGAATTCACTCATTGATGGATGGAATATTCTATATATGTCTGTTAAGTCTAAGTTATTGATTGTGTTATTGAGTTCTATGATTTCTTTATATAGTTTCTGTTTGGAAAATCTGTCCAGTGATGACAGTGGTGTGTTAAAGTCATCCAAAATTATTGTGTTGTGGTCTACTTGTTTCCTGGAAGGAAATCCTTTGAGAAGGATTTGTTTGATGTACATGGATGCACCGTTGTTTGGGGCATAAATATTTATGTGTAGGCATGGGGTGTGGGTGTGGTCAACTGGTGGTCCTGGAGGCGGGTGTGGTTGGTTGGGCAAGGGTCCTGGAGGTGGGGTGTGGTCTATTTGGTTGCCAGATCCTGGAGGCAGGGTGTAGTCAGCTGGTCTGGGGGGTTGGTGGTAGGGTGCAGTCAGTCAGTCTGGGGCCCCTGGAGGCAGGTAGTGGTTGGTCTGGCTGAGGGATCCTAGAGACAGGGCTCAGTCAGTCTGGCCAGGGATCCTACAGTCCTGGCTGTTGTCTCAAAATGGTGGCAGCCACGTGTAACTAAACCTGCAGGTACTGTGACAGTGAACTTCCAGGCAACAGCAGGCAGCTGGCGATCTGTGGTCAGTCTGCTGGCTGCTGTCAGATGATAGGGAGCTCAACCTCGGGCTGCGGGTAATGGGTAGGTGAAAGGCAGGTGATGGACAGGCAAAAGGCAGGCAAATGGTGGATGGTAGGTACCAGACAGTGAGCAATCTGTACTCAAAAATAGTTGATATGCTGGCAGACTGCATGTGATCACAGTAGGCAAATGGGATAAACAACAGGGGATTGATAAGCAGCAAAAACTGCCTCACCAAGAAACAGATATCCTCTGCTTGAAACCCGAGTTATGGAGCAACAAGAAACACAGCCTCCCTCTAGTCGGCCATCTTGGATCCCTCGATATTGTTTCTTTATAATGCTTTAAAAACTTGTGTTCGCTGTCTTTTCTGTATCCAATGTCGCTTTTCAGAAATTCATATTAATATGATATGTATTCGTTGGTAGATATTTTATTCTTCTGGCTGCTTTTATAATTTTCTGTCTTGGATGATTAAAATAAACATGTCATCCTCTTTGGCAATTTAGAATCATTACATTTCAGATCTTTCAGCTTTCTTTAATTCTGGAAAATTACTCATTATTATTTCCTAAAATATTTCCTTCTTCTAGATCTCCTATTATGTAAGGATTGACAGTTTTACTTCTAGCTTTGGTAACTTTTCAAATAATTTCTAAATTTTATTTCCTCCTCGTGTCTTTGGAAAGATTTCCTATTTTCTTGATAGGATGACCAAGTCTGAGTTTTCCCAGGACTTCCTAGTTATAGCACAAGAAGCATTTCAGCCTAGAGAACTCTTCCACCTTGGGCAAACCAGGATGGTTGGTCACCCTACTTCCAGACAATTTGGGATGAACCCAATTTTTTGACTTTTGCTGCCTATTGACTTCCTGATTTCAATGATAACATTGTATATTGTATGTTTCTGTTTGGTTCTGCTTTAAGACCTGTCTTGCTTCATATGGCTGAAAATCCTTATTCTCTGAAAGAGGCTTATTTTGAAATCGTAACCAATATATTCCAATATATTCCATTAATTCTGTTTTTCTTTAACTGCTATTATGCTTTGTCGGGGTTTCGGCCGGACCCCTGGCCCTAGGTGTGGCAAGGCCAAGATGGCGCCTGGCAGGATGCCAGTGTGGTTGAGTGTAGCTAGCTTGTGCGCAAACAACTGATGTCGCTTGAGGAAGTTTCAGTGATTGGTTGAAGCCCCCTCATGGACACTGCATGCCTGTATATGCTGTCTGTATCTGTCCACGCTCTCCCCTCGTGCTCTGTATGATGATTGGTCGCTTGGGGGCATATATCGAGGTGTAGCTTCCCCCAAAAGAGGAAGAAGAAGCGAGAAACAAACCACGGCAGACGCGCGCAATAAAGAGCTGAAAAGAACCAGGTGTTGTGTCTCTCTGCGGGCAGGGAGCGCGACAGGTGGTGCCGAAACCCCGGGAGCTCAGTAACACGATAGGTAAGTAATCAACAGGTAAAGTATAAAGTTTGAAAGAGGTTGCGAACCTGATCTCTAGACACATAAAACGGCTGTGAGCCTGAGTGTAAAGGAAAAAAGGAAAGAGGCTGCGAGCCTGAGTTAACAGGAAAGAGGCTGCGAGCCTGAGCTAAAACAGAAGTATATGTAGTTCTTTGTCAATGTGTGATAAGCGATTGATGTGTGTTCTTGTCTTTTCTTTTGTTCTCCTTGTTTGGTTTGTGTGTGTAGTCTTCTTAAGTCTTAGTGCTAGTGGATTATTACATCATGGGAACGGAACTATCTAAGACTAGGATGCAACAGCCCCTCCGGGAACTGTTAAAGGGCAACGGCACTCCATTAAAGGCAAAGACAGCACGTACATTCTTAGATACAATAGAAAAGGTATCCCCTTGGTTTCTGGAGGAGGGGTTGTTAAACATACCTCAATGGGAACAGCTAGGAGAAGATCTGCACGTAGCAGACAAACAGGTATCACTCCCTGTGGGGACTCTAGCCATCTGGTCTTTGATTAAATCTTGCTTACAAAGTAAAAAGCCAAGTTCACAAAAATCTTTAGAAGAGGGAAGTCAAGTTTTAGAAGAAATTAAAGAGGAACAGTCATGTACTTCAGGAAGGAGAAGTGAAATAGGAGGGGGAAGTGAAATGGGTTCTGACTCTGAAGGGGAACTCTCAGGAGAGGAACTGGAACAAAGGGTACAAAAATTAAAATTGGGGAAGGAGCGCCCTCTGGTGCCTGTTACACCCTCTGCACCCCCAGTGGATCTACCTCCTGTTACTGGGTCTAGTAGACATACAGGATGGTCTACAGTACAGGAAGATAGCGTTTATCCAGTGTTTGAGGACGCACAGCAACAACGTTATCACCAACCTATAGATTTTAAAATGGTCAAACAGCTAAAGGAAGCTGTCAGTACTTATGGGCCTCAATCTGCCTTTACGGTGTCTCTGGTGGAAACCATGATGTCTCTAAATTTATTACCTCTAGATTGGACCAATTTAGCTAGAGCCACATTATCAGGAGGGCAGTACCTTATGTGGAAGACGTCTTGGCAGGAACTTTCAACAGATACTGCAAGGCGTAACGCAGCTGCAGGAAATCCACAAGTAGACAGAGATATGTTAATGGGAACGGGGCCTTATGAAGGGGTACAGGCTCAAGTTAATTATCATCCAGCGGTTTATGCTCAAATAGCAGTAGCCGCAACTAAGGCTTGGAAAACATTACAAGGAACTGGAGACTTACAGGGACAGTTGTCTAAAGTTACTCAAGGAAACAATGAGCCGTATGCAGATTTTGTAGACAGGTTAATACAGACTGCTTCAAGAATTTTTGGGGACGCTGACTCTGCAATGCCTTTGGTAAAACAATTGGCTTATGAACAGGCTAATAAGTGGTGTAAAGAAGCAATTAGACCTTGGAAAAATAAAGATCTTACTACTTATCTGAGAGTATGTAAAGATATTAATGAATCTACAGGAAATAATGCGGCATTTGTTGCTGCTATAGACAGACAGACCCAGACACTTGCTAATATTGTTTCTCAGGGATTTGGAGGGAAATCTAAACCAGAACCAAGGAAATGTTTTAGCTGTGGACAAGCGGGTCATTTAAAAGCAACATGCCCACAAAAACCAGCTTCGCCTCATCAAGCCCCAGGCTTATGTCCTCGGTGCCAAAAAGGTCCACACTGGCTCAGTGAGTGTAAATCCGTTAGAGACAAACAGGGTAATATTCTGCCACCCAATACCAGGATGACAAAAAACGTGATGAGGGGCCCGCCCCGGGGCCCGCCACAAATATACGGGGTAATCCAACAAGTGCCCAGGCAGTGGTACCCCCCAACAGAGAAGGGGACACTGCCCAGGAGCGGAGGGCCACAACAGGAAGCGCAGGATTGGACATCTGTGCCACCTCCAGACTCGTACTAACACCTGATATGGGTGTACAAATGGTGGACACAGACTGGGATGGCAATATTCCTGCAGACTCAGTAGGGTTGCTCCTTGGCAGAAGTTCTTCTACTTTAAGAGGTCTTATAGTCCACCCAGGAGTAATTGACCCAGACTTTCAAGGACAAGTTAGGGCTATGATTTCTTCACCCAAAGGGATTACAGTCATTTCTCCAGGAGACAGAATAGCACAAATGTTAATTTTGCCTAGCCAACATTCTTTATGGCCTAGTAGGGAGACAACAAGAGGAGATAAAGGATTCGGGTCTACAGGTGGACCCTGGGCTAATTTTACTATGGACCTCCAAGATAGACCCATTATGCAACTAACAGTAGGGCATAAACCTTTTATAGGATTACTGGACACAGGAGCTGATAAAAGTATAATAAGTGAGGCAGTTTGGCCCAAAGGTTGGCCTGTAGTTACAGCTAATCAAAACTTACAAGGGTTGGGAGTGGCTCAATCGCCTAACCAGAGTGCTGCTTCACTGTCTTGGAGGGATAATGAGGGTCATTCAGGGGTGTTCCAACCATATATTTGTAAAATACCTATTTCTTTATGGGGAAGGGATGTCTTAACTCAGATGAATGCTAAGTTGACAACAAACATTAATTCTAAACCTGCAGCACGTATGATGAGAAAAATGAAGTATACAGAAGGTTTGGGATTAGGGAAGGAACAACAAGGGCCTTCACAACCCATCCCCCTTCCTCCTCCAAAAAACGATTTCGAAGGGCTGGGTTTTATGTAGGGGCCACTGTTATTACACCTATTCCAATAGTTTGGAAGGATGATAAGCCGCAATGGATTCCACAGTGGCCCTTAACTATAGAAAAATTACAAGCGGCTCATAAATTAGTACAAGAACAAGTACAGGCAGGACATTTACAACTTTCTACTTCTCCCTGGAATACACCCATCTTTGTCATTAAAAAAAAAAGGGTCTGGAAAATGGAGACTATTACATGATTTAAGGGCTATTAATGCACAGATGTTTCCTATGGGTCCTCTACAACGTGGATTGCCATTAGTCACAGCCTTACCTAAAAATTGGCCCACCATTATTTTAGATTTAAAAGATTGTTTTTTCTCAATTCCATTACATGCCAAGGATTGTTGGCGATTTGCTTTTACTTTACCTTCTCTCAATCATGCACAGCCTGATCAAAGATTTGAATGGACTGTATTGCCTCAAGGCATGGCTAATAGTCCTACGTTATGTCAAATTTATGTAGATAAAGCCTTAAAACCTACTAGGGAGACCTTCCCAGATTTATTGATTTATCATTACATGGATGATATTCTTCTTTGTCATGACAATAAACAGTTACTGGAAAAGGCTTTGCAATTCTTAATATCTACTCTACAGCAATATGGTTTAAACATCTCTCCAGAAAAGTTACAAATGGGAGAAACTCAAGAATATCTGGGCACTAAACTTACGGCTACTATGGTAAAGCCTCTAAAACTAACTATTAGAACTAGTGAACTTAAAACTTTAAATGACTTTCAAAAGCTTCTTGGAGATATAAATTGGATTAGGCCATATTTAAAAATTACCACAGGAGAATTAAAACCTTTATTTGATATACTTAAGGGAGATCCTGATCTTTGTTCCCTGAGGATCCTTACTCCAGAAGGACGAAGAGCTCTTACATTGGTGGAACAAAGATTACAGTCAGATCACACAGAAAGATGTGATCCATTCCAGCCTCTAATGTTAATCATTATTCCAGAACAACATAGTCCATATGGAATTATATGGCAAGGAGGACCTTTACAAAGTATTAATCTCCCAGCATCGCCTACAAAACAATTACAAACATTTCCTAAAGCAATAGCTCAATTAATATATAAAGGGTTAGAAGCCTGCGTTACTATATTTGGAAGCCATCCTGAGGTCATTATTATCCCCTATACTAAACTACAAATACAATGGTTGATTCAACATGATGATGATTGGGCTGTTTTGTATTGCTCAACCACAGCAACATTTGATAATCATTATCCTAAACATCCATGGATACAATTCTGTAAAAATACTCCAATTATATTTCCAAAAATTACCAAAACGCAGCCCTTACCTCATTGCCAAACCATATTCACTGATGGATCTAAAAATGGAGTGGGAGCAGTAATAATTGATGATAAAGTAGAAACTGTTATTCTCCCCCCTTCATCTGCCCAAGTAGTAGAACTTGCTGCAGTAGTTTTAGCTTTTAACATTATGATAGAGCAGCCTTTCAATCTATTATCTGACAGTCATTATATAGTACAATCAGTGCCCTGTTTAGAAACTGTTCCTTATATTCCTGATGGATCCGCAGTTGCTCCTTATTTTCGAACTTTGCGTGCATTAATCTTAGACCGCAAGTATCCCTTTTATATAGGACATATTAGAGCTCATTCTAATCTGCCGGGGCCACTCGCCAAAGCAAATGCTAAAGCTGACAAAACTACAAAAACTGTTTTTGCTTTTACAGCATTCAAACAAGCCCAGATGTTTCATTCACAGTTTCATGTCAATTCTACTACCCTTAGAAGAAAATTCAATATTTCTAAAGATGCTGCCAGACAAATTGTTAAAACATGTCAACATTGTGCTCCATTATTACCAGTTCAGTCTACTGGAGTAAATCCCAAGGGACTTTTACCTAATCATATTTGGCAAATGGATGTTACTCATTTTTCAGAGTTTGGAAAACTTAAATATGTTCATGTGTCAGTTGACACTGCCTCAGGAGTGATCATGGCCTCTGCTCACACAGGTGAAAAGGTTAAAGATGTCATACAACATTGTTTACAGGCCTTTGCAGCCTGGGGCATTCCTAAAATCATTAAAACTGACAATGGACCGGCTTACACATCCAAAAGTTTCTTACAATTTACACAAACTTTTAATATACAACTTATCACAGGAATTCCTTATAATCCTCAAGGACAAGGCATAGTGGAGCGCACTCATTTAACGTTAAAAAATTGCTTACAAAAACAAAAAGGGGGAATAGGTGCTGACTTTAGAGCACCTAAAGATAAACTAAATTTAGTACTTTTTATTTTAAATTTTTTAAATGTGGATAAGAGTGGACATACGGCTGCAGAAAGACATGCTAATCCCGCAAGTACTCAAGTGTGGGTAAGATGGAAAGATATTCTCACAGGAACATGGAAAGGCCCAGATCCAGTTCTTCGGTGGGTCCGAGGGTCTGTTTGTGTTTTCCCGCAGGATCAGCAAACACCGATCTGGATACCTGAAAGGTTGACGAGACTGGTGCATCAAAACAACGATGAAGAACATCGTGCTGATAAACATCCTATTGATGATGACAATGACACCGGTGAAGACTCGAGACCTGTGGGCAATAGTTAAGGCTTGGCCATATCCTTTGCCGCTAACTAACACCTCCTCTACCCTTCCACCTTTGTTTTCTACAGGACCTAGGACTGGATTGCCAACTGTCATCATGGATCCCAAGGAAGAACCTTATAATTTTTCTACCCTTTCTCTGCCAGGTACCCTTTGCTTTGATATCTCTACCAATAACAAATTTGTTAATGACACTTTTCTTAGGCCCTGCATTCAATTGCAGCGTGAAGTGCAAGGGTTGTTTTCAAGACAGCCTACCAAGGGGAATGGTTTCCAAGAAAGTATGACTATAACCCAGGGTGAAGTTACAGGGACAAGTAAGATTACTACTTCAGGGCAAGTTGTCTTTCTTAAAGGATTAATTCCAAAGCGACTGAAACTGCCATCCACTGGATTTCATACACCTCGTATTTTCCCTCCTTGTGACCCCAAAGTTTCTAGTCCTCCCATTTGGACAGGTTGTCAACATGCTGAAGGAGCAGCTCCTATTCAACATGGATTTTATTTCACCCCAAACTTTACATACCAGCGATCTGTGAACAATTTTATCCAAAACCTCGTCTACTTTGGCTTTTGTCAAAGTATAAATCCTTTTGATAATTGGTTCCTATTTACCTCCCAAGCAGGATATACTAATCTTCAGCCTTTGTTTGCTCTACAAGGAGGTTCGTTTAAGGCCTGTTATTGGAATCTCACTTCAGATCATACTGGCACGGGCCCTTCCCAGGCCAGTAAGATAGCTTGTAACAATACTATAACATTGTATCCCACTCCTGTGTGTGTCTACCCTCCTTTTATGTTCCTATTAACTAATGTTTCTAATGGCACGACCCTCAGCTGCTCTGGAACTAACTGCTATCTTTCTCAGTGTTGGAACGCAACAAAATATTCCCGAGCTGTCATTATGCGTATCCCTACTTTCTTGCCCATGCCAGTCTCTGTTACAGATGATGAATTGCCAGTATTGCTTTCCAGAAATAAGAGAGATTTTGGAATCACCGCAGCAGTCATCACCGCCGTAGTTGCATCAGCGGCAGCCGCCACTGCCGCAGCTGTAGCCTTAACTACGTCTGTACAATCTGCAGCCACAATCAATAAGGTGGTTCAACAGACTGCTACTGCCTTATCTACTCAGCAGACAGTGGATCAACACTTAAAAGCAGGGATTCTTTTAGTAAACCAGCGAGTGGACTTACTTCAAGAACAAATAGACATTTTACAGGAACTGTTAAACGTGGGATGTATTTATCATCTGGCGGGACTGTGCGTTACACCTGTAGCTTACCATAACTTCAGCTATGCAGCAAATTTGTCTAGAAGCTTGTCTGTTCAGTTACGCGCCAACTGGTCTTACAAATTTGATAATCTTACTGCTATTCTTAGATCTCAAATTGTTAGCCTTAATGCTACTAGAGTTGATGTAGCTCCAATGTCTGAAGTGCTAAATTGGTTATCCTCCTCTTTCAGTTTTATTAAGCAGTGGGCTGGTACGGGAGCATTATGCATGCTTATGATCATTACTGTTATCTTCCTCTCACGCGCTATCATGCGTGTGCGCCAGAGTCAAGCGAGAGATCGTATCATTTTCCATCAGGCCATGGCTGCCCTAGAGGCCGGCAGTTCCCCACAAGTATGGCTCACGATGCTGGATCGCTAGCCAGACGGGTAAGGTAGGAGGTGACCACCGTACCAACCTAAGACAGGAGCTGTAGCATGCTCTGCAGTTATCCGATGACGGGTAAGGACGGTGGTTGACCACTCCGCCTAAGACAGGCACGGTCCCGAGCTTTCCTTTTCTTTTTAAAAGAGAAAAGGGGGAACTGTCGGGGTTTCGGCCGGACCCCTGGCCCTAGGTGTGGCAAGGCCAAGATGGCGCCTGGCAGGATGCCAGTGTGGTTGAGTGTAGCTAGCTTGTGCGCAAACAACTGATGTCGCTTGAGGAAGTTTCAGTGATTGGTTGAAGCCCCCTCATGGACACTGCATGCCTGTATATGCTGTCTGTATCTGTCCACGCTCTCCCCTCGTGCTCTGTATGATGATTGGTCGCTTGGGGGCATATATCGAGGTGTAGCTTCCCCCAAAAGAGGAAGAAGAAGCGAGAAACAAACCACGGCAGACGCGCGCAATAAAGAGCTGAAAAGAACCAGGTGTTGTGTCTCTCTGCGGGCAGGGAGCGCGACAATGCTTCTATCCCCTTAGTTTAGTTATGGTACTGAGAGCATGAGCTACATTGGGATTATGATCCAGAGCAATGAACAGAAAGAATCCCAAGCTCTACTTCCTACCCCTTGGGGGTGATTGAATGTGTGTGTGTGTTTCAGTGGGAGTCTCTTTCTAATGTAGAAATTTATTTATTTATTCTTTTTTGTTGTTCAAATGTGAAAATTCTATGAATACTATGAATATATTAAAATTTGATGCTATAAATCTGGTGTGATGTCGCATGCCTGTAATCCCAGCTGCTCCAGAGGCTGAGGCAGGAGGATTGCAAGTTCAAAGCCAGCCTCAGAATTTAGTGGGGTTCTAAGCAACTCAGGGAGACCCTGTCTCTAATAAAATACAAAAAGGGACTGTGGATGTGATTCAGTGGTTAAGTGCCTCTTGGTTCAATTCCTGGTACCAGAAGAAAAAAAAATTGATATTGTAGTTTACTTGGACTTTTAAATAAATTTCTATGCTATTTTTAGACTCCGTTTATCCTTATTTATTTTTCACCAACCAGATATTTGGAAGGTTAAATTCACCCACCACTATAGCATGAGTCAATTTTTCTGGTATTTCTCACCGGTTTTTCTCTAAGTATTTCTCTGGTTAGTGCTATTTAGTAAAGGTTCTTGGAAATTACAGTTTATTATAAAATATCGCTTCATTGGTATAAAATTTATTATTTTTTCTTGAAGTCAACAGTTCAAACAATTAAACAAATAGCCCAGGGCTGGGATGTGGCTCAGTGACAGTGTGTATGTTCAGAGTGCCTGAAGACACAACACTAAAAAATATATGTGTGTGTGTGTACGTGTGTATATATATGTATTTGTATATATATATATATTTTTTTTTAAATAATAAATTAATTAAGAAAAGAGTTCTCAGGTTTGTTTGTTTTGTTTTGTTTTGTTTTGATTTTTTGGGGGGTACTGGGAGTGAATAAAGGAATGCTTAACCATTGAGTCACATCCCCAGTCCTATTTTGTATTTTATTTAGAGACAGGCTCTCACTGAGTAGCTTAGGGTCTCACTAAGTTGCTGAGGCTGGCTTTCAACTCCTGATCCTCCTGTCTCAGCCTCCTGAGCTGTTGGGATTATAGGCATGCGCCACCCTGCCTAGCCAGTTCCCAGTTTTTGATGCCCATTTTGAGGGTCTCTTCCTTGATATTAAGGTACTAGAGTTGACTTTTTCTTTCTACTTGAATAACATTTTCCCTTATCTTTCAACCTTTACTTCTTTTGTGTCATTTCATTTCTTGTGTTTAATAAACAGTATATTGTGAGACTGTTTTAGAATCTAATATAACATTATCTTAATTTGGGAATTTTATCCAAAATTTTTTTTGGAAATAAATGACATTATTTCTCCTTTTGGTCATTTTGTTCTGTTCTCTATAATTTTGCATATAAATGATGGTGGGGTTTTTGTTTGTTTGTTTGTTTATTTATTTAGGTACTGGGGATTGGATCCAGAACCTTGCACATGCTGGGCAAGCACACAACCAGGGAGTTATTTCTCCAGACCTTTTAAATTTAATTTAAAAAACACTTTTGAGATAGGGATTCACTAAGTTACCCAGGCTGGCTTCCAACTTGGAACCTTCCTGCCTGGACTCCTGATCCTCAGGATCATAAGTGTGTATCACCATGCCAGGCCAATTTATATTTTCTTTGCTGTATCTTCTCTAATGTTTACAGAAGGAGTAGGATATAATTATTAAGAGCTCATGTTCTGGAATCAGGCATATCTGACTTTTAATTCCTATTTTATAAATGACTTACTGTAACAACTTATGTATCACATAGTCTTTAAATTACAGTTTCCTCATTCATAAAATGGAATAATAATAGTCATTACTTCCTAAAGTAACCATAGAGACTAAAAATAGACAATGCATGTAATTATCTTTGTACAATTCTTGGCAAATAGTTCACTATTAATTTTTTTTAGCAGTTACTATTGGAGTACATTATTGTATTGTTTTGAAATGTAATGATGTTGACCATTAGTTTTTAAAAAAAAGTCTTCGACCTATGTATCTATAATGGTTAGTGTCAACAGGAAGACGAAATCTTTTAAATTCTTTTGTGTGTGTGTTTCCAGGAATGGAACCCAGACCTCATACATGCTAAGCAAATGCTTTCTCACTGAGCTACACACCCAGCCCAATCCCTCTCATTTTTGATAAGCAGTTTAAACTTTGTTCAACCTTTCCCCTCCCTCCTCTTTCCCTCATCTTTTCTGGTCAAATGTAACCTGACACTTTTTCAGAAGTTTAGAAATTGCTTTTAGTATTATCTAATTTCATCTTGAGAAGAATCTTTAATATTCGCTTTGGTATATAATAGTTGATGTTTTTGTGTATGTTAACTTCCATCAGTTCCCACAACATATTAACCCCTTAGGTCTGTTGTGTCTGGGCAAAATCAAGAAACAACTTTATGCCTTGCTAAGATATGAAGAAAGGTAGTAGCTATAGGCTGAGATCAAAGTGATTTGGTACAATTTGTGTATTTCACATGCATTCCAAACCAGTGTGAATTTGACCCCAATCAATGAGCGCTAAAATTAGGAGTTTCCTATCAGCTAACTACCTTTATGCATTTGTGTAATCCTACTATTGAAGATAAGAGCTTTCCTTATAGTGTTAGGCTGACATCTCAGAGAAAGGCCAAGAAGTTTCAACTAGAGATGCTATCATTTCTGATTCTTTTTTTTTTTTTTTTTTTTTTTTGGGTGCTGGGGATCGAACCCAGGGCCTTGTGCTTACAAGGCCAGCACTCTACCAACTGAGCTATCTCCCCAGCCCCTGTGATTCTTGACTTAACTGAAAATTTGGGACAGGAAGACAGTGCCTGTCTCAACTTAGAGACCAGGTAATGATTTTCTTAGTCTCTAGCACTAAAAAACCAGTGAAATGTCAATGTGCCTCCCTCCCCATTTAATTATAAAACTCATAAACCCTCTACACTGTCAAATAAAATTAGGAAACCCAGTACGGTGCTGGCCTTTCTGCTGGTTGTTTAATGTTTTAACAACACACAGATTTCAAAACAATCTTCATGGTTTGGTGGCTCTGTTTTTGGAGCCCTTTAAATACACGTTTGGTTGGCTCATAGAGTACTCTGTAACTGGCCACGTTTCTCTTTCAAGACCCATTGGGCTAGACTGCAAAAAATCAAATGCCTGCAGGAATGAGGAAGGAAAACTAAATGACCTACTATTAGGGGTCAGATCCTAGGGAAATATCAGGACTGTGCCATGCTACAAGAAAATATCCCTTTAAAGGGACTGGGGCTACTGTGCTCTAGTCAATTGCTGCCAAGAATTAATAGAGATAGTTCCAGATTTGATTTTGTAATAGAGCCTGAAATACAAATTTTACACCAAAGTTTCCCATATTAATTTTGGAAATTCCTTAGAAAATTTTTAGTTATTAATATATTCTATTTATTTATAATACATGCTTTGTGGGCCAATAAAACACAACCAGGAACTAAATCCAGGCTGATGGACTCTGGTTTGTGATCCCTGCTACACACATGGCTCTAATGTCTTCTGACAGTGCCAACAATGGTTCAGATTATATTTCCCATCATTTGACAGAATGGGATTTTCAGAAAGAGTTTTAAGGACAATAGAGAAAGGAACCTGTTCTTGAAAGTTGGAAGGTGTGATAAAATAAGTCATGACACAAATAATAATTTGGTGTCTGGCTATACCTCCTCTCACTAAAAGTCCAAATGTTCTGTAGTGGGCCGGTGCAGGGTGCACGCCTGTAAACCCAGTGGCTCAGGAGACTAAGGCAGGAGGATCCCAAGTTCAAAGCTAAACTCAGCAAAAGCAAGGCACTAAGCAGCTCAGTGAGACCCTGTCTCTAAATGAAATGCAAAATAGGGCTGGGGATGTGGCTCAGTGGTCGAGTGCCCCTGAGTTCAATCCCGGGTACCCACCCCTCCACACATACACAAAAGTTCTGCAGTGAAACATACGATGCATACCAAGCATCACCCCAGGGACCGAGCTCCAAGCGGCATAAGATTAACTGTACTGCTCAACCTAAATTTTTTTCAGTATTTATTGTTATGCATGCTGACTGAGTTCCTCTCAGTTCTGACAAACACATTAACATTAGACCCAATTTTCTTAACTATTGGATCCAGGTAACCATCAATATGACTTTAACCTTTTTTTTTTGTTCTTTCTCTCTCTGCCTTTTAAGCATATTTTGGATAGAACAAAATTGTTTTTCATCTCACTTGCAGAGTAGTTTTCTAACAATTACATAGAACATTTTAATTGCAAATGCGGTGACTACAAATAGCTAGGCAAATTAGCATAAATACAGAACTGAAAGCTGTTAGGATAGTCCTAAATTAAGTCAGGCTACCAGCAGAAATTTTAGTTAACAAAAAAGATTAAACACAGACAACTCACAAAACTGGTGCAAGTCCTTCTGGTTTTTGGTGTGTATTCTTACTTAGCAAAGGACCTTTCCAGAAAATTGGGGTATTGAATACACACTTGCTGAGTGAATGAACGGATAGGCAGGCTTGCTCTGCAGGCTTTTAACACGCCTTCATTCTAGATGTCTCTGCTGGATTCATGTTGATAAAGGCTGATTTGGTTATCTCATTCTTCATCTCAAATATTTTTACATTGTCTACATAGTAAAAGTTTTCCTGGCCTGAGTACCATCCTGATAGACCTGTTTCACTTTTAACTCTTGGACTTCTAACATAAATCCCTCCTCCTGCTCCAGACAAACAGATTACTTAGCTTACCTCTTAAAATACAGGCACAGAACCTTCTTCCTCTCGCAACTGATCAACTCCTGTTCATTTCCTTGATGAGACATATCTTGGGCACAACAGTTGGCTTTGCTTTTATGTGGACCTTAATAATAGTTAACACACAACTCCTTAAATCAGATTCCTGACTTCCCCCTGGAACTATGAATTTTATAAGTTCATTATAAATTTTCTAGAGGAATGAGAATCTCCTTCAGGGATGGAAAAGTATAGGAAACTGACATTTTATAGGAAAGTACAAGAAACTGACTTTAAAAACTTTTTTTGTCCCATAATCATTGATAGACTTTTATCATTCCATTCCTAGTCCCTCTGTATTTTTCCTCCATAAAATGTACTTCTGACCTATGAGGACCATGATCGCTTTGTGTTGACAGCAGATGCTTTACAAATTTCTGCTATATGTGTGAACATCTGCTAAAAAGTGTTGCTGAGGCAAACCTTTTTCTTTGTTTAAAGCAATTTATATTATTAGTCTCTAATTGGAGTTTATATGAAGAACCAACACTTTCTAGTTTTAAATACCCCTTATTATTTGGTCAGGAAAGGAATGGAAACATTTTGACAGTTTTAATCTTGCAAGTGAATAAGGCCTGTGGGATTGTTCAGGAGTCAACTCTGGTCAAGCGCTGACTCATCCGGGAGATTCTATACTTAAGCACTGATGTTGGAACAAATTCGAGAAAAAAAAATCCTTCATGAATATTTACGTACATCAGAATGTGAAATGAAAACCCGAGTCTGTGAAATGGGAGCCAAAAATATTAAATTCCATCATCAATTTTGCTTTTTTTTTTTTTTTTTTTTGGTTTTCCATTTAGTGCCTAGGACCTTGATGGGATGCTAAGTGTCTTCCTCCATTTGAGTTCTATGTGCTCTTTACTTTGTCCTGAAAGTTTACTGCTGGATGTCTTCCGGACCATCTCTTCATCTTCAGAACCCTTATGTTTCTCATATAAGATATGAGAACATAGAAACTACCTGGTCTCTTAAAATGCAAAAGAAGTAATAAAGAACTAGAATAATGACGTCTTATCGTTGATCTACTCTGTAGTCTGTGGATCTAGTTGAAATGGTAAAGTGGTGTTTTGGGGTTTTGAAAACATGCCACACAGAGGACGGGGTGTGAGGAGCTGCTTTTGACTCCCCAGTCCCTAAGGGGATAGTGGGGAAAATGCCATTTTGGGGGAAGAACTTCTGACCAAAGAAATTCATTAAGAGGAACGGCGAGATAATCCAACCAGAGTTCAACGAAGCTGAGCTCTGACCTAGCTTTGAAGGAAACACCAAGGATTCTTTAGTATCTTCAGTGTGTTGATAAATCTTTCTTTTTTTTGGGGGGGGGAGGGGGTGCTGGGGATGGAACCTGGGAGGGCCTTGTGCTTACAAGGCAAGCACTCTACCGACTGAGCTATCTCCCCAGGCCCAATCTTTCTTATAAATACTACGGTGGCAGTGATGGTCCATGTCACACCAATTTGCTGTATGGGATGCTCACTTAGAATTTTCACTGGTGACACTGCATGTTCCAGAAATATCAGAACACCCATAAATTTCCCAAATGTACCCTGCTCCCTGAATCCTTTGTGATGTTTAAATGCTGTTTGGAACGCCCCACCCAAGGTGCATGCATTACAATCTCTCCCCCTTCATTCTCCATTAGACCGTAAGAAGTTTCAGGCCAAGAGTACAAGGATTGTTCTGCTGTCCTTGCTGTTTGATCTCCTTTTTTCATTGCCTGGAGCCGTTGAACTTGTCTTATGGTAATAAGTGATCAGTAAACACCTTGCGAGTGAGTGGCAATTAGGGGATTAACAGTGATAATTAAATCCTCTAGTAACTGAGATTCAGTAACAACTTCCATATAAAAAAAGGAACTTCCAAAATCATGTAAAACCAATTGTTTTTCTAAGTGTGGTCTCATTATAGAATTGAAAGCAAATGAAACCAAATGTAAGGAAGGTTGTTTGATAGTGTTTTTTCCTCCAATTCTGAATTTTTTTTTTTTGTTTTTTTTGCAGGTACTGGGAATTGAACCCAGTAGTACTTTGCCACTGAACTACATCCCCAGACTTTTTTGATTTTTTATTTTGAGACAGGGCCTTGCTAAATTGCTGAGGCTGGTCTTGAACTTGTGATCCTCCTGTGTTGCTGGAATAACAGGTATGCGCCACCATGCCTGGCTCCAATTCTGAATTATTGAACGAGTCCCGAATGTCTTTGTGGTTTCTTTCTCCTTTCCTTTTCTAATGTTCTCTATGCAAAATTAGTAAGAGTCAGGTATAGTGGTGCATGCTTGTAATCCCAATGTCTTCGAGGCTGAAGCAGGAGGATCTTGAGTGCAAAGCCAGCTTCAGCAACTTAATCAACTTGGTGAGACCCTAAACAACTCGATGAGACCCTATCTGTAAATAAAATACAAAAAAGGGCTGGGGATGTGGCTCAGTGGTTAAGTACCCCTGAGTTCAATCTCTGGTACCAATAATAATACCACCAAAATCAGTAAAAGTTTGTTTATTTGTGCTTAGTGCATGATGATTATAATTTTATGTGTTTCAATGTTACCCTGTTATATGTAAATAATACAGTCTAATTAATCAGGGATACACATTTCCTTTTACTATTCTAATTTAATTTTGAGAATTCTTTTCAAATGTGTGGATGGAACTCATGTTTTTTCACTTTTCCATGTTGAATCCCTATGAAACTAACAAAGGAAAAGATGTGCCGATCATCACGACAAAGGAAAGATGAACAAAGATTTTGGTTTGTTTGGGGAAAATGGAATATAAATAAAACAATGATTCATAAAGTAGAGAAGATGACATAAAGCCTAGAAACTACCTGCCTAGAGGTATTGCTAAAAAGAGAGCCAATCAGATTGCACTCTGGGAGACCCCAAATCTGCAGAAATCAGGTATAGTCAATGATGCTTAAGACAAACATGTGAATGTGAAGAGAAGAGAGTTTTGTGTTCCCTCCTTCATTTAAAGTAAATGAAGTGGGCGATATCTGCTGAGTCAGGATGACGTGGGTGAGCAAAATCAGGGCTGGTCCCACCTGCTCATCCTAGAGCGAAGTCTGTCAGCTGACAAACCTGGCCAGCAGATCCCCAGCTTCCCATCAGCCTTACTGAGTCTCTAGTCAAACACAAGGGACAAAGGTCATGGGAATGAATGAGGGAGACCAAGAAGGACAGGAACACTGACATTGGAGGAAACACATGATTCGGGAGCCATAAAAGAACATTAAACCATAGACTGGTGGTTCAGGAACAGGAGAAGTTTGTTTCCCACAATTCAGAGACTAGAAGTCCTGGATCAAAGCAGGTGACTCCATTGTCTGGTGAGGGATGAGGTCCACCTCCTGGTTCACAGATGGACACCTTCAGCTGTGTGCATGGCAAAGACTGAGAGAACTTCAGGGATTCTCTCTTATGAGGTTATTAATCCCACCGTGACCCAGTCACCTCCCCACGTCACATCAGCACACATTTGGGGGACATACACATTCAGTCTAAAGCAGAGATTTTCCTAACAAAAATGCTCCTGAGTATCTGGGACAGGATGTTGAAGAGAGAGCTCAGAAAGTTAAACAAAAAGAGATGGAGACAGGCAATGGATATGCCTATGGCCTTGAATATGGTGATATTTATTCCCAGGTTCATTGAGATGGAAATGTTAATTACGCACAGCTTTTTATACACGTGTCCATCATAAATAAAGTGGGTTTTTAAAGAGAAAAAAAAATAAGGTAAGAGTCAGAGAGTCATTTCACTGAGTCCAGTATTTACCTAGTAAGAATGATAGCAACAGACAGATAAGATCTTCATGATTTTTCAAGTTGTGCAGGTCACGACTTGTTCAGCCATAAAGATGATCCTGGATAGAGAGATGAGAACAGAGAAGAAGAAATGATCAAAGACGATTAGGGGAGAATTTCCCAAAGTCGGAAGATGTATCTTCAGATTTAAAGGAATCTTTATTACATCCCCCACCCCACCCCAACACCAAATGAATGCAAAAGCCAACATTGGAATGTACCATTGTGAAATTTCAGAATCTTGAAGATAAAAGAGCTTATTTTTATATACCTATAATTGGACTAACATATTTTCCCTCCAAAATATAAAAGTTGAAAAATACCTAGAGGGTAGGAGGGAATGAGACCTGTTGGTGGAAGAGGAAACTAGAAGTGGCTTTGGAGAGCATTTTCTCAGTATCTAGTAATGCTGAAGATGCACACAGACTGTCATTCAACAGGTCCACTTAAAAATATATCCCTCGAAGAAACTTCCACTTTTGCTTAAGGAAAAACGAGCAAGAACATTCTTTGCAGCACTGTTTACAGTAGAAACAAAGCAGATCATTATATAACAGTTAAAATTACTAGGCATCTTTGTGGATAACTCTTAAAAATATCGTGCTGGGGAAAAAAAGTGGCAAAGTGACACATTTGGATGAGACCATTTATGAGTCTTTTAAAAGAACATTATTATGTACGAGTGAAAGAAAAAAACTTTCAAGAGATTTTTTTTAAAAAACCAAGAAATACTCCAGGTCTCCCAGAGAGCGTCTGAATCAGACTGACAAACTTCTCATAGCCACACTGAACACTGAAAAATGAGAGGTGATTCCGTAAAAAAGCTGAAGTTATATTCTTTTAGAAATATCTTTATTGAGGCTTAATTTTAGAACCCAGGTTGCAGCCACAGGAAGGGTTTGCCAGGTTGAACACACCCAGACCTCGAGTCGTAAGAACAGGTTAAACTGAATGAAGACCCGATGCTCCTGGAAGACCAGAGGCAGTCTCCCAAGGTGTGTGGTCCTGAGGCCAGGGACAAGACGAGGGGTGTGAGAGTTCAGGCTGGAAACCTGGGCTCATTGTTAGGCATCAGGCACTCTCTGCTCCCTGTCTCTGAACCCTGTCCTGGACTGAAGGGAAAGGTACCTATCAGAGGCTGCTGGGTTCTGGCAGCTCACACACAGGCAAAGGGCAGAAGCCCTCAGAAAGGGAGAGCATCAGTTTCACGGTAACTTTTACTTTCAAAAGGGAAGTTTCATCCTCTGCCTCTGGCTGGGAATAGTGAAAAGAGAATGAAGTTTGCATCAGGCTGGTGTGCTCAGCATGTGCAAGGGCCTGGGATCAGTCCCTAGCATGCACACGGATGCACACACACACACACACACACACACACACGTATACCAACAAACACACATGTACCTCCATCTATTAACAGAGCTTTATGGTAATGGGGAAAAACGAATGCTTTCTGTGTTTCTCCTGAAATTGTATTTCCAGGTCTCAAACAAACATTTGATTGGAGACACTCTGAAATAGTCTCTGTGTTAAGCCAAAGAAATTTCAGTGTAAGCAGAAAGCATTAAGCATGTTATCGCTGTCTGCTCAAGTTCTGAGTCACTAGTTGAACCATTATATAGTTCAGTTATTAGGATTATGAACCAATTGGGAGCTTGCATCAAGTGTGCAATCCAATCTGACATCTAGTACAGTGCTTAGAGTGTATGGGCATTTAATAAATGTTTTCTGATTGCAAGTAAAATCTTTGGCAAAATTCCATAACATTCACTAAAACTGAGCTAAATCGCATTGGGATGGCAAGGTGAGAGAGCGTTCAAAAAGAACCCATGCTACAGCCAGGCGCCATGGTGCACACCTGTAATCCCAGAGGCTTGGGAGGCTGAGGCAGGAGGATGGGGAGTTCAAAGCCAGCCTCAGCAACTTGGTTGAGGCCCTAAGCAACTCAATGAGACCCTGTCTCTAAAGAAAATACAAAATAGACCTGGGGATGTGGCTCAGTAGTGACCCAGAGTTGAATCCTCGATACCAAAGGAAAAAAAAAAAAAAAAAAAGGAATCAATGCTTCAACAATGTTGTCCCTTTGTGGTTACAATAATCATTGCAAAGCAGATGCAAGAAGAGAAAAGGTCCCAAGATAATTTCTACTTTCAGTAATCCAAATCTTCATCTTTTCAGTTTGTACAATGCACAGCAACCAGCCCTTCTGAAGTAACGTAAAAATCCTTCTGTGATCCCTCATAGTCTCACAGCCTCTAACAGCACGGGGAAAAGTTCCTGGTCACTCTGTTTTTGGACGTGAGTTCTTGTATTTCAGTGATGGTTGGTGGCTCAGTTTTTTCTGTCAAGCTAATTGGGTTTCATAAGCCACCATGCACCTTGGTGAAGTACATTTTGCTGCTTTTGAGAAATCCATGCGTTTCAGGAATCAGGAAATTGGTAGTTTTTGAGCTGAGCAGTACTCTTTAACATGTGCTGGAGTTATTTTCTCAGTCCCCCAGCTGAGAGTTTAGCTCTCCCTGTGGTGGTTGGCATTCTATCAGTATAAATTCTGGCTTCGGTGAAAACGTTTGCAGTTGATCGATATCCCCCTGACCACTTTTTCCTCAAGTGTCCCTAAGGCACTCAGGTAAGCCTTCCTTTCCTGGGTATTTGGGTATCATGTTGGGAAACAGTTACCCCTGTAACCACCTTGAGGTCTTAGCAGGTGCTTTGAGGATGTAAGGAATTTATTTCTCCCGAGATCTTCTCATATCATCAGTTCAGTCCAACAGACATCAAGGAGTCCTCCTTCACGTCACACCTTAACCCAAATGCTGGTGTCACAAAGCAGAACAGGTCCTGCTGTTAAAAACCACCTCGAGAATCTTTACAGCACATCTTGGTAGGGCCTGGACATCAGTATTTTTGAAAGCACCCCAGGTGATTCCAATACACAAAGAAGAGCAAACTATCTGTTAAACTAATAAAAAGTTTGAATTTATTGAGAACTGTTTTAAGTCCAGCACTATTCAGTTCTCATATTTTATATTATTTAATTCTCTCAACAACACAGTAAGCATGTTGTTACGTCCACTTTATGAATGAGGAGACGAGGCAGGGTAAAGTTTAATGACCTATACAAGGCCACGTAGCTGGCAGGTGGGGGAACCAAGAATTGACAACAGCATTTGCTTCTGGGGCCCATGTTCCGACCACTGTGCACACTGGCTCGAGTCACCATTGAACAAATATTTAATTTGAAAAGCTCTTTCATGGTGACAGTTTGTAAGATATGCTGAGGGGAGAGATTGGAGTTGTTCGTCTTTTCCGTTCCTAGCCTCTTTTTCTTCTCTTCCTCTCTCTTTTTTCTTCATGGCTGAGAATCCAACCCAGGTCTGGCAGATGTTAGGCAAGCACCCTGCCCCTGAGCCCCTGAGCACCCCTCCTCTCCAGCCTCGGAGCTGCAGTTTCAGACCACAGCTGAGGAGGTTGGAAAATATGTCACAGTGAAGGAACTGTTTGAATTTAAATGTTGAGTAAGATTTATTTGCAGAGCAAGGAGACAGAGAGGACTGTTCCAAGAGAGGGGCTGTCTCCCTACCGAGGTTTTCAGAAAAGTGAGTGAAATGTTCCAGAAACGTGCTCTTTTGGGTTGAGCTCTCTGCCCTCTTTAAACCCTTTATCTATGAGTGATTAATTTTGGGATCCCAGCCTGCCTAAAAAAGTAGACTCTTCACTGAGATAGACAGTGTCACCCTCTGTACATGTATGAGTTCGTGAATGGTTGTGACTACATCGTGCACAACCATCGCAATGAAAAGTTGTACCCCACTTGTGTACAATGAATCAAAATGCAGTCTGTAAAAAGAAAAAGAAACTACAAAAGAATTTGCATTATAAAAATATAGACTTCTCAGTACTTTCAGTGCTCTCGTTTTATATCTCAGGATATAAAGATCTCCCTTTCATGTGTTTTCGGGTATTTTAAAGTAAAGGAGGGACTGGGGTTGCAGCTCAGTGGTAGCACACTTGCCTGGCATGTGAAGCATCGGTCTCCATCCTCAGCACTGCATAAAGACAAATAAATAAAGGTGTTGTGTCCATCTACGACTAAAAAATAAAAAAACAATTAATAAAAAATAAAGTGAAGGAGGAAAAGAAGAGGTAGAAGCACTCTTCAGCCGTCTCGCTCCTGCCGGGCAAGCGCGTGACTGTTGTTGCCAGTTACTTGGCAGTGCCCATAAAGAGGGGCCGGTTTCACTTGAGCTGAGTAGAGTCTTCATAACCAGAACCCTGTCTTAATTATTTCAGCTCAATCATCATGGTAAAGAAGATGTCAGCGTCTATCTCCGTCCCCATCCTCCCTGGAGAGCTTTCTGCTCCTGGAAGGTCACACTGATGAAATGAGGAGAAGGTAGGAGAGTTTGACGTGTGCCAGGCTCTGGGGTTGTTGAGGAGAGGACACCATGAATGTCTCAGGGACGTGGTCACTGTGTGGGAAGGAATAAATCAGGATGGCTTTGTGGATGATCCAGCCAAGTCCCAGAGGTCAGGTGGACAGGGCTGCTGTGGGCTGCGGCCTGGGAACTAGAACTCGGGTAGCAGCTGGTCCCACCCAGTTCTTCACTAGGTAGCGGGGTGGATGCTCGCGGGCTGCCTGCCTGCCTGCGGGCCTGTCTTCTGATTACCCAGCTTCTCAGCCTGCGCTGCACTGACGCTTCTGTGGATCACTGAACGTGGAAAGCACCTTGTTGAGTGAAGATGGAGGGCATCAGAAGCCATGGGCACACGTCACATTCCTGATCTGAGGAGTGGACACGATTTTGGTGAAAGTCATTGAGAAAACAACCTCAAAACCCAGTCCTAGCTCTCATTGTTGTCAACCAATTCACTTTTCCCCCCGTTACCTTGTTATTTTTCATTTTGTATTATTTTCCCAGATCAGTGAGTTGTGTGTGAGTTCTGGGTGGAATCTCTTGATAACCAAATAGTGTTGTATTTAAACGTTTATTAAAATGAAGAAGTTAAGTCAACCTGCCTTGGCTGAGAAGAGATGCGTACTGTCAGGGAAGTTGGTCAGCTGAGGGCTCAGCCTCAGGATCCGCGGGATTCTAGTGCCACCTGCTGGTCACAGGGGTGTTTACCGCCATGACTGGGCCGGCTCTGCCAGTTTCCTTTGTAACAAAAGACAAACCAGAGTCCACGGTTAGGAAAGCGACCTCTAGCGAAGAAGGCTTGGAACTTCTTCTTTTTCATTGAATTTGTAAAGGTTCAGAATGTCACTTGGGCAAATTACAATTGTGGGGGAGGAGCGGGGAGTGTAAATATTGTAAGCACATGAAAATTTGTCAGTGATGTTCAAGTTTAGGTTTTGATGATTATTGTCTTTTAGAGATGTATTGTTTTGCATTCATGTGTTGTTCTCTATTGAAATACTACACAATTTAGTATTAAAGTGCACAGGGTCTGGAGTCAGGCCGATTTAAAACACAGACTTTGCTACTCACTAAGTTTTTGCTGTGGGCATTTTTCTTGATTTTAGTGTGTCTCAGTTTCCTCGGCTTAAAATCGGGGTGATTGTATCTGTGTCATAGAGGTTAAAATGATGCTGGATGCAGAGTAAAAGCTACCTATTTAGTTACCTCCCCAACATCCTATACTTTCTAAGCATCTGAGATACGCTTAGCCTCTGGGCCTCCTTTTTATTGGGAGAAGTCTGAGGTTGAGGGACTCTTGTTCCAAGGATGGTTGAGAGGCTCTGCCAAGGGGAGGATCCAAACTTGAGCCCAGGGCTTCTTGCAATCTGGATGAATCCTCCGGTTCAGGAGACGAGACACTCCAGGGGCGTGAGCAGGGGTGGTTGTGGCCATCACAGTGGGTTTTGCGAGCAGATGTGCATTCATGAGATTGGGTTGGATTAATGAGACAGGGTGGTGGGAGGAAGCAGGAAGCTCCCTGATAAAATGCCATGTGGTCACTGGACATTGGCTGGGGCTGGAGGAGGCCTTCAGGCTGCCGGGTGCTTCCCTTGGATTGGCACATACTCTTCAGGTCCTCAGATATTGTCATTGTCCTTCCTGAGCAGACAGCAAGAATCACCTTGCCCTTAGGATATGTGCAAAGAACATGACCTTGAGCAAGCCATTGTGGGCCAGGCGGGTATAGGATAGGAGGGTACAGGCGCGAAAGCTGGGCACAGAGCCCCATGAGCCTTTGCAGACTTGACTTCTCTGCAAAGCCTGTGGACTGGCTGCTACGGCCCTGGTGCAACTGGGCGTCATTTGCTTCTGCTGTTTCCTGAAAATCCACGTTCCAGCTGGGGAAGGTAACACAGTTGGGTTTTTGTGGAGGGAGTTTTGATTCCAGTTTATTTAAAAAACTTTCTTAGAGTATTACAAGCAAAACTTTAAAAATAAAAATAGTATAGACTAATAAAATGATAGTCTTCTTTATGGTGTCCTTAAAAATGACCAATCTCAACCCGTTTAGCTTTATTCTCTTAATTATCTTTGCAGGTCTGAATACTGTGTTAGTGTCACTGTTTGTAAATATATCCGTTTAAGAGAATGCTACCTGACTTGTCCTGAAACATGAGGTCGCAGCTCACTGTTTTAGTGTCTCTTGCATTGGGTGTAGGCTGGCAGTGTGATTTGGTGTGCACACTGTTGAAAAAAAGGTTTGAGCCAACACTTAAAGGATGGTGCATAAACGTAGATCTCAAGCCAGGCACGGTGGTGCATGCTTGTAATTCTAGGGGCTCTGGAGGCTGAGGCGGAGGATCACGAGTTCAAAGCCAGCCTCAGCAACTTAGCAAGGCCCTAAAGCAACTCAGTGAGACCCTGTCTCGAAAAAATATAAGAACGGGCTGAAAATGTGGCTCAGTGGGTAAGCACCCCTGGGTTCAATCCCCAGTACCCCTACTCCCCAATACATACATACATGCATACATACATGCATATAGATTTCCCTGCTTCTCTTGAGCTATCATCATATATTCAGAACTGGATTCCCATTTCTTTATGGAAACAGGTGGCCTGAGCTGAATTCTGACCATCGGTTATTCTGGTTCCAGCTTTCCCCAGGCCTCACTACTCCTCATAGCCCTTTAGTATAGAGGCTCAGTATAAATTGCCATGTAGCATTGTCTCTTTCTTTTTTTTTTTCTTAGAAAACAAAGCATTTCTGCATACCTGCCTGGGAAAGTCAAGCACTGACAAAGCAAGTGGGGTGACCTTTTTTGCTTCAGGCATGTTTTCCTCATTTCTCTAGCTGCCTGCCTCTGTATCAGTGTCCCATGGACTGCTCCGTATGCCCTCCTTATGACTTCAAGTAGGATGCATGCTCCTCAACTCGTCCTATTGGTGTTACGTCCTGATAAGCCCCTAGTAAGTTGAGTTGAAAGTGCATTTAATGTAGGGTCCAGCTCTCCAGCATGTTGGCTTAGGAACCAAATTCCTCAACAAGACTCCTAAAGTGCAAGAAGTAAAATCAAGAATCAGTAAATGGAATGTACTAAACTAAAAAGTTTCTTCACAGAAAAAAAAAAAAATCAGGAATGTGAAGAGAGAGCCTACTAATGGGAGAAAATCTTTGCCATCAGCACCTCGGGCAGAGCATTATCTCCAGAATATTTAAAGAACTCAAAAAACTTAACACCAAAACCCCCAAATAACCCAATTAATAAATGGACAAAGGAAATGAACAGGCATTTCACAGAAGAAGTACAAATGGTCAACAAATATATGAAAAAAGGTACAACAAATCTAGCAATTAGAGAAATAAAAGTTAAAACTACACTGAGATTCCATCTCACTCCAGTCAGAATGGCAATTATTAAGAATACAAGTAATAGTAAATGTTGGAGAGGATGTGGGGGAAAGTTCATTCATATGTTGCTGGTGGGACTGCAAATTGGTGCAACCACTATGGAAAGCAGTATGGAGATTCCTCAGAAAACTTGGAATGGAACCACCATTCAACCCAGTTATCCCACTCCTAGGTAGACATCCAAAGTACTTAAAATCAGCATATTACAGTGACACGGCCACATCAATGTTTATAGCAGCTCAGTTCACTATAGCTAAGTTGTGGAACAAACCTAGATGCCCTTCAACAGATGAATGGATAAAGAAACTGTGGTATATATACACAATGGAATATTACTCAGCCATAAATAAAAAAGGAAACTATGGCATTTGCCCATAAGTGGATGAATCTGGAGACCATCATGCTAAGTGAAATAAGCCAATCCCCCAAAGCCAAAGGCTGAATGTTCTCTCTGATATGCAGATGCTAACACACAGTGAGGGAAGGGGAGGGAAGATTAGATTAGACAAAGGGGAATGAAGGGAAAGAGGGATCAGAATAGGAAAGAGAGTAGCAAGACTGGGACATCACTTTCCTATGCTCACATATGACTACATGACCAGTGACATTCCACGTCATGTACAAGCACAAGAATGGGAAGTTATACTCCATGCATGTATGATATGTCAAAATACACTCTACTGTCATGTATATCTAAAGAGAACAAATAAAAATATTTTAAAAATTAAGGCTAGGGATATAACTCGTGGGAGAGTGCTTGCCTGCACTGGGCCCTGGGTTGGGTTCCTAGCACTGTAAAATAAATTTAAAAAATAAACAAAAAATTAAATTTAATTTCCCACTGGTTTCTTTCATTTTACCCTTTTCTTGTGCCTTGAAATTTCTTCTTTTTCAATTTGGTTTCATAGGGAACCAAGTACTTAGCTCAGAGATTTCTTACAAGTACATTATACTTGGTTCCCCCCTCACAGTTACTGGTTGTCTGTGAATTCTTCTATGACCTTCAGTCATTTTCTCTCTGACAACTGTTTCTAGGCTATATAGTTGAGATCTGAGGCAGGAGGGTAGATGAAATAATTTACCGATGTTAAAAATTTGTTGTATCAGACATAGTAAGCAGTTTTCTTGAGAGAAGAACAAGGAAATGCATTTAATACACCTGACCTGCAGACACCTGGGCTCAGCGCACAGCGCTGGAGAGGGCTGGCACCCTCGTGGCCGCGTGGCTGACTGGAAGTGGCGCCCCCTGCCGCCCCAGCGTCACATCGCCACGTCGTCCCAGGAGAGGGTGGGACTGTACATGATCGGCGCAGGGGAGGATCCAAGTTCAAACCCCAAAGTTTGCTTTCTACTGAACGCCTATCATAAAGTCAAAAAATCAAAAGCCAAGCCGTCTTCTGTGGAGACGGTCTCTACGGGTGACAGTCTCTGAAGACAGGATGCTCCCTGCCAGTAAGACGTGTCTGCAGATTAACAGAGGACATGGTCAAAACCCAGGAATGATTCTTGGGCCACCCTTTTCCCACTTCGACCTGGAGAATATAAAGATACTGAAGTGGCCAGGAAGAGAGCGTCTGCTGAGGAAGAGCCCTCCCTCCCTCCCTTCCTTTCTCCCTCCCTCCCTCCCTCCCTTCCTTCCTTCCTTCCTTCCTTCCTTCCTTCCTTTATTTATTTTTGGTACCAGGGATTGAATCCAGGGGCACTTAACCACTGAGCCCCATCCCCATCCCTAGCCCTTTTATTTTTTTTTTTATTTTGGGACAGGGTCTTGCTGAGTTGCTTAGGGCCTTGCTGAGGCTGGCTTTGAACTGCAGTCCTCTGGTCTCAGCCTCCCCAACGGAGCTGCTGGGATTACAGGCGTGTGTGGGCCGCCACGCCCGGCTTGGTGAAGGAGATTTCTTTGGAGGAGTTTTTGCTGTGAACCACATCCACAGTTCCCACTAAAGGTTTGGGGCGCAGGTTACCTGTTTCCTCTCCTCAAAACAAGAGGACTTTACCTGGATCAAGGAGGGGGTCCAATATGCATCCCCTGCAATTTAGAGGACAGAGTGGACTGGTGTCTAACTTCCGTTCTAGGAAGTTTGGAGAGGGAACAAAAGTCATCCAGTGAGCAGCTTAGAGGGTAGAGGTTCTGGGATGAGCAATGGCAGACCCCGCTGGTGGCTGGTCCGGAGGGGCGTGAGGGTTTCCAGTGGGCCAGATGTGAACCACTGGCAAGCGAACTCTGCCTACGAGGACAAGCTGTGTGGGACGTGGTGGCACGCGAAGTAAGAGGCTTCTAGAGTGGACAGAGGCCAGCCCCAAAGGATGCATCGCCCGCGTGAAGGTGCTCAGCCAGGGGACCCGCTGATAGCCCTCTGCAGGTGCCACGAGAGGAGACCGTTCTCGGCATCCGTGAGGCCCAGAGCGCAGAGGCTGACTGCACCGTCCTGTCCCTGCGCCCCTTCCCTGGCTCCAACCCTGGAGAGGGAAGGGGCCCCGCTTGGGCGGAAGCGCAGCCCCAGAAGGAGGGGCTTCCTTTCCTTCTGCCGGTCTCAGCCCGCGGTGGCACCGGGAAGCCGAGAGAAGCTGATGCTGAATCAGTTCAAAATTTCTCAGTTGTTCAGGGCCGATGTTAGTTTCTGCTTTAAGATTCTCTGCAACTTAAAGCAACAGGGCTGCCTCTAAACCTGAGACTGAGGAGAAACGTCCTGGGATCTGGGCAGGCCCCCCTCCCAGGGCAGGAAGGGTGAGCGTCCCCGAGACTCCTGCAGGCAGCGATGGGAACAGCTCAAGGCAAGCCGTCTGATCACTTCTCAGGAGTTATGCTGGTTTCCCCGGTTGGCAGACGGCTCCCCTGTTTATCCCTCCAACCAAGACAGACTTCTTAGGAATGGGGCTGTGGGCCCTGCGCCTTCCTGTTGGGGCTCCTCTCCTCCTCTCAGCTGCTGCCTGCTGCCTTGAGCTCCCCAAATGCCACTGTCAAAGAGCAAGTTCTGTCAGGTCACTGTGTCTTTAATGTCTCTGCTTTAAGGAATCGATTCCTGATTACCTGGGTGGTGTGGTTCACAGCAGGTCACTGCTCTGACCAAGGACATCTAGAAAAGCCAGGCGCAAAACCCAGCACGTCTGCTGGAAGACAGCTGAGACAGTGGACAGGGTGAGCAGGACCGGAACCAGGGCAGGCCCCCACGCACCCCACAGGTTGGTCCCTTGGGGCGTCTGCCAGCTCATGGCCTTGGACAGAGACTTCAAAGTCTTCTCCCAGGTGCATGCCAGCGGAGCCTTCGGCCATCTCACCAGGCTAAGGAGGCCCTGAGGTAGCTGGTCGGCCCCGAGCAGGAAGAGAACAAAGAAGCGGGAGAGGACAAGGAAGGGTGGCCGTCCCCTTGGGGACCCTGAGCACAGGGCGCCTGGATCCCGGGAACCCCCCCTCCAGGAACCCGTTGCTTCAGGGTCATGTCAGGACCTTTCCTTGTCACTGAAACTGTCCCAGCCATGTCCCAACCCGACCCAGCCGTTCCTGTGATCAGGACGTCCCAGACGCTTCAAAAAGGGTGCTGAGGGCCATCTGCAGGGTAGTAAGGAGATGAGCAAGGACACGGGACCCAGGCAGCCCTGCAGACCACCCCCCCCCAGGTGAGGGCCCAGTCTCCCCGCCAGCATCTCCTGGCCTTGCCGCCCCTTCCCTTCGTAGGAGCCTGGCTGTCCTTTTACTCAGTCTCGCCTGGAATCCTCTCAAGCAAGAACAGGAGCATCCTGGGCAGGAACCCCGGGGGTAGGAACCCGGGAGAGGTCTTCCCTGCAACAAGGTGAGCACTGGAATTTGAGGATTGCCAAGATGGCCGAGAGGTGAGGGTACAGGATCCAGTTAAGAGAAAGAATTCAGAGAAGTAAGCCCAGTGCTCAGGACCAGTTTTCTAGAAGCTTGGGGCATTTGCTGATCGTTTATTTTGCGGTGGGGGGAGGTGTGAAGCAGGGATTGAACTCAGGGGCACTGGGTTGCTTAGGGCCTCACTTTTGCTGAGGCTGGCTTTCAACTCCTGATCCTCCTGCCTCAGCCTCCCAAGCCATTGGGATTATTGCACCTGACACATTTGCTGATCTTTAGCAGAAAAGGTTAGGGCAGAGTAGAAGTACCCGGCAGGCTCAGTACTGAGACGGGGAGATCAGAATTGGAGCCAAGGAGTGGGTGTTCTAGTAACATCCCAGGCTTTGTTTGGAGGGCGAAAGACTCCGAATGGGTGCCGTGCAGAGGAAGGACAAATCCCCAAAACACTGCAGGGCAGCCTCAGCCCTGCGCATACTAAGTGCACACCGGCGCTGCAGACCCACACCTGCTGCCTGCCAGAGAGCCAGTCCTCCGCTGGAGGGCGACACAGCCAGAGGCTCCACAATTTCTCACCACTTCTGGCATTCGATACAAAGTTACTAAGTCCTTCAAGAGCCAGGAGCCAGAGACTAGACCTATAGGTGACTCAAAGGTCAGAGTTAGCGTGGACGAGTTTCAAAACCTGATTGCTCTAAATACCTTAAAGAAAATAGATTACAAGATGGCAAATTTCGCCAGAGAATTGAAAACAATTTATGTTTATTTTAAAACTGTAACTTACATAGAGAAAAAGGACATGCGTCTGAAGCGTGGATTTTGCACATGATGAGATTTTATGAATGCTTTCACCTTTCCAACCTGGGTGAAGATTAAAATATAGAACAAATCCAGGCCCTCGGGCGGCTCCCTGATGGGTCCTCTTAGTCAGGACCCCATGGAAGGGAGCATTACCTCACTCTGATCAACTTGGGCTAGTTTTATCTGTTTTTAGACTTTAAATACAGTCAGACAGTGTGTACTCCTCTGCTTCGCCTCCTTCACGTTTCAACATTATGTCTGTGAGATTTGCCCTTGTTGTTGTGTGCACCCCTAGATAGTTCCTGTTTTTTTAAAATTCTTTTTTTAAAGTTGTTAATGGACCTTTATTATTTATTATTTATTTATACGTGGTGCTGAGTTTGGGACCCAGGGCCTCCTACATGCTAGGCGAGCACTCCACCACTGAGCCACAACCCAGTCCTAGCTAAGTTCTTTTTTACGACCGAGCAGAACAGATGACAAATTCTTTGTATTAATATTCCACAGTCTATCAGGTGTACTCCTGGTGGACACGGGGTTGTCTCTGACTTTCGACTTTTCTGAATAAAGCTTCCCTGAGCATTCTTGTGCATGTCCTCGAGTGGACAGAAGCATTCATTTTGTTCAGTATATACCCAGAAGGAACGGCTGGGTCATCAGGAATACGGAGATTAAGCCATAGAAAGTTCTGCCAAACTTTTCCCAAAATGGAAGAACCAATTTTCATTTTCAAGAGCTATTTAAGAGAATTCCAAATGATTCATTTTTCTCATCCAAAATTGGTTATAGCTTGTCTTTTTAATTTTGGCCATTCCTTTAGGTAGGTAACGGTACTGACAGTTTTAATTTGAATGTCTACGGTGGCTAATGAGTGTCAGCACTTTGGATATGCCCATTGTCATTTCAACACCTTCTTTTGTAAAGTGTCTTATGTGAAGTCTTTTGCATTTAAAAAATTTTTAACTGTCCTTTTCTTACTGATTTGTAGGAGTTTCCAGATATCCCACACAAGTCCTTTGCTAGTTATATTGCAGAGACTTTTTAATCTGTGCTTATTCAGTTCTTCTAACTTTTTTCTTTCACTTTTTGTGGGTGCGTCCTTGTGCACGCTGATGGGATCTGTTGTTACATACTCGAACACGCACACAACGGAACAATACCATTTGACCAACATCCCCCCCAGTACTTCCAGCCCCATCTCCACTTCTCCCACCCCCCCGCCCGGCTCCTCTACTGATCCCCTTTGGATTTTCATGAGACCCTCGACCCTGCTCCCCACCATCCTTTTTTTTCCCCGTTTTCCCTTTTTAGTTGCCACCTATGAGAGAAAACAGATGACTCTTGAGTTTGTGAGTTTGGCTTCTTTGCTTCACATGATGGTCTCAAGTTCCACACATTTTCTTGCACATGACATGATTCCATTTTTCTTTATGGCTGAATATATCTCCATTGGGTGTAGAGGCCACATTCTCTGTGCATTGTCTCTTGGTGGATGCCGAGCCTGATTCCACAGTTCGGCTGTTGTGAATCGTGCTGCTGTAAAGATGGCTGTGTGTGTAACCGTGTGGTGTGATGACTGATTCTGTAGGATAAATACCTAGGAGAGGTGTGTCAGGATCATGCGGTGGCTCCACGCCTAGTCTTTTGAGGAGCCTCCATCCTGATTTCCCTGGTAGTCGCACCGATGTACGGTCCCACCAGCTGTGTGAAAGTGTTCCTTTTCTCCACATCCGCTCCACATTTACTGTTGCTTGTATTCCTTTTTTTAATTCTTATTATTTTTGCCGTGCTAGGGACTGAACCCAGGGCTTTGTGCTTGTGAGGCAAGCCCTCTACCCACTGAGCTCTTTTCCCAGCCCTTCTATTCTTGGTAATTGCCATTCTGACTGGTGTGAGATGAAATCTCAGTGTAGCTTTGATTTGCATTTGATTTGCTAGTGATGTTGAATATTTTCTCATATATTTGTTGACCATTTGGATTTTTCTTTTGAGACGTATCTGTTTAATTCATTTCCCATTGATTAATTGGATTATTTGGTGTTTTTTTTGGTGTTAAATTTTTTGAATTCTTTATATATTCTAGATATTAATCCCCTGTCAGAGACTACCTAGCGAAGATTTTTCTCCCTTTCTTCAGGTTCTCTCTTCACATTCTTGATTGTTTTCTTTGCTGTGCAGAAGCTTTTTAATTTGCTGCCATTCCACTTGTTGACTCTTGGCATTACTTCCTGAGCTTTAGGGGTCCTACTGAGGAAGTCCTTGCCTGTGCTGATGTGCTGGAGAGTCGACCCTACATTTTCTTCTGGGAGTTGCACATTTCTGGTCTCAAATCTCTTAATTTTAGTGAAGTTCAATTTATCAATCTTTTATGATTAATGCTTTTTGCGTCCTGTTTCAGAAATGTCTTTATCTTGAATCACAAAGATATTCATTTGCATTTTCTTCTGGAAATTTGATTGCTTAGGTTTGTGATCTATCATGATTTGATTTGAAGGTATGCCATGAGACAGAGACAAGGTTGTTTGTGATTCTGCGTCATTGATTCAAAGGTCATTCTTTGTTCCTTGAACTACAAAGGATTCAGGTGACCGTTTGTGTTTGGCTCTGTTTCACATCCTATTTATTTATTAAAAAATTTAAATTAGTGCATATTAATCATATAGAATAAGGGGTTTCATTGTGGCATATTTGTACTGAGTGGAACATACTTTGATCATACCCACCACTCACAGAGCCCCTCCTTATCCTCCCCTGATCCCTTCCTCTTCTCCAATAGTCTCCCTCCTTTCTTTTCTTTTCTTTTCTTTTCTTTTTTTCTTGGTACCAGGGATTGAACCCAGGGGTGCTTAACCACTGAGCCACATCCCCATCCCTTTATTAATATTTTATTTATAGACAGGGTCTTAGTGAGTTGCTTAGTACCTTGCTAAAGTGCTGAGGCTGGCTTTGAACTCTTGATCCTCTGCCTCAGCCTCCTGAGCGGCTGGGATTACAGGCGTATGTCACCGCGCCCGGTCTCCCACTTTGTGTCATCTTTTCCCCACCCTAGTCTCCACATATGGGGGAAAACTTGATATTTGTCTTTCTGAGTCTAGCATATTTCACTTCACCTGATATTCTCTAGTTCTATCTAGCCTCCTGTGAACAACTTGATTTCATTCTTCTTTCTGGCTGACTAATATTCCATGTGCATATAGACTGCAGTGTCTTTATCCATTCATCCGTTGACTCAGGTGGATTCTGTAGCCTGGCTATCGTGACGTGGGCCAAGTGTCTCTACAGTATGCCGACTTTAATTCCCTTGGGTGTGTACTGCGGGGTGGCATAGCTGGATCATATGTAGTTATGACTTTAGTTTTATGAGGAACTCCCATCTGCACTCTATTTAATCCCACTGATCTTAAATAAAACCTCACTGTCTTAATTATTGAAATGTTAAGTTGTGGCTTTGGAGATGTGTAACTCAGCTTTTCCTCCTCTCTTTTTCTTCCTCCTCTTCTCCTTCAGTATCTCATCAATTCTTCCAGATTTTTTGTATTTGCATATATATTTGAAAATAATCTTGTCATTAAGAAAAAAAAATCCATAAAATGAACCCCCAACTTGGTGAGAGTTTTTTGAATTAGGATTACATTGAACTTATAAATCAATTTAAAGATTTGTGATTGGGGTTGTGTTGAATCTGTAGGTCGATTTTGGGAGAACTGATTTTACTAGTTGTCTAATCCATGAACATTGTTATTTCTTCATGTCTTCAAACCCACTTGAATTTCTCAGTTATATTTCATAACTTTCACTGTAAAGTATTGCACATTGTTCATAGGACTTATTCCTAGGTATTTAAATGTTTGATGCTATTGTAAATTGCATTAAAATTTTTTGTCTTTCAATTGTAGGCATATGCAACAGATTTTTCCGTATTACTCTTATATCTGACTTCCTATTGTAGTAGGGGTTTTTTTAGGTTAGATTTTTTTGCATATGCAAACATGTAATGAATAACAGCAGTTTTCTTTCTTCTCAACCTTACTGTGATTCTTCGCAGGATGTGCGCTGGGACATTTGGTGCTAGGTTGAATTTGAGCAGTGAGAGTGGACTTTGCCCTGGTCCTCACCCCAGGGAAGCTTGCTCCACGTTTCCTCTTTAAGGACGGTGTCAGGACAAGTGTTTTGTGCATCACTCTTACAAGATAAAGGAATTCTCTCCTAGTTATAGTTTTTGGAGAGTTCCTTTTTTTTCTCTCACCTAAATAGGTCTAAAATTTTATCAAATACTATTTTTACATTTAATAAGACATTAGAAACAAATGAGATTATCTCCAAGGAAATACTATGATCCTTCTTTATTCTTTTCTATGTGTGTGTGTGTGTGTGTGTGTGTGTGTACAAGGAATTGAACCCCGGGGATGCTCTATCACTGAGCACTTTTTATTTTTTATTTGGAAACAGAGTTTCACTAAATTGCCCAGGCGACCTTGAACTTGGGCTCTTCCTCTCACCTCAGCCTCCCAAGCAGCTAGAATTACAGGCATTTAGGTTTTAGCACAATCAAAAAGGAAGAGGGGATGACATTTTTGAGTGCAGGATTCAACAATCAGGAGTGAAAAGAATTAAAAAGTTAATAGTTGGACTTCAAATAGAGACTAAATAAGCAGGGGACTGAGGTGTCGCTCAGTAGTAAAGGGCTTGCCTTGCATACAGGGGTCTCTGGGTTTGATCCCCAGCACAAAAAAGAAAATACTTTTGGGAGTATAACCTATTTAATCTGTGAAATGTCTAATCTTTTTGAAAATCTTTGGTAGATTTCTGCTGACCCCCTGCCCCTGCCACCTTCTGCCTCCCATGCAGGAAATAACTGCTGGGGTGGGAGGCTGGGAACAGGTGGAGCTCAGGAATGTGTTGTTCCAGGTGCTCAGGTATGCAGCATCTCTCACATTGGATGTTTTACGGCTGAAATGAAAGGCGCACTGTTTCTTTAGGTCTTAAATCCTTTTGAAGTGTAATGACACGATCCCATTAATATTCCCGTGAACAATGCTTTCCTTTTTAAAAATCTTGGATTTCATATTCTGCACAGCATATTTCCAAAGTCTCATTTCCTTTTCTGACAGGTTTATTAGTAAGTTCTCTCTCTCTCCTTCTCTTTCTCTCTTTTTTGTTTCCTGTTGACTTTTGTCAAATCTCCTCTTCCACCCACCCCCTCCTCTTATAAAAGTTCATTTAAATCTGAATGAACTAAAATATGGATCTGCAAATGAGAAAAATTTGTAGGAAAAATTTGTACCATAAAACAGTTTCATTTTGTCAAAGAACCTAATCCCTATGTATCTTCTATGTGTATGTGTATGTGTATAACTTTATGTCCCATAAAATAATTCACGTTTGTCTCAGGTCACTAGGCCTGAGTGACTCAAGCTAAACCATTCATAGTTTACACACTCTCTGTCAAGGGCTGTCCTTTTCTTTTAAACCAAAGCCCCACTCCTTTCCTTCTAAATACTATCAACAACTTCTCACTTAAGCATTTGCAGGATTGCTTTCAGGGACACCTCATTCTGCTGCACAGGTTGTGCACTGAACAACTCTGGAAGATACCTTTTATACTGGAGTAGCACCACCCTAATCCAGTTAAATGTCATCTTAACTTGATTACATCAGCAAAAAACCCTATTTCTGAATAAGGCCACTTTTGTATACTTTAGTACTGGGAGTTAAAGCATCAACATATCTTTTATAAAACTTTGTTCTATTTAGTTATACATGACAGTAGAATGCATTTCGATTCATTGAACACAATGGAGAACAACTTTTCAATTCTCTGGTTGTACACAATGTAGAATCACAGCATTCATGCAATCATACGTGTATATAGGGTAATGATATCTGTCTCATTTCACCATCTTTCCCACCCCTGACCTCCTCCCCTCCCTTCATTCCCCTCTCCCCATCCAAATTTCCTCCATTCTTTCCTTTCCCACTCCTTATGTATCAGCATCTACTTATCAGAGAAAACATTTGGCTTTTGGTGTTTTGGGATTGACTTATTTTGCTTAGCATGATATTCTCCAACTCCATCCATTTACTGGCAAATATCATAATTTCATTCTTCTTTAAGGCTGAGTAATATTCCATTGTGTATGTATACCACAGTTTCTTTTTCCATTCATCAACTGAAGGGCATCTAGGTTGGTTCCACAATCTAGCAATTGTGAATTGAGTTGCTATAAACATTGATATGTCTGCATCGCTGTAGTATGCTGATTTTAAGTCCTTTGGGTATAGGCCGAGGAATGGGATAGCTGGGTTAAATGGTGGGTCCATTCCAAGTGTTCTGAGGAATCTCCATACTGCTTTCCATAGTGCTTGCATCAATTTGCAATCCCACCAGCAATGTAAAGGTGTACCTTTTTCCCCACATCCTTGCCAACACTTATTGTTGCTTATATTTTTGATAATAGCCATTCAGACTGGAGTGAGATGAACTCTTTGAGTAGTTTTGATTTGCATTTCTCTAATTACTAGAGATATTGAACATTTTTTCATATATTTGTTGATAGATTGTATCTCTTCTGTGAAGTGTATGCTCAGTTCCTTAGCCCATTTATTGATTGGGTTATTTGTGATTTTGGTGTTAAGTTTTTTGAGTTCTTTATATATCCTGGAGATTTGTGCTCTATCTGAAGAGCATGTGGTAAAGATTTTTTTCCCACTCTGTAACTCTCTCTTTATGTTGTTGATTGTTTCCTCTGCTGAGAAAAACTTTTTAGTTTGAATCTATTCCATTTACTGATTCTTGATAATATTTCTTGTGCTCTGGGATTCTTTTTTTTTTTTTTTTGTAGATGTATGAACTGATTTTTTTTTTAATTTATTTTTTTATTATAAAATTGTAAACAAATGGGATACATGTTGTTTCTCTGTCTGTACATGGCGTAAAGGCATACCATTTGTGTAATCATAAATCTACATAGGGTAATGTTGTTTGATTCATTCTGCCATTTTTTCCCTTCCCCCCCTCCCCTCCCACCCTTCCCCTCCATCTATACAGTCCTTCCTTCCTCCATTCCTGCCCCCCTCCCTAAACCCAAATCCAACCCCAACACTAACCCTTCCCACCCCCCATTATGTGTCATCATCCACTTATTAGCGATATCATTCTTCCTTTGGTTTTTTGAGATTGGCTTATCTCACTTAGCATGATATTCTCCAGTTTCATCCATTTGCCTGCAAATGCAATAATTTTATCGTTCTTTATGGCTGAGTAATATTCCATTGTATATATATACCACATTTTCTTTATCCATTCATCAATTGAAGGACATCTAGGTTGGTTCCACAATCTGGCTATTGTGAACTGAGCAGCTATGAACATTGATGTGGCTGTATCTCTGTAATATGCTGATTTTAAGTCCTTTGGGTATAGGCCGAGGAGTGGGATAGCTGGGTCAAATGGTGTTTCCATTCCAAGTTTTCTAAGGAATCTCCACACTGCTTTCCAGAGTGGCTGCACTAATTTGCAGCCCCACCAGCAATGTAATGTGCTCTGGGATTCTTAAGAAAGTCTGGTCCTGAGCTGACATGATGAAGATTTGGGCCCACTGCCTCTTTTATTTGGTACAGGGTCTCTGGACTAATTCCTAGGTCCTTGATTCATTTTGAGTATTTTGAGTGAGTTTTGTACAGGGTGAGAGATAGGGGTTTAATTTAATTTGCTGCATATGGATTTCCAGTTTTCCCAGCACCATTTGTTGAAGAGGCTGTCTTTTCTTGATTGTATGTTCTTGGCACTTTTGTCTAGTATGAGGTGACTGTATTTATGTGGTTTTGTCTCTGTGTCTTCTATTCTGTACCATTGGTCTACATGTCTATTTTGGTGCCAATACCATGCCGTTTTTGTTACTATTGCTCTGAGGTATAGTTTAAGTTCTGGTATTGTGATACCTCCTGCTTCATTCTTCTTGATAAGTACTGCTTTGGCTATTCTGTGTCTCCTATTTTTCCAAATGAATTTCATGATTGCTTTCTCTATTCTATGAGAAAAGACGTTGGGATTTCAATGGGAATTGCATTGAATCTGTATAATGCTCTTGGTAGTATGGCTATTTTGACAATATTAATTCTACCTATCCAAAAACATGGAAGATCTTTCCATCTTCTAAGGTTTTCTTTAATTTCTTTCTTTAGTGTTCTGTAGTTCTCATTGTAGAGGTCTTTCACCTCTTTTGTTAGATTGATTCTCAAGTATTTTACTTAATTTTTTTTTGAGGCTATTGTGAATGGAGTGGTTTTCCTAATTTCTTTCAGAGGATCCATCATTTATGAATAAAAATGCTTTAGATTTATGTGTGTTGATTTTATATCCTGCTACTTTGCTGAATTCATTGATGAGGTCTAGACGTTTTCTGGTGGAGTTTTTTGGATCCTCTAAATATAGAATCATGTCATCGGCAAATAGTGACACTTGAGTTCCTCTTTTCCTATTTGTATCCCTTTAATTTCTTTGGGCTGTCTAATTGCTCTGGCTAGTGTTTCAAGGATGCTGCTGAATAGAACTGGTGAAAGAGGGCCTCCCCCTCTCCTTCTAGTTTTTGGAGGGAATGCTTTCAGTTTCCCTCCATTTAGAGTGACGTTGGCGGTGGGCTCAGCATAGATGGCCTCTACAGTGCTGAGGTATACTCCTGCTGTCCCTAGTTTTCAACATATCTATCTTGGGGACACAATTCGACCTATTTTCAGTGACTTTGATATTCTGAGTCCCCTAGGAGAGTCCAAACAAAGGGGGCAAAATTCTCTCAGAGCAGGGCTGAGCAGCCAGTCCTTAAATGTGTGGCCCTGTGATTTGAAGCTCACGCTTCAACTCTTAGCTGAAACTAACAAGCAGTTATTTTCGTTTAGTCTTTTCTCTGTTAATATTCTGCACCTCCTTCTATCTCCCTTCTACGTAAGTGGATAACCTGTGCCTATTGATTTCAAGTGTCTTTCAATTTCTGTACAATAATCTTCTCTCTCCTCAGCATCCTCACTAATTTGACTCTTCAAGGGACTCACTGAAAGCTGTCAATAAAGCAATACATATAGTTGTTTTTGGTCCTGGGGATTAAACCCAGAGGTACTTTACCACTGAGCCACATCACCAGCACTCCCCGCCCCCCACCACTTTTTTATTTTAATGCAGGGTTTCACTAAGTTACTTAGGTCCCTTGGTAAATTGCTAAGGCTGGCCTCGAACTTGCGATCCTCCTGCCTCAGACTCCCTAGCAGCTGGGATTACAGGCGTGCATCACCTTGCCTGGCATATCGTTATTTAAACCTTTGCATATTGTTTTAAAATGTTCTGAGCAGAAACAATCCTAGATGGTGGGTTAATTTCCACCATATTGGGAAGGCAGCTCTGTTTGTAATTGCTTTCTCTACTTTGGCCCATTTCTTTTGATACCTGAAGTTCATGTAAAGATAATAAATCTTATTTTGCAATTTGAAGGTAAGTGCCCGCGAGAGGGGCAGCACAATGAATTATGTGATTCCAAGTGCAAACGACACCTCAGAGATGGAGGCCCAAGAGCAGGGCTCACAGGGTGCGGAGGGTGCAGAGCCCCAGGGCGCTGAGGGGCAGCAGGGGCACAGGAAGGACGGAATGGACGTTTCCCCGCGGGAGCACTTGCCCTGCCCTGTTCTGATTTATTCGCTTACTTAGAATTTTCCACGCTGGGAAAGGAATTCACGTCTGCTTCTAAAGATGCACATACACAATTTGGAGGATAAACTAAGAATAAGGGAATGAAGAACGTGGGCGGGAAGGTGAGGCGGCCACCGCCCTCGGACGGAGCACCAGCGACCCGGAGCTGGCTCAGCACGTGTATCACATAGGCTTTGTGGTCAAAAGGTCGTTTGTGGGAAAGTTCCTGCAAAGCAGGCAATTGAAGGATGCAGCATGGGTGAGACATTAGGGTCACCTTGTTATGCTCAGAATTCTGTCTGCAGCAGCTGGTGCCCAAGCCCAAGGTCCAGACTGAGTGAGCTCCCTGCCTTTGCACAGGGTTTCCTCAGGCCCGGTGTCACCATAGCAACTGGGCAAGCTTGACCTGCACCTTTGCACAGGAAGTTCCCAGTGCAAATGCTGCCACCAGGCAGAGATCCTGACCCAAGTCACCGCTCTCACAGGCCAGGGTGGATGTTGGTGCCTAGACCAGCCAAGTGCTGGACTGTCTGCTTGACACTCGAGAGAGGTGGCCTCGGACCTGCTCTGGTGTCCTCACAACGCTTGGTGCTGAGGAACCATGATGCATATCCTGCAAAGTACAGGAAAGGCTCCTGCCCTCGAATAAACTTTTAAAGCAAATTGCTTCCCTCGACAGCAGACAGGTGACCAAAGCGACATAAAGAAAACATGTTGAGAATTTGGGATGCAATGATAGTACTTCCTCTAAGAGTGGAATAATCCGAAATTAAAAATTTCACACCCAGGCACACACACTTGAGAACCCCGAGATTTTAATAGTAAGGAGATGATGGCAGAGCAGCACTAAATTCTCAGTCCTTGAGGAAACAAGCGTTTGACTTCTTGATTAGTTAGGGCAAATCCTGATGAAGTGGTTCCATCTCCTGTGATTCCGGAGTGCCTCTCTGGGGACTTGCATTTCACAACTGCTTTGTGAAGCCCGCTGTTTCCCTCCCTAGGCTGTGCAGACTGGCTAGCGTGCTCTTAATGTAACTTTTTATAAAGCAAGCGAGGTAACAAGGGAGAAAGTCTTCTTCCCCTTGCACGCACCTGTGCACAGCTCTCCTTCGCGTGTCTAATGTGAGGTCTGCCTTGGCTTTTGTGCAGTGATTCACATTGATGGGAAACCGTTATGACTTATGGTAAATGCTCTTGGCCACCTTCTCTGATGTTACTGTAACTGCAGTAGCTCAAAAGCACAAAAGGTCACGTCAGGCATTTCTGCAGAGTTGACCAGCACGCTTTATAAAGGCACCTTGGGTTTTATTACTCTGTCGGCATCTCTTACAGGAAATCCAGTCATGCCATCATTTCCTTCCAGATATCAATAAATCCTCATTACAAGTCAAAGCTTTTGCTGCTACTGTCCCCTCCGGGGGTGGGGCGGGTGGCCTGGACGTGGTGGGGTCTTACCCGGCCTGGAGGGCATCCTGTGAGACAGGAGTGGACTGAGGCTCGCGGGGTTGTTTTCTCCGGCCCAGGTGTGAACTGGCGCCCCTCGCCACCCTCCAGAGACGAGGTTTTGTACAGGGAGTGGCGACTGTGCTCATCCGCCCCCGTCAGCCTGCCTCCCCCTGCCTCCATCCTTACGTGAGAATGGCCATTTATCCAGGATTTCTTACAGAGACTTAGGAAAAGTCTTTGCTGAGGACATTAAAAGCTTCCCCCTTGCCACAGAAACCGCTTCAGGCCCACTCCACAGCCTGTGGTTGGTGGTGCTGGCCTTGCACGTGGAGTCCTCTCCCTGGTGATTTGCAGGATCGCCACCTTCAGCCCTTCATTTATAAGACTCAAGTGCTGCCAGGCAGGACTCTGCGGATTATGTTATGGAATCGAGCAGATTCCGAAGTCTGGGATCTTACTGTGACAAGAGTTTACTTCTCCCCGCGTCCGGGCCAGCAGCCCTCCTCCAAGGGGCCAGCCAGGTGCGCAGCGTCTGCGATGACAGGTGGTCTCAGGGCATGTCCCAGGAGTCCTTCACAACCAGGTCCCATTGACAGGTGGTCTCAGGGCGCGTCCTGTGAGTCCTTCACAACCAGGTCCCATTGACAGGTGGTCTCAGGGCGCGTCCTGTGAGTCCTTCACAACCAGGTCCCATTGACAGGTGGTCTCAGGGCGTGTCCTGTGAGTCCTTCACAACCAGGTTGCATTTCCCCAGAGCGGGTGGAGGCCGTAGGAGAAGAAGGAATCCGGTGTCCTGGGCAGTGTTTTGGAACCACAGCTGAAGTTCTGAAAGAGGCTGGAAATGATGAGTTCTGGAAAGTTCTTTCCTCTGAAGGCCCTTGGCAGAAAACCAACCTGAGGAATGCGTTTATTTTATGTACCCTGGGCCCAGAGCTGTGTCGCTCATGACTTTCAGTTGAGCAGAGGTGAACATGCTCTGCACCCTTTGGATAATAAGCAAAGAAGTACTAAACAGGGTTAAAGGTCGAAGCACCTTCACCCGTCAGTGCTGCTCAGCTCTGCACTGAAGATTCGAAAACTGGCATTTCATGACTAAGCCGGTTTTCTCATGAACAGGATCCGGTCCTTCAGCAACACCCTTCGTGGACTGTTGACACTGACAGGAAGTCTGATGTCTTAACAAGGACACCAGGGTGCTCAGGAAGGCCTCCCTGGTCCCTCAACCACCACTCCTCGGTGGCCACCTGTGGTGACCTGCTTGAACATCAGGGGAGTTTCCAGAATTGTTTTGATTTCCTTTTCCCTGAATGTGTCTCCCGCCTAGGATATTGTCCCTGAAAACACCAGGATTTCCACATAATTAAAAACAAGACAAAAATGCTAACCCAACACATCACAAAACCAGAAATTCTTAACTAGTCCTCTGTTACCATTTTAAAATCAAACTCAAAAACACACCTAATTCACATAAGGTTCCCTTCATATCGGTGCGGAGTTTGAGACTCAAGACCGGGGAGGCAAATTCCCAAAGTTTCTTTTGGCAACAGACACCAAAAATATTTTTCAACCCTAAGAGGGAAAAGAAAAAAAATAAAAAGAGAGAGAGAGAGAGAGAGAGAGAGAGAGAGAGAGAGAGAGAGAGAGAAGAAAAAGAAAAAAGAAACACTGTTTTTCTTTGCACAGAACTGCTAGGGCTATTCTTGCTTCTACTAGGAGCTGATGCAGAACTAACTGTACCCCTGTTCTGGTTCCTGGTTTTCCTGGGTCTCCTGCCTCTGAGACATGATCCCATGACCCTGGCCTGATCACATACTGTGGACACTACCACTCTGTAACCTGTTTATGGGATGTGAAGGTAGCATTTTGCAGAATGTAATTCAAGCTTCCCTTCCTCGAAATACCGTTCTCTTTTTCTGTCTGTTCCCAAACCCGATCATTTTGATTTCTGTTTAGTGACATTGCAGGTGGGGACAGAAGGCCACCACTGGAAACAGGGTTTCATTAGCAGACATTGTTCTCCCAGGTGGAAACAGACAAACCATCCTCTGAGGTGTAAACATACAATGGACACTGGAGGAAGTAACCACCAGCTTCAGGTGACTGCAGGGACCTCGCACTGAGTCAGACAAGGAAGGTTCCTGAGGGGCAGGGTGGCGTGGACAGGGGAGAGGATGTCGCTTGCGATTTTGCCTTGGCCCAGCCTCTCCTGCGTTGTACCAACGAGAATGTCTGGTTCTGTAAAGGGAGATGAGAGAAATTAGAGGAAATAAAAAATTAGAAACCATAGAACAGTGTCAAAACAATTTGACTATGAAAATAGTAGATGAGAGCCAGAAGGACCTCGAGTTCAAAGTCAGGCTCCACAACATACAAGGCACTGAGCAACTCGGCGAGACCCTGTCTCTAAATAAAATATATATTAAAAAAAGGGGGTGGGGATGTGGCTCAGTGGTTAAGCACTTCTGGGTTCAATTCCTGGTACCCCTCACCCCTGCAAAAAAATGTAGTAGGATGAGGACTACCTGAGTTGACTCACCAAAACTGTCCCCAAAGGATGGACCCTCCTGTAATGCCATTCAGCTGTTCCATGGTGTTCAGATGAATGACTCTGTAGACTCAGAAAGCCTCAGAGTGAGGCAAAGCAGCAGCTCTGACATTTTATAATCCACACACTCATGGGCAATTGCTTTTCCACCAAGATGCCAGGAACACGAAATGGAGAAAAGGCAGCTTCCTCAATGAATGCGGTTGGGACGACTGGATAACCACATGCAGGAGAACGAAAGTAGATCTTGACCTCACACGTGCTACGGTGTGGGCATCAATTCCTCAGAGCTCATGTGCTGGAGGCTGGATTCCCAGCCCACTGGTATTGGGAGGGGAGGCCTTTGAGAGGTGATGGGGTCAGGGGGCTCCACACTTATGGAGGGACTAAGGCCATTCTCCCAGGAGTGGGTTAGTGCTCTTAGGAATGGCTTTGTTATAGAAAGCGAGGTCTTTCACACACAGTGGTCTGTCTTTACACCCTTCTAACATGTTGAGGTCTGTTATGGTTTGGATGTGAGGTGTCCCCCAAAAGCTCATGTGTGACACAATGAAAGAAGGTTCAGAGGTGAAATGATTGGGTTATGAGAGCCTTAACCCAACAGGTGAATTACTCCCCTGCTAGGGATTAACTGAGTAGTAACTGAAGATGTGCAGGGTGTGGCTGGAAGAGGTGGGTCAATGGGGGGTGCCTTTGGGGTATATATTTGGTGTGTGTATATGTATATGTATACATACATATATACAATTATATACATACATATATATACATATACAAATATATAAACATACATAACATATATATATACATAACATATATAAACATACATAACGTATATATGTATGTGTGTGTGTGTGTGTGTGTATATACACACACACACACATCTGCTTGCTGATCATCATGTGAGCTGCTTCCCTCTACCATGATGTTCTACCTCACCTTGAGCCCCGAGGAATGGAACTGGGTGTCTTTGGACTGAGGCTTCTGAAACTGTAAGCCCTGAAATAAACTTTTCCTCTAAAATTCTCTGTGAAATTTAGATGGATTTCATTTTGGAATGGACAAATTCCAAATTCTCCTTTCACTTCATGTAAGATTAAAGTGAAAATGGGAAGAATAGCTGGTTCCAGTCCTAAAAATTTCACCAGCTCTCATCTTGAGAGGAGAAGTCTCAAGATCAGATAAATTCCGGGTAAAGGTGGTTCAGGACAGTTTCCTGCACTGTGCACTCCCAGCAGACCAATCTGGCACTTGAAAACAAAGACTCCCCTTTGGAAATTTAAAGGATGAAATTCTGCTTCCTGAACTATAGGAAGAGAAGAGGTCAACTTGTCACTTTGGGGAATTAAAGAGAACTTCCTGTGGTGTTTACAGTGAGGCTGGATCTCTTGAAAATGCAGTAACATATTAACCAGAACTCAGTGTAAATTGTGACTTAAAAAAAAAGAGTTATGACTTGTTGGGTTTTGAATACCATTTCAGGTCTCCATTCAGGTACAGTTTGGGGCAGATCAATTATCAGATCTCAGTGAATTTACATAACATAGATTTATTTCTCCCTCCTGCTGCGTCTCCAAGCAGGTTGGCATTTGTAGGTCATTTAACTATTCAGGCTACTGGGAGCCTGGTCACCCTGCCAGAGGGAAAAAGGAAGAACCTTACAAGATCTTGCACTGACCATGAAATGCTCCCAAATGATAGTGCCATTGCTCACAGTTCACTGGCCAGATACAAGTCATGTGGCCCCGCCCTTCATAGGAACAGGAAGTAGAGTCCTGCCTGGAAGGTAGAGAACAGGAAATATTTGAATAGTGTGGATGTAAGTAAAATCCTGTCAATCAAATCCTTTTTCCTAGTGACATCGATGACTTCATTCTTACCTAAAGAATGAAGTATTACAAGCTGCCTGTTCATAGTTATAGTCATTAAATAAAAATATGGTTTCAGGTTGGGAGAAAACCAGAATTTTAACCTGGTCATTATTACCTTGGTCACGAGCATAAAGGAAAAGAATTGCTTACTACCATAGTGATCCCTATCCTTGCAAGTTATTTGCCCTAAATTTGTACTTAGTTTTTTAAAAAATTATTTATTTTTTGCAGACTGCATTTTGATTCATGGCACACAAATGGGGTACAACTTTTCGTTTCTATGGTTGTGCATGATGTAGATTCATACCATTTGTGTAATCATACATGTACATAGGGTAATGATTTCTGTCTCATTCCACCATTTTTCATACCCCCCCATTTCCCTCTACGTAATCTAAAATTCCTCCATTCTTCTCTTACCCCTCACCCCCCACTCCCATTATGTATCATCATCACTTATTAGGGAAAACATTCGCTTTGGGTTTTTGGGATTGGCTTACTTCACTCAGCGTGAAATTCTCCAATTCCATCCATTGATCTGCAAGTGCCATAATATTTAGTTTTGAAACAAATGGTATAGAAGAGACAAAGTGCATATACCACAAAATGTGTAGGTGATTTTAATATTAAAGAAATATATTATATGGAATCTTCCTGAATGCTATCTATAGTTTCTGGATTCAATTTTCTAACATTTTGAGCAGAACTAAAGAAATAAATCAGGGGGGTTTGTTTTGTTTTTAAGGGAAAGATACTGTTATGTATTAGGATATAGAGTGTTGATGACTTTTTATTTCCTATAACAAATCTAATTTATTGGTTATTGGTTCTTAAAGTGGTAGATTTCAAACTTTTATGGTCTCTCTTGTTTATTGGTGATAGACGCAGTTTATTTGCTTTAGTCTCCATATACATTTGCATTTGGTGATAAATCCATATGGTGATTTATTACATACACTAGAAAACATATGCAAAAATTAGATTAAAACTAGAAATAGTCTGCTATTTTCTTCCTGCCCGATGGAGAAGTGTCTCATCTTCCCTCTTGGGGGATGACTGAATGTGAGTGGTGGCTGAATTGCATTTTGGGGTTAAGATTGAGTTCCCGGGCTGGGGAGATAGCTCAGTTGGTAGAGTGCTTGCGTTGCAAGCAGGAGTGCCTGGGTTCGATCCCCAGCACCGCAAAAAAAAAAAAAAAAAAAAAAAAGAAAAAAAGAAAAGATTGAGTTCCCACTGGGCAGCAATGTCTGCCAAGGTAAAGGAAGGAGTGCTTCATGTTTCAGAAGTTTGCTGTCTCTGGAGTTAGGATTTTCTCACGTGCTGGCTATTCTGCATCCGTATTTCCTTCTTTTCTATGGCTATAAGACCTCTGCTCCAAGTGTCCATTTTACATGATGAGAAGTTATATCCCTTGGAAACTTTTCCATTGGTTCTTTCAAAAGTGTTCTTCCTGAGTTGAATGGACTGAGTGGTTAATAGGACAGAGGACGGACGATGTGCCTGAAAGTTCACAACGGCCAGGAAGGAGGTAGTGGTTTGCAAGCTGGATCCAGGGACCATGGATTTGGGGTGGGTGTTTTCCCCATATGGTATGTTTTTTTTTAATATGAAAGCTACCAGAAGTTTTTTGTAGTATATGTACTTTGACTCTTCTAGGACATTTTCTTTCAAAACTACGTATACATTTAGGGTTCATAAACTTGAATGAGGAGAATTACCAGATTTTAAAAGACTATGTAGGGGTCAATTTTTTAAAAATAACAATAATTTTTTTCATAGTAGCTAGTATCTTCCAGGTGAGGACTAGAGAACTTTATAAGCTCATGGTTAGAACAATTCATGTTTAACCTGCTTCTAACACAGAAATTAGTTTTAGGAGCATTGAGTTTTTAGGAGCTGGGAAGATTGAGGAAAGCTTTGACTTTGGATCATTGTGAACAGTGACAACATTTTTTATCACCTCTTATTACTACTGAGCTCAAGAAGGAGGTCAGGCATTCTGATGTTTAGGTGCTCACACATCTAATAGGCTGGGAACTTTATTCCAAATATAAAACAAATGTATCATCTTTCCCAGGGATTGATATTGCCACAGGAAGAATCTATTTGTATTTTATTTCTTTGCTTTTTAAATAGGGTTTTAATATACCGTACAAAATTTATTGACAGTTCCATCAAACCTGGCAGCCGTCTCCATAAAAATAACTTAAAATGAGGAACTTCCAGGAAGTCAGAGGAACAGGTCACGTGTGCCTCTGAGTAGCTATTCAGTTTATAGTAATGAAGGAAGTCAAGGTGGTGACGCTTCAAATGTTAAATGATCTGTAAAGTGTGTGTGTGTGTGTGAGATTAAGTCCACCCTGTCTGTATAAACAGATTGTTGCCATGGACGATGTGATACATGAACACAATTTGATACTTGTTCCACGGAACTTGTGGCTTCTAACTCTAACAAGATTCTTTATCAGGTCTTTTAGAAAGTCTTTTTTTCTTTCTATATCAAAAATGCAATAGCCAGGTGTGGTGGTGCATACCTATTAATCCCAGTGACTCAGGAGGCTGAGGCAGGAGGATCACATGTTCAAAGCCAGCCTCAGCAACTAAGAAAGGTCCTCAGGAACTTAGTGAGACCCTGACTCATAGTAAAAAAGTAAAGAGGGTTGGGAATATGGCTCAGTGGTAAAGTACCCCTAGGTTCACTCCTCAGTGCTAAAAAGAATGCATACGATATTTGATATTTCTTCTTTCTAAGAGATGGTACTATCCTGTTGCCAATAGTCCATGGCAAACTCTCCAGAAAAGGTCTCTCCGGGGTCCGGCTGCTGCTGTTCAGGTACATCGGCCCATGAGGCAGTTGAATATTGCAATATCTTAAAAAGTTTCTTTAAAAACTCTCCAATAATGCATGTATTTAATTCATCAACAATTTTCCTTCATAAACTTCTTCCCTTTATTAAAAACCAGGCTTAGAATGAATTTATAACTTGCTTCTGACTTCTTTACACACTTTGTTCTACTTGGCTGTCAGCAGATTAAAGGAAATACTCGTTAACACAGCCAGATTGTGTTGACCTAAAACACCAAAGTGATTTTGAATAACTCTCTTATGTGCTGCTATACATATTTAAAAAGGAAAAGATAGCTTCATCCTGTGAGACCCTTTCAGAAGCAGAGGTCATCTGGTGACCCCTCCAAGCCTCTTTTAGCTTTATGATTTCTGGACAGCATGACTTTTTAGTACATTAGGCTTATTAAACCTGTACGTACAGATCCAAGTAACATTGGTCATTGCCTTTCCTGTGCTAGTTTTCTGTTGAATACCATCATATTTAATAGAATGGCTTGAAAATTAAATGCAAGTATTAAAGGGTATATTGAATTAATTAAATATTTAGAATACTTTAGAGAGCATTTCGAATTTCATCTCTTGTTATCATTTTGAACTTATGACTATGAAAACTTTCAAAACATAAACATACCTGAACGTATAGAACGAATAGCATAATAAAAGCCCAGTACCCATCGTCCAGCTCTGATGATTATTCATGTATTGCCACCCTGTTTCGTTTCCACCTTCCCATGCCTGATCTCATGTGGGTTGTTTGCTACAGTTTTATTGAGGTATCATTTTACATTCTACAGAATTTACCCATTGTCAGGCTACAATTCAGTTATTTTAAGTTAACGTATATAGTTGTGAAATGGTGGCTGTGATCCTCGGCTGTTAGGACATTCCCATCGTACTGACAAGTTCCCCTGGGCCGCTTGGCAGTCAGTCACCACTTCTACACCTCGTCCCAAGTCACCAGTGGCCCACACTTCCGTAGATTTCCACCTTCTGGACATTTTACACAAATGTAATTGTTTAGTCTACGAGCTGTTTTTTGCATCTGGCTTCTTTTACTTAGCATAATGTTTTTGATACAGTGTTCATCATCCATACTATGACATATATTTCAGTCAGCTTTTTCGATGCTGTGACTAAAAGATCTGACCGGAACAATTTTAGGGGAAGAAAAGTTTGAGGATTCACAGTTTCAGAGGTCTCAGTCCATAGACAGCAGGCTCCATTCCTCGGGGCTCAAGGTGAGGCTGATCACACTGGCGAGAGAGTGGCAGAGGGAGGCAGCTCACATGAAGATCAGGAAGCAGAGGGAGAGACTCCACTTACTAAATATAAAATATATACCCCAAAGTAACACCCCCAATGCCCACCTCCTCCAACCACATCCTACCAACCTTCAATTACCACTTAGTTAATCCCATGAGGGGATTAATTCACTGACTGGGTTAAGGATCTCATAACTCAATCTTTTCTCCTCTAAACCTTTTGCATTGTCTCACACATGAACTTTTGGGGGACACCTCACATTCAAACTATAACAGCATATAACAATAGTTCATTCCTTTTATTGCTTTATATTAATACCTAGCACAATGTAAATACTATATAAATATATTGCATTGTTCAGAGAAAATGATAAGAAAAACAAGTCTGTATATGTTCAGTACCCATGCAGTGTTTTCACATGTTTTTGATTGACAGTTGAGTCTACAGGTGTGGAGTTCATGGATACTGAGGTCTCACTGGACATATGTAGGTGTGTGTGCACACACATGCATGCTCAGTAGATGCAACCATGTTTCATTTAATAAGGCAACACCCTGAATCATTTTTCAGAGTGTGATTTCATTATAGTGGAAACATCATGCAGTGTGCTTATACAAACTAAGATGGCTATAATGTCATTAAGAGATATAATCTTATGGGACCACTATCATATTTGTGGTCTAATATTGGCCAAAATGTCCTATGCACTTCATGACTGTGTGTGTGTGTGTGTGTGTGTGTGTGTGTATGTTCCCTAACATAGAAAAATATTTTTTCAGTTAAATAAGGAATGAGTGACAGGAGTCAGAATAATTGTGTTTTACAACTCTTAGCAGATAGAATAGGAAAGCAGTAAAGTCACGCAGACTTGGATCTAAGGTCTCGTACTATGTGACTTAGACACATTTCTTAACCTCTGAAATCTAGTTCATCACTGACTCAGTAATACATCTTTTTCTGGACATGGTGAAGAGCAAAGACACAGTGTATGAACACAACTTAGCCCTATGTCTGGCAGGTACTCTGTGCTCAGTAACTGTGGGCTGGGAGGATGATAGCCGTGTTAGCACGCTGGGGCTGCCGTATGAAGTAGCACAGCCTGGGTGACTTACACAGCAGAGGTTTATGTTTTTCAGAGTTCTGGAGGCTAGAAGTTCAAGGTCAAGGTGGTAGGATCGGTTTCTTGTGGGGCTTCCCTCTTTGGTTTGTAGATAACATCTTTTCCATGTATCTTCACAAGGTCCTCCTTCTGTGATTGTGTTCTATTTTTTCCTTATGAGGACACCAGTCATTATTATTCATCAAATGTATGATTATTTAATAGAGGTCAAAAGTCTCCATGATTAAAACATTGAATTAACACATGAATTTATATATTTACTGATATAAGGTCAATATATAAAAATCATTTTTACTTCTTTAACAGCAAAAAAATTATAAGGTAGAAGTGAAAAATATGATGTATGTAAGCATCAAAACCACCAAATGCCTAGTAATAAATTGAACAAATGAAGTATAAGACATTCTCATCAAGGAAAAAGAACTGCAAAATATTCTTAATAGAACTGAAAGAAATGAAGGAAGATCCAACTATTCTATGTTCATGGATTGGAAGAAACCATATTGTAGAAATGTCAGTTGACCAAATAGATTTGGAGATCAAATAATTCCCATTCCAAATTCTGCCAATTTGATTTTGTGGAAATTCAGTTGATTTTAAAGTTTGCATGAAAAGTTGAGGGGTAATAAATAGCCAGGACCATCTTAAAGAAGAACAAAGTTGGCAAACTTTTACTACTAGACTCATGATTACAAACTTATAGTAATTAAGAATGCATTATATCAGTACCATGTCAGGATTCTCCAAGACCACAACCAAGGCCCCTTAGGTTTGATAATTCACCAAGAGGACTTTGCATCTAATTATATTCATGGCTGAGATTTATTACATCAAAAACAAAAACAAAGCAAACTTTGTTTCACGGTGAAGGCGACGACACAAAAGAAGGTAAAACAAAATCAACACAGGGAACATGTGCACAGGGTGGAGTCTGGGGGAAATTAGGTGCACATGTCCAAGATTCCCTTTCCAGGGACTCCCAGTGTCTCCCACAGGATGTATTTAATTCTCCTAACTTGTGAGCTCATGACAACATGTGTGCACTGTCAATCAGAGAAGCCCTTAGGAGCCTCAGTGCCTAGGGTGTTTTTGTTTTTTGTGTTTTGTTGGACAGTGCTGGGGTGTAAGTCCAGGACTTGAGACGGCTAAGTAAACACTCTGCCATTGAGCCAAAGCCCCTACCAGTGCCTGCAGTTCTGATTGAGGGTCCATCTTGTAGGCACTCTGCCTTGCATATACTGAAACTGCAGATTTCCAGCCGAGATTATATGGTGTGCAAGCAGTTTAGTCACAATCAGCCACTCTTACCCATTGTGAAAATCACGGGGACCTTCTCTAAGTTCCCAGATGCAAGGACCAACCTCCTCTGCAGGCCTGTCAAAGGGTAGCATCCTGCTGTGTTAGCTCCTTTACGTACAGGTGCAAAGATGGATAAGTAGAACAACAGAACAGATAATGGTCCAGAAATAGACTTGATGTATCACAAATTGTCATTGTAGTATGGGGAGGAAAAGATGTTATTTTTTACTTTTGGTACTGGGGATTGAATCCAGGGGTATTCTACTACGGAACCACATCCCCATCCCTTCTTATTTTTTATTTTGAGGTAGAGTCTTGCTAAGTTACTTAGGGCCTCGCTAAGTTGCTTATGGCCCCTGCACCTGTGATCCTCCTGCTTCAGCCTCTTGGATTGCTAGAATTGTAAGTGTGCACCACCATGCCTGGCTTGGAAAAAATGCCATTTTTGAGAAATGCTGCTGACCATTTGGGTATTTATACAGAAAAATGTATATCTGGAATTTAAATGATGCCCAAATGTCAATTCCAGTTATCAAGATAATGAAGGTTTAGAAAATAACATGGGGAATGCATTCAGTGTTTCTTAAACGTGTGGAAAAAGCACTAACATAAAGGACTAGTTAGGGGATAGATACATTGGACATGGTTAAAACTGGGAACTTGGTCCTACCAAAAGATACCAAGAGAATAAAAGAAATAAACCACTGAATGGGAGAATGAATTCTAAATCAAAACAAAAAGAAAGACAATTTATTTTGAAAAGCAAATACAAGACCTAGTCAGGCAAGTACTTCACAAAGAAAGATAGTCATATGTCCAGCCCCCAAATGAAAAGGTGACTATGTAAATTTCCTATTGCTATGGTAACCACTTACCACAAATCTAGTGACCTGACTCCTATGCCTTGGAATAGTCCAGCCAAAATGTGCACCAACGTTCACCAAGATACCAGGGTGGACAGCACTATTCATAAAAGCTCTAACTGAGAAACTTTCCAAATGTCCATCAACTGTAGAATGAACAAATTCATTGCGGCATGTTCATTCAATGAGATGTGAAACAATAAAGAGAATAAGAGAATTACCATTTTTACTATAGGTAGTCACATAGATAAATCTCTCAAATACAATATGGAGCAAAAGCATTCAATACACAAGAGTATATGTTATACATTTCCAGTTTCACAAAAATAAATAAATAGGCCCATCCATCGTGGGATGTTAGAAGTCAGAGCAGTGATCTTGCTCGGGTTGGTAACGAATAGCAGGAGCAGTAGAAGTTTTGGCGATGCAGTAATAGAAGGTACTATTCTATACCTTGACTTGGGGCTGGGCTCACAGGTGGATTCATTCTAAAAACACCACTAAGCTATTCACTCTTGGTCTGTGAACTTTTCTACCTGTGATAAGTAAAAAGTTTACTTACGAAACACAAAATAAGTTAATCATTATGCCTGAAGTCTTCTTGAGAATTTTTTGAAAAGGAAACAAGTCATTATCAAGTAAACTCTTCCCCTTCCCATCCCACCCTGAAATTTTTTACTCGAAGAACAAGTTTATTTCCGTTTCAGGATCCACACACTCTCCAGTTGAAGGTTGAGTCCAATTTTAAACTTGCAGAGTAGCTGGAAGGTGGAGAATATCCTCTCAGGAAATGGGTCCTGAATTGTTTGAATGTGCTTCACAGGTCACAAAAACAGGCTTGGTGGGAATTTCAGTTTCAGCATTTAATCTACTGCCAACTGCACCTGATTTAGAAATTCCAGTGACTCATCATCTCAGGTTGCAACAATGAGATTAAGATGAGCTCGGGAGCTCAGGCACACAAGGGATCAGTTGCTGGTGAGCCAGCTTCTCTTTGTTGTGGCCTTTCAATAGTGCACATAGTCCCAGAGGGTTTCCACCCTGTGTATGACTGAAACTGTTCTCTCACTTCGCGATTCCATATAATACTGTAAAGTTGTTTTTTTGTGGGGGTGGGTGGGTACAGGGGATTGAACTCAGGGCACTGACCACTGAGCCACATCCCCAGCCCTATTTGGTCTTTTATTTAGAGACAGGGTCTCACTGAGTTGCTCAGTGCCTCACTTTGGCTGAGTCTGGCTTTGAACTCTCGATCCTCTCAAGCGGCTGGGATTACACACGGATGCCACTGCAGCAGGCTGTAAAGTTGTTTTGAATCTTGCTGCACTCATTCGTTTGCTTGTTTATATAAACCCTGGAGTGAAAGAACTGAAGAGGAAAACCAGTCCCTTCCCTCTGGAATCACAGAATCTCTTTTGGAGACCTTCAGGATCATTTCATCAACTACATACCCAGACTGTGGGGGACCATATTTGTGAAGAAAACTTCCACTCAGTTCTGTAAATGGACCATTAGGAAGATGGGAAGGATAACTCCTGCCCTTCCCTCATCCACCTCTTTGGTGACTTATCTGCCTGGAAGAAGCGCTGAGCACCAGGAGCAGAGGTCCTGAAGTTGCAGGCAGAAGAGAGCTTTCTAGAAAGAAAGCAGTTGGCAGAGAGGCGGGTGAGGTAGGTGGAACTGGTGGCCTTAGGAACGAGGAGGTTGTTTGGGGTCCCAGAGCCAAGCAGCTGTCTCCAATCTGCCTTTGTCAGTATTAGGCCTTACAGGTTGCCCTTTCTTCCCCCGACTTTGTGTCTCTTTCTTGATTGGGCTCATTGTACTTCGACTGTAGTGCCCGGTCCCAGGATTGTGCTGTTCCTCCTAGGAGGCTTGGAAGCCTGGAAATGTTACCTTGTGTAGCCGAGCAGATTAGAAAGGGGGGGAGGGGGGCGTGTCTTTGATAAGTATTCAGAAAGGAAGGGGGGAAAGGAACACAAGAAATATACAGAGAAAAACAAAAATAAGAAAGGAGTTTATCTTAGTTCCAGGGGCTGTAACAAAGTACCGTGGACTGGAAGGCTTGTAAACAACAGAAGGGATTTTCCCACAGTTTTATTATCTAGGAAGTCTGAGATAAGGGCGCGAGCTTGATTGGGCTCTGGCGAGGGCCTTATTCCGGGTCACCCCCTGCAACTTTTCATGGTATCATCCTTCCTAGGCAGCAGTCCCTCTTGTGAGGGCTCCACCCTCGTGATCCAACCCCTACCCGAAGCCCACCCCCTAAACCGTAGTGGTGGAGGTTAGGATCCCAGCCAGGGGCTTCGGGGGGGACACAAACATTCAGACCATGACAGAGTTAACCAGTGAAGTGCTGGATTCAGGATTGCAGACACCTGAAGTTCTTTCCATGAGATTGTTCATGAGCAGTTCTGCTATTCAAAACGACTGCAAGGAAAATCACTCTGCTATTTTTCTGATTCTACAGGTAACAGAACTGTTTAAAGAAGGGAGTTAAAAACCATCTAAAATCTCTCTGATTGGGAACCCACTAAATGTTTCAGGAAATATTATTCCGAGAAGTGTGAGGGAAGCTTTTGGAGTCTTAGAAATGTTTTATATTTTTGCCTGTTTGGCGATCGGGTGGGTGGACACACATTGAAAACTCATTCATCTCTATACTTAAGATGTGTGTACTTCATATATTTCACATATCCGTTTTAAAACCTTCCAGATCTCTCTCTAAATACCATGTTACAAAAACAGAATCATATTTCTGTCTTCTTTTTAAAAGTGTGTCCCCAAGGAATCGTACATTATAGGACTTTTCCTTTGCAATATATTTACTTAGAAATCTTTGTTTTAGACAGGGCACAAGGATGGCAAGTTTCACAATCTTATTCAACCTATGCTATGGTGTGAACGTTTGTATTTCCCCAAATTCACATATCAAAATCCTAAGCCTCAACATGATAGTCTAAGCATGAGGCCTTTGAGAGGTGATTAGGTCACAAAGGCAGAGCCCTCAAGAATGGGATTAGTGTCCTTAAAAAGAGTCCAAGGGAGCTTGTCTCTTCCTTCTGCCACATGAGGACTCAGTGAGAAGATGCATCCATAAAAAAGTGGGCCCTTACCAGATGGCTCTGCAGAGCCTTGACCTTAGACTTCTTGGTTTCCAGAACTGTGAGGAATAAATGACTGTTGTTTATTATTGACAGTTTCCCAAGTTCTGGTATTTTTTACATTTTTATTTATTTTATTTTATTTTTTTTACTAGCAGTCTGAATGGACAGATGCAAGCTAGTTTAAGAAAATAGAAGTTTTAGGAAATGAATTTAGTAGGTTTTCTCACAGAATGACCCATTATATTCCTTATTTTTGAAGATAATGAAGACAGCAAATCTTCTGAACCTTCTCTACCTTATCTTGCTTGAATTAATTTGGAGAACTTAGAATTTTGTGATGATCACAAAGAATACCCTCAGGATTTCCACCGACTTTTCTGACTGAACATGCCACTTAATGAGGTCTGGGAAGATCTGCCGGGCTCCTTGCCTGTCTGCTCTGTACCTCACGGTGTGGCTTATGCCTGCCAGGCACGAAGCAGGTCAACAAACGTCAGAGAAGCGATCTTGTGTCAATCAAAATTGCTGGTTTAATTATATGGGAAAACGGCAGAAATACCTTTTTAATTGTCCCAGAAATTCAGTGAGTATTCATTGATTAAAAATATAATATGTGCAATATGTTACTGGATGCTGGGGATATAATGACTATGGAATTTATCCTGGACCCAGTGAACAGGATCCAGTGGAAACTGGAAGATAAAGGGGCTTCTTCTGAAACAACTTCCCCAAATAGATATTTCCTGATTCTCTAACCCTGTTGGCCAAGGGTAAGGGCTGACCCAGGCTAATCTTAGGATAGTGATAAATGCCTTAAATGAGAAAATGTACAGAGCCAGAAGAGAACAGGAAAGCAGATGTCTAAAAGTCTGGAGAGACATTTGGAGGTTAATACAATATGAAGTGAACCTTGAAGTAGGAAATTTGAGACCTGGGCAACAAAGTGATGTGAATCTGGAGTATAAGGTACTGAGGAATTAAAGTCAGGGTGGGGCATAAGGAAGAATAGAGGGCAGGGATCTACCATCTTGGTTGGGCCTGCCTTCATCAGACAGCCTGGGAGAAACTGCACTTGATTGACTTCACGTTCCAGATCTGTTGAAAAGAAGGTAGAAAGTTTGGTGCTGGGTACTGGAAGCACAAACAAGGTTAGTTATCCATTCCAAGGAGAATATTGTGTCTTCTGGTATCTTCCTAGGTCCCCGTGCCTGTCCACTTAGATTAGATGTTGAATAGAAACAACAATTTGAAACTTGGGTCTTTGTATGAATAGGAAATAATTGCTACTGAAGATGAATTGAAAACACACATAAAATGCATTGAAATGTTACCCAAAGACCTACAGCAGTTGGTGGGTGGTCTGGTTTGTTAACTGTGGTAGAATAAGCTTCTTACTGTCAAACTGGAAAAATGTGAAAACCAAACAAAAATCGGTCCAAGATACGATACTTAATACTGATCATTAAGAATGGAAAAGAGCATTTGAAGAAGTAAAACCCAAGTTAATTACTCTGTGGTGGATGTGCATGTTTAATAAAACAAGTCAATGGATTCTCATCTCCTAACCCCTAACCTGACATCTAAGCCAAATACTTAGCATGAAAGAAATGCTAATCAGCTGTGTTGAGTTTGATCCCAGTGGAAATTTCATTTCTATTGTTTCTTAGAATAAGTGGATTTATCTTGGCTTTTGTAGTTGAAGGAAATGCTTTGATTCCTGTGTTTTTCCCAGCCAAAGGCCCAGGGAAGATTCCAGAGGAGCAAGCAAGCTGTGTGTGTGTCTCTGTTGCAGACTTGGACCGTGATAGGAATTCTCAATCTAGAACTCATGCAAGGAGATGGAAGATTTCTTCTCTGCCTGGCTACATCAGGACCAGCGAGTCTGAAGCATTAATTCTGCTGCTCTCAGTGTTCCATGTATGAAATTCATACATTTTAGTTAAATTTCTTGTTTACAACAGTTTGTTGGGAGGATTCCTTTTGCACTCCTGGAAGTAATTTCGATATCATTAAATATGAACACTTCCTCATATTTGCTTTGTAATCAATTCGTTATCACTATATAAATAGGAGATGACCATATTCAGTGCTTTAGGTACATCAGAATGACATCTCAGCCAGGCTTGGTGGCCACACTCCTGTGATCCCAGCTCCTCAGGAGGCTGAGGCAAGAAGATGGCAAGTTTGATGCCAACCTGGGCAACTTAGTGCAACTGAAGATAAAATAAGGCTGGAGATATAGCTCAGTGATAAAGCACTTGCCTACCATGCACAAGACCGTTGGTTCTGTCCATCGTAACACACACACACACACACACACACACACACACACACACAC